>NC_083358.1:63883781-64204008 GCF_030254825.1 Meriones unguiculatus
AGCAAAAATGGAACTGTCAGAGGAATGAAAGGGACTAGTGGGAAAGAGAGGGGAGAAAGGAGAAAAGGAAGTATTATGGGGGGACTGCTCAAACATATTGTGTTCGTGCATGAAAATGGCAATGTATAAGATTTAGCAAGATCATTCAATGAAGTTTTAAATGGTTTGACAGGAAGTACAAAAAAAAAAAAAAAAAAAAAGCAAAGCAACCCCCCTCCCCAGAGATTGGATGATAGCCCAGTTTGGATGTTGGATATAAAAGGACCCTAGAAACACCCTTCAGCCCATCTGTCTGTTAGTAGGACAGGTGAAATAGTCATGCTTGAAGTGTGCTAGAAGATTGGGCAAAGGTACAAGAGGAAGAATGGGCGTTCTTGGTTCAGCTGCTGATGAGGCCAGCGTAGAGGGGATCAAGAGGGATATTGAGGTAGATCTTTTGATGAAGTTGGGGAACTGTCAATATTCAGAAGAATGTGTTTTTTTAATAGGTTAGAAATTATAAATTTATGACAAGAATGGGGAATTTTCATTCTTGTGAGGGATTAGACTCTTCCTTAAGAGGACCCTAGAAAAGTGTCACCTGTCACTAGCCCAAGGAAACCGCCCCAACACACCAGAAGGACACTCACCGTGGTTCTGTCCTGCAAGACGGTTCATGAGGTAGGACTTTCCTGTACGATATAAACCAACAATGGCCACCACCACCAGAGGCTGAGATATCTTCTCAAGAATCCTTATGGCCTCCGGATTTACCATCAGCTGCCCTTTCCAGTTTTCCACCAGACAAATGGGGGCCTCCATCGTTGATGCAGACGCCATGGCACCTTATAACCCAAAGCAATCACTCATTGAAATATGTGATCTTGGGGTCATCTCCTATTATTCAAGGCAGGCACTTATCAGCCTTTGTTTGGGCAACACATATATCAATTTCTGTGTGTTTCAAAAGGGGGAAAATGAGTTTAACCTTTCTAAGCCCATTCCAGCATTTCACAGACAATATCTTACGATTCTTATTTGAACTGTGAAAAGCACTGACTGGGTTTTTAAAGAATAAAATGAAGAAAGCAAAACCCCTCACGTCTGAGCCTGAGAGCACTCAGGTTTTGCAGCAAGTGAGGCAAAATGCACTTAAATAAAGTTCTAAAGTGGGGAGGAAGGTTTCCTGGCATTGGAAAGAATTTGAAGTCTCCTTCAGTATGTGAAATTTACTGCCTTAGGTGTCTATTACCAAGGAGTAAACAGAAGGGGTGCAAATTCCTGTCTTTGTGAGCCTCTGTTTTCAAATGGGAGAGATAATAAAGCAGAGAATGAACACACACACACACACACACACACACACACACACACACACTTCTTAGAGTAAATTAAGTAAGCGTTGAGGACACAAAGGAAACTGGGAGAAGCGAGACACAAAGGAAACTGGGAGAAGCGACCCGACAAGACAGACACTGCCGGACTGGTGGGTGTGCCTCCTGGGGCCCAGACAGGGCTTCCTTCCCAAGTTGCCACCACCAAGGATGGGACTTGCTGTTTCCTCAGCCTCCCAGGGTGGAAGAGCCAACCTAGGAAAGCAGCGCATGCTCCACTGGGACGCCAGGCGGCGCTCTGCACAGCGCCACAGGACGGAGTTACCTGCGAGGGCCGTCGCTTGCCCTCCCTCGCTCTCCCACCGCCCCGCTCGCTCGCTCGCTCGCTCGCAACCCTAGACTGGAGTGCGCCCGGGGAATTTCGCCCACGGGGTCCGTTAAGATAAACGTGTGATGACTCACCCGCGAACTGGCTCTGCAGCAGGGACTTCGGCTAGTTCGCTGAGCTTCCTTCTGCTCCAGGCTCTTCGCAGCAGCCAGTGTTAGAAATTGCAAAATAACAGCCACCCAAACACAAGTTGAGAGAAAGAGAAGCGAAATCGAAACCCGCTCCTTTCCCCGTGATTCAGTGGCTGAAGGCTTGAGCGTGCCAGGCAAGGACTCCAACAACACAGCTACACCCTCAGCTCTTTAAACCTTTGGTTGTTGTTGTTTTTTAAATTTGTGACTTGATAACTGGATTTCATTCATTGTTGGGAACTGCCTACCCCAAACCCTCTTTAGTTCCATTTAGAAAGGGAGGATGCTATTTTTATTTATTTGTTTGTTTAATCATTTCACAGCCTGATCCCGGCCCCTTCCCCCCTCTTCTCCCAACCCCACCCTCATGGCCCCCTCCTCCATTCTTCCCTCACCTGCCTACTTCTTAGAGAAGGAGAGGCCCCCAAGGGGTTCCAACCCACCCTGGCACCTCAAGTTTCAGCAGGACAAAGTGCATCCTCTTCCACTGAGGCCAGACAGACAAGAAAGCCAGCTAGGGGAAAGGGATCCAAAGGCAGGGAACAGAGTCAGAGACAGCCCTTACTCCCATTGTAACGGGACCCACATGATGACCAGGCTGCACATCTGCTACATATGTGTAGGGGATCTAGGTCCAGCCTGTGCATGCTCTTTGGTTGGTGGTTCAGTCTCTGTGAGCCCAGGAGGAAGTTATATGAAAAGACTGCTGTTTCTTTCCGGGAAGCACAGTTCATCAATGATGCCATGAGGAGAAAACAGAATCGCACTTAGTATACAAGTCTGTCTGTGGTGCTCCCCGGGGCACAGGGTCAGTCAGTAATTGGCGGTCAGTGCTCTGGATCCCTTGGCCTCTTGGAGTTAGACAGCTACATCATCAGTGTGGCCTCCTCCTTCACCTCCACACATGTCAGAGGAAATGGTCCCTCTCAGATGGAGCAGGAGAGAGCACAACAGTCATTATGCAGCCCAAACCCACTCTGTGTACCCTTGCCAAAGTACGTGGCTGGTTTTCCCCATTCTTTTCCCTTTCTTGTAATATCCAGGGAGTGAGGGAAATAGAAACTGAAAGTATGTCCTGACATGAACCTGCTTTGTTTAGGGAGTCAAAGTTGAACGCTGACTCCCTGGGTAGCTTAGCCTTCTTATGTTTAAAAAAGGAAAAAAACAAAAGTCTTCAGTTTCTTTAAAGTGCTTATCTGTTGTCAGCTTCCTGTTTGATCCTTTAACCAAAGCTTCTTGAAAATGGTGAGAGTATAGAGATGCTGTTGTGTCCAGTGGAAGGAGACCCTGTGATTCTGCCAAGTACGTCAGGAGAGCTAACAACTCTGCATGTTCCCTCCCTGCTCTGACAGACTGAAAGTTCCCAGTGTGCTTCCCCTCGCTTTCTGGGGACATCCCAGATGACTCTCTGCCTTGGCCATTTGTCCAATACACTTGAGCATTCCTCATCTACAAACCCAAAGCTCCAAATCCTTCCAATACTAAGGTTTTTAAAGTTCTGACATAAAACTACAAGTAGAAAATTCTATTCTATGAATGCTTTCTTTCTTTCTTTCTTTCTTTCTTTCTTTCTTTCTTTCTTTCTTTCTTTCTTCTTCTCCTTCTTTTTATTTTTATTTTTTTTTTACAAATTCTTTAAAATATTGTATATGTCAACTGGGCATCGTAATGCATGCATATAAGTTGGAAGTGGAGACAAGACCAAGAGTACAAGGTCACCCTTATTAATCTTGAAGTTAGCCTGGGCTTCATGAGATTTTTGTCTCAAAAATTCAAATATGCAATGTGTGTGTTTGTGTGTATGTGTGTGTGTGGTGTGTGCATGGTATGTGTGATGTGTGTGTATGTGTGTATGTCTCTGTGTGTGGTATGTGTGTACTCACACACGTATGCCTCTGAGTGTGGGTGCATGCGTACTATGTTGCCAATACTCAGAAGACTATTTCACATGTAGGATCTCTCTTTTCACTCTTTTGGGGACAAATTGTGTTTGCTACTGCATATACCAGGCTGGGTGGCCTATGAGTTTGCGGGGATTTATCTGTCTCTTTCTCCTGTCTCACCATGGGATCAGTGGGATTAGAGATTTCACACGGGCTCTGGAAATCCAAATCGGTATGCCATGGTTGTGCGGCCAGAGCAGACCTAGATGCAGCTCAGAAAGTCTTCTCTGTGATACCTCAGGGCTTCCTGGAAACAACTTGACTTTTCAACATGGAGAAAACCATCCACCTGAATTAGCAAGATCGTCTTCCACCTCCATTGTCTTAACTGAGTGTTCAGACACATTAGTGCCCAACCTGAATAATAACCAAAAATAAAGAGCAGCTACCCCAGCCATACAGATATCATGCAGGTGAGATTCAAAACAGGCTATAGCCAGACTGACTCATCAGTTGATAGGGCCCCAATGAGTCACAACAGATACAATTTTATTATTAACGACATGCATTTCATCATTAACTCTCCGTAGTGCTTGTTAGGTTGAAGTCCTTATGGAAAAGATAAGAGTATTCATTTGTGCTCAGGGGTTATTTTGGTTTTTGTTTGTTCTGGGTTTTTTGGTTTGTTTTTGTTCGTTTGTTTGTTTGTTTGGTTGGTTGGTTGGGTTTTTTGTTTTGTTTTGTTTTGTTTTGTTTTTGTTTTTGGTCATAAGAAATGACTACATCTCCCAACTGGATTAACAAGACATACCCTGTGACTTTCCATGTAAGTGAATTGTGATTGGAAGGTTCAAGGTTCTTAACCAAGTTTCAGATTCTCACTAGTCCTGCTGTTCCTTATTTATATTCTGCTGTGAGAAATGGAAAACTCATATACAAGTTGCTCTGTTCAACTGATCACAAAAGGAATGGACACAAAGCTCACACTTGAATCTAGCCCCAAACCTACTACATACCTTCTGCAGTTAATTGTTATATAAACTAAGAAATACGCATTGTTCTCACAATCCATTAACATATCTGTATTTCATTGTAGAAGTATTACTGCAGTCAACTCTGCCTAGAAAGTTTTCTGCCTATCTTCCAAATAGATACAGATTCCCCAAACCATACTCTGGCTAGTTCTTATTCCTCCCTTCCTCTGTTTGGGCAAGTTTCTGAGATATTGTAGAGAATTTTCCAAATTAGTCAAATCAGAGAATGTAATGCTCTCAGTCTCAGAAGATGTTTTTTTCCGTTGACAATGAAGAAATTCTGATTAAGGGGTCAACGTAAAGAATTTGCTCCCTTATCTCCTCCCAAACCAGACACTGGAGGGAATTCTCACAAACAGCTCACACTAGAAGAAATTCCCATGAGCATCGCTTCCTGCAGCTTTTACCATTGACTTAAAATATGTCGGCACACCTGGGGGGGGGGGTGGCGCACACCTTTGATCCCAGCACTCAGGAAGCAGAGACAGGTAGTTTTCTGAGTTCACATCCAGTCTGGTCTACAGAGTGAGTTCCAGGACAGTCAGGGCTACACAGAGAAACCCTGTCTTGAGAAAACAAAATAAAGAAAGATACATTGTCACATGAAATAGGTAGGAACTTAATATTTGAGCTGCTTGTTTCTTAGGTGCCAATACTTACATAGTACTTTAGTTGAGAAAGATGTGTCTACTTTTCAAATTTTCACTTCCCTTCTCTATGAAGTGTTCTATGTAATATGCATAATTTAAAGGAGAGTGAGAGAAAGAATATACACATCAGTAAAGAAATCCTCTTCTTAAAAATGTACATGTCAGTCAGGTGTGGTGGTGCACACCTGTAATCCCAGCACTCAGGGAGGTAGAGGAAGGTGGATCTCTGTGATTTCGAGCCACACTCTTCTGCAAAGCAAGTCCAGGACAGCCAAGGCTACACAGAGAAATACTGTCTTGAAAAGCCAAAAAGAAAGAAAGAAAGAAAGAAAGAAAGAAAGAAAGAAAGAAAGAAAGAAAGAAAGAAAGAAAGAAAGAAAGAATATGTCTGACCACCAGGAGCCTTTCCCACACAACAGCTCCACACAAGCCGATTGCTCTTTCTCCCCTACTACACACATACTGACGTCTCTCTCCATATGAGCGGATGCAATCCTGCCCTGCTGAAATGTGAAATGTCCAGCTTCCCAGAGAACAGACTGTACACTGAGAAGACAGTTAAAGTCTGTGTGCATTCTGTGAACAAAGGGAAAGAGAGACCTGAGTGGGTACGGACTAGGGAGTAGAGATAATTCTAAGGACAGCCCACACAATGTCAAAGTACAGTTGTGAACGTGGCTTATTAATTGCTAAGCTGGTAGCATCTTTGCCCCTGAGCAGCCTCAGCTGAGCATCGCTTACATGTCTCATCTTTGCTGATAAGCATGGGAACAGCCTGCCTTAGATTCAACCCTGTGTCTTCTTTTCCCCTGGTGAATTCAAGAGAAGTCTTCATCCTAAGCTCCAAGATCCATCTGGAAAATGGAGATGGTTTGGCCTCCTTCAGTGGTCTATCCTATCTGGTTTATTTGTTGGTTATTAATCTTCATGCACAAAAGACTCTATACATGTCAAAGGCAATTTACTAGAGATTAAGAAGCTTTAGAGTTTTGACTTTAGTAACAGACCAATTAAAATATATTGGTAAAGCTATCCGTTTATATTTTTTGTGTATATTATTATTGCTCAAAGGCCTTTAGAATCACTGTTTATACTGATTTTTTTAAGTAAAATATGAGTTTCAGGGATAGCTTAGCTGGTAAAATGCTTGCTATGTTAGCCTGAAAACTTGGACTCAACCCTTAACAATTACAAAAAGATCTGGGCACAGGGGCACATGCTGGGAATCCCACTACTGGGGAGGTGGATACAGGACTCCCTGGAACTTCCTGGCCAGACAGTGTAGTTTAATCAGTAAACTCCAGGTCCCAAGAAAGACCCTTTTTCAAAAACAATGGGTGGTTCTTGAGGAATGACACCCAAGGTTGGCCTCTTTCTTACAATTTTAAAATTATTTTTGTTATATGTGTGCTACGTGACATATTTGAGTATGCGTGGACACATGTCCATGTGTGAATGCCCACGTGCATTAGTTGGCATGCGGAAATCAGAGGACAATTTGCAGAAGTCCGTTCTCTGCTTTCACCATGTCGGCCACGGCATGCATGTCATGTTATCCAGCTTTGGTGGCAGGCACTTTTATCTCCGAGCTGTCTCCCTGACTCTAATTACGTTTTTCTTATTTCCTCACTACAAATTTACTTTCACTAAATATGAATTGTTTTTATAATTATAGAAGTATGTATTCATAACAATTGTGGGGTTTTCATTTATAAAAGTAAATAAACCACTACAAGAGACAATCCCTGGTTATGTAGAGGGGGTTGCTTATTTACTTGACAGGGAGATATTCAATAAACGGGATTGTATGAAAAACTGTTGTATTGGAGTTTAGTTGGGCACAGGTGAGTTATAACAGCAGTTTAGACAGAAGAGGCTTCTTAGAGTGAGGGATTGTGCCAGCATGCAGACTTAGAGAGGACCCAAAGTTATGCTAGAGTTACTGAACTAAACAAAAGGGGGGGCATACTTGTTCCGACAAATAAATCAAAGATAGAGCGTGATACCAATAGAAGGTTGGAGTTGGGCAATTTTTAACTTTATTTCCATAATAATTTGCTTCAGATATTCTACAATAAGCACTGTGCAGAGAATTTCAATAGGCAGTTATGGGCGCCTCTAGTGAGCATGTTACTTGCCCTAATTTGAGAGAACCACTTTAAGAACTGGTGACTCAGCAGAATGAGCCCTAGTTTCTGAATCAGTTACCGAGCAAGTGTCACTTAGCATAATAATGGGTGGGAATGACAGGTCAGTGGAGTGTGGATTAAGAGTTAGGTTAGGAGAAGAAACAAGACTTCGTCCTCTGAAGTGGACAGAGCACAAGGAATGGTAGGTCCCATTACTCAGGACAAGCTGCGCCTTTATTAAGGGCCAGAACCTGCTGCTTTCTCCCCACCCCAGAGGGGAACTTGACCCAAATATCACCGTAAGGCCACAGTTGATTTCACAGAACTCCACTGTCTCGGTCCCCATGTTGCACATGGAGGCCTCTCCCGAGACTTCAGAGTTGCCTTGTGTTCCTGCTGTAGTGAAGTCATATGTAGGTGACTCACTGTGACACGGGGTTTTTCTCTAACCATAAACTTAGTGTCAAATTCTTGACTGTGAGAACCAAGATTCCTTGATATCTAAACATTGGGACTAGAAAGGTTATTCAAAGAATCTTGGCATCTGCTTCCTCAGAGCAAACGGATATGAAGAGACAAGGCTGAAGTGCTAGAGAGCCATAATGGTGGTGTTCAGGGACAGTATGAAGGAATTCACAGTGGTTCAAGAGCCTGAGAGAACCCGGTCAGTTAATCTGGGGTAAGCAACAGTGAGCAACAAAAAAATAAGAAATGCTGTCTCAAACAAGGTGGAAAGTGAAGACAGACAACAGAAGTGTCCAGCATGCCCACACTCACACACTACATATACATTTAATTTTTGCCAGAATTGAACTTTATTTCATATTGACAGAAACTGTGAAAAATAGGACATTTTCCCACATTACAGCACAAAAACTCAATGGAATATTTCTTATCCCAAATAAAACGTTTCGGGTGGTATATATAACTGAAGTAAGTTGATGTTCTTCAAAGTAAACCAAAATAGCAAGTGGCTGTTTGAAATTGTTTTAAATCCAAACGTAAGCATATCACTTCATTATTAACATCCTAGTTAGTCCATATCAAATGATCTCACTTAGCACCTGTTTATAAAGATTCTTCTCACCGGTTTATTTAAATAATATTCTGGACATACTGATTATCTAAAATCAAATGGTTTGTATTTTAATGTTTGCACAGGAGACTAATTCTCAAAAACTCCTTTACCTAAGATGAACATCTCGGGTTAGTCTGTTACTTGTACAGTCTAAATTGTATAACACACACATATATATATATATATATATATATATATATAAATTTAAAAGAATCATACATTTTCTAGGAGGGAGACATCGTTTAGTCTGTATCACTGGTGTGCATTTGCCAAACATTTCAACGCTGCAAACATTAGAAGTCATATGACCAAGGTTCATACTCCATGGCAGTAATGCTGGAGAAGGTCTGTACAAAAACTCTTAGCAATGTCAATCAACTGGAGGTTGATCAACTGGAGTTTATCAGTGAATTGCTTGACATTCACCATTCGCTGCTGACATGAGCTGTGCATCAACTCCATAGGCTGTGAAGGTTACATTGGCTGGGTTTACCAATGCTTTAAGTTTTTCAGTAAGAGAACCAATATTGAGGAAACCAAAGGATCACAAACTCTATGGCACTGGAGAATAGAAATATCTCTTATCAACACCAGTGTTCTTAACATCTGAGTCTTTTCTTCAACCCTAAGGGCGGGGGGGGGGGGGGGGATGACTTGTTTTCTTGGTGTCCTTCAACCCCTCTGGTTCTTAAACTCTTTCTGCCTCCTCTTTCACAGTGTTCCTGGGCGCCAAGGGGAGGGATTTGACAAAGGAGCCTCATTTAGGGCTGAGTGTCCCCAAGTCTCTCACTCTCTGTATCTGTTCCCATCTGGTGCAAGAGGAAGCTTCCCTAATGATGGCTGAGCAACGCACTGATCTATGAGGATAGCAGAATGTGGCTAGGTGTCATTTTATTGCTACTTTTTAAATATAACAGTAGTACTTGGTTTTACTCTAGGTTCCCTGGCCTATCTAGTCTTGGGTTCTTGGTCCCCCAAACCAGTGTCAGGTATGGGTCTCATCCTGTGGAGTGGGCCTTAAGTCAAATCAGATATTGATTGGCTGGCTGTCCTCAGGAGTTTTGTGCTGCAGCTACACTAGCATATTTTGCAGTCAGGACACTATTGCAGATCAAAGGGTTTTCAACCACGCTGGTGTTTATGTTTTTCCTTTGGTAGCCTATAGAGTATCTTCCTGTGCCAAAGACGGTAGTAAGGTGTCCTCTCTTTGGGCTCCAGCATAGTTCTCCATGTTTGATGATTTGAGGACACGTGTTGTCCTCAGCAGTGGGGCCTTGCCATCAGTTTGTGGAGAGTGACCTATATTCTTGGTTTTTGAAATTTAATATTTAATAAATGAAATTTACATAACACGAACTTCAAAAATAAGTTTCAGGAAAAAAGGAGCCAAACTTACAGTTTTATGACAAGAACTCTTTGCCTATTTCATTTGACTGCTTAAAATTTTCATCCCTAGACCAAGAAACTTACCCACGCTGGGCAATACTGAAACTAACACATTTCCAAACCCATCCAAGATTTGTGCATGCAATAAGCTATTCTGATCCTTAGTTTTTTGAATCTCTTTTTGTAGTTGGCTGATCTCTGAATCGATTGCTTCATATTTCCTTTTAAATCCCTCCTTGAGCATGTCTTCTTGGACCTATAAGAAGAAAGATATACTTAAACCATGCTTACTGAAGGTCAAGGGTCTGCATTTGTGACTCAAGTAGTTAAGGACACATATCTATTACTCTACCAAACAGTGCTCATTATGAATTTGCCGGATTCCTGGGTTATGGGACATGACCAAAGCAACCTGGACCCTGTGACTCCTTCTGCACCACATAAGAGCAAGAGATGTCAGACAAGGCTACACCTAAGCACTGTCCCTCTGATAAGGTCTGGGGCCCGCCCAGCCTCACCTTCAGTTTGTGTATGAGCATCTCCTCTTGCTCTCTCAGGATGTTCTTCCTTTCTGTCTCCATCTTCTCCTGCAGTTGGGCCATGTTTTCCTTGTAGGTTCTCTCTTGAGACTCCATCATTTGCTGCATTTCCTTCTGTTTCTGCCTTAGTAGCTCCTGCTCCCTCTCAGCCACCTCCTTCTGAGCCCGCTCAGCTGTGCAACAAGGGTTTGAGAGAGGGAAGACCCCAGTCAGGACTGAGGTCCCCTTTCTTGGGCTCAGAGACGCAGCTGAACTTGAAAAATGTAAGAGAGGAGTCTGAATTTCAGTCACCACACCCCAGAGCACATTTCCAGAATGCTTCTAGAAGGTACCTGTCATGACAGCTCAGGGAGACCAGACCGCCCTCTTAATGTCAGATTAGCAGAGTGTGCAACCTATATGGGAAGATCTTCCTGTCCACTCAGCAGCTTAGCAGAAGCCTACCCATCCCTGTGCGAGCAGAGTCCTCCCATGTACCTTCCATGGCCTTCTGGCCCTCAGTGAGGGCTCTGTCTGACTGCAGGATGGAGTCCTCTATGGGAATCTGTGACTGTAGGAAGCTCTGAAGGACATGGTTTGCCTGGTGAAACAAAAAAAGGTGAAATTGTTAGGTCACAAAAACACTCTTCGGAGAGAGCTTCCCTGAGCTGTCTGCTGAGGTTTGCTTGGATGCTAAGCGTGCCGAGCAGCCCCGCTTGTTCTGCTGTGGCCTGACAGTGCATTAGCATCCCAGGCATCCTGTTCTACAACTCCTAAATGTGCACAACAGCAGTACGAAATTACTACGTTCTTCTGAGGACTGAACTGTAACTTCTAAAGGGGCATGAACTTCCGGGTTACTGATGATATCGTCATCTAGCAATAAGGTATTAAAATCTGGGCATGGTGGCTCATGTCTGTGATCCTAGCACTGAGGACGTGAAGGTTGCTGGATTGCAAGTTCAGTGCCAGTCTGGCATTGTTACCTCAAGAGCCTATCTCAGAACAACATAAAAGTAAATAAAACCTAAATTAGGGAGGGTGTTGACTATGTGAACATTATTATTATTATTATTATTATTGCAACAATAATAATATTAATTGCATCATTATTTCTGCTCTCTGTTTATTCCAGAATAGTTTTTACCCTGATGTATCCAAATGACTATTAATATCTGAGACAAGATCATCAGAATCTCATGGACAAGTGTGTCTTTGATCTTCAAATCCCATCTATTAGCTCAGAAACAATTGCCTTGTATAGTCAGTGGAAAAAAATTGTTCTAGTCCAGTTAGGATTATTTAT
This sequence comes from Meriones unguiculatus, assembly GCF_030254825.1. Lineage (NCBI taxonomy): Eukaryota > Metazoa > Chordata > Mammalia > Rodentia > Muridae > Meriones > Meriones unguiculatus. The sequence continues at coordinate 63,895,595 of NC_083358.1, forward strand.
TCTAAACTCCTCTGGGGGAAAGACTGGTTTTCGGTTCATTGAGAAGGAGGATGGAGAGAGATGGGGGATATGCTCATTACACCATGTGTGTACGTGTGTGTGTTTGCGTATATGAAAATTTCTTAATGTAACACAGTACATGTGTAGTGTAACAACAAAATATACACAGTGAGAAATTTAGATAAAAAACAACAATAATCAGTTCTGGAGCTAGAAAAGCTTGAAGTGCATAGGTAGACATGCCTCTGCCATCACCTCGCAAACAGTTCAGTTAAGCTCTAAGGAGGAAGGAGACTTCCTGTTAACCCTGAGGCCCATCTCCTTGTTGCTTATGCCTCATTCCTCACCTTCACTCCCTTCCTGGGCGCCCGCTCATAGTCCCGCTCAACCTTCTTCCTGGCTTCTAAGTAGAGGCTGTGCCCTCCGGGAACAGAGAAGGCTCCACGAGAGATGCTCTCCCTCAGGGTCTCTGAAAGCTTCTCCAGCTCAGCCTGGCAGTGACTGAGAGATGCTGCTTCATTCTGTCTCAAGAAGTCTTTCTTTTTTTCCTCTATGGTGACCTGCCAGGGGATTGCAGAGATGCCAGAAAAGGAAACTGTGAAAACGGATCCAACTGTGATCATGGGGGAAGTAACGGACTCAGGTGTGAAAAGTACATCATGAAATAGGAAACTCTCTTCTGTCCCACATCTGAGCAACTATCTATGTAACCTTGAAAATTCCCTTTCCTTCCTGTGGCCAGGCTCATTCCTTGTGAAATAATAAGGTCAAATGGCAGAACCTTTGGCTCTGTCAGCAGCATGAACAGTGAAGATACCACAACTGAGCAATGGAAGGTAGTTGGCAGGGAGTTTCCTCCAGGAAATGTGTCAGTGAAAAGGTGACTCACACAGTGACTGAGACTTTATATAGGTTCATGAACCCTTCATTAATTCTTCTATGGAGAATATGGGTTTTGGAGACATAATGATAAAACTTTACATTGTACTTATAAATTACAGTCCGAGGGACTCCCTTGACTAATTTATGAGGCCCTTCAGATTGTTCAGGTGAGAATTGAACTCAGTTACATCTTGTTTCAGTGGTCTGGTACCCCTAGCAAAGCCTTCCCCCATGCTTCCCTGAAGCATGCTTATACCCTGCAAAACTGAGTTAATTCACGTGGGGTTTTCATGCTGTTAGATTCATTGAAAACTCCTACACATAGATGAAAAATTAATCTTTTGATCCTATAGAACCCTGTCACTCACAGGAATCAAGATGAATGACAAAGGCAGAAGGGTAGCCATTAATCAACACTCCTAAAGGTGGGTATCTGGAATAAAAAAGAAAACATGCAGACACAGTACCACCAAGTTCTTCTGGAATTGCTGGTGTTCATCCTTGAAGGAGTGCTCCATGAAGACAGCAATGGCTTCCTTCTGGCAGGCTGCATGCACATCCAGCAGCTCCTGGAAAGTGTCTGTGGGGAGCCTCACTCGCTGAGCCATCTGCTCACTGTAGTGGTCAGCTGCCTTCTGCACAGCTATGGAGTTCTCACGCTCAGCCAGGGTCGTCACCGCATTCTCCAAACATGGCACTGCTCCGCTCTTGATGGCGTCCACATAGGTTGTCACCAGAGTCGCCAGTCCTGAGCAAGGCAAAGAATGTTAAGTTTGACTATCAAGCTAGCTTTTGTTATTTTCACATGAATCAGAAATGAAGGAGGCTACTTAGGCAATGAAAGCTTCATCTATGAGAGCAAAGACCTATTTTGTGAGACCCAGCCTCAAATGAAAGTGATAATCTCAAAAAAAAAAAAAAAAAAAAAAAACCTTCAGGAATTTCAAGATAACAGAGCAGTATGTGAGGGGAACAGCTCTTAGTACAGCCATCATGTAACTGTGCAAACCCATTTCATTGAAGGATGTGTATATAAGACAATAGTTAATCTGTGTGGAGGGAGTTGTGTGTGTGTGCTTGTAGAAGCCAAACGTCAACCTTTGTTGCCTCAAGTGCCATCCCTCTTTTAATTTTATATTTTTCATTAATTTATTATCTCAGGTATTACATCCCGAACACAGTTTTCCCTCCCTCTCCCACCTCCTCCATAACCCCCACCTTCTCCATTTCCCTTCCAAAAAGGACAGGCCTCCCGGAGATATCAACCACAACATGGCATATCAATTTAAGATTAGGCAACTCTCCTCAGAGTACAGCTGGACATGTCACACCAGCAGAGGCTGTTTCTGACACTTTTGCCTGCTTTTAATTTTATATCTCATCGAGACAAAGTCTCTCACTGACTGGAAGTTGGCAAGGCTGGCCAGGCAGCAAGCCTCCAGAACCTGCCTGTCTCTTCCTGGCCCTCCGTTACACCTGTGCACCACCACTCTCAACCCTCCAGGTGGAATCTGGGGGTTGAACTCATGCTTGCAAGGCAAGCACTCTATTGACTGAGCCATCGACCTGACCTAACTTAACTAGTGAATTTTTGTATCTCAAACTTACAAAGAACTTTTAGAAGCCTTGGTTTCTTCATTTCTGTAGAACTGTCTTTTCTAGCTGGGCAGAGAAGCACTTGTGTCCTTGTACATTACTTCAAACACAAGTATTCCTTTTTCACCTTCAACTTGCTTCCTTGAGCACTGGTTATGTCTGAAGATTATTAGATTTTTAATAAAGCCCCATGAACAGAGACAATATTTAAGAGAAGCAAAATTTTCTGAGCGGTGTCTGAGTATCATATCAGATGCTAACCATTTGATCAAAATTTTACACACACTATTTCAAAGTAAGAGATATCCCCTGGGGCAAAGGTGACTCACGGTTTCCGTGGACAATGATTCCCTCTTTCAAGGTCTTGACCTTTGCACTGGAGAAGATGTAGGAACAGAATACTCTTGATTGCAGTTGGAAATTGTGATCCAACTGGTTGTCTGGAATTTCCTCAACGTGGACTAAGAGTTCTTTTTCTTTTATAGGTCGATCAAAGACAAAACACTTCCGTTTTGGAAAGAAGTGCCTGATGCATTCCCTAGGCATGTTAGAACTTTGGACTTTGAGACTCCTGCCTGTAAAACATATATTAAAAATTTGTTCTTTGAAACAACAGCCTTCAGGCTAGGGGCCCAGTGTTTTCTTTTACAGAGAGCTTGTGATTACAGCCATTCTTTTATCTCTATGTCTGCTGTTATCCTCACATGTTCCTCACTATTATCCTCACTATTCCTCATTAAAAAATCCAAGACAGTGGTTCTCAATCTGTGGGTCACAACCCCTTTGGGGGACAAATGGACCTTTTACAGGTCACCTAAGACCATTGGAAAATGCAGATATTTACATTATAATTCATAACAGTAGCAAACTTACAGTTATAAAGTAGCAATAAAAGAATTTTATTGTTGGGGATTAGGAAGGTTGAAAACCACTGATCTAAGACAAGGTTTATTTATGAGCAATGAAGTAATCATGAAGATTAATGGGACCATCCAACTATGGGATGAGGGCAACTAATCTTTGGTCTTCCCAGCACTTGGTATAGGCTCCAATGGATTAAGAATTTAACAAACTTTTACTGGATAATGGCAGAATGAAACCAAAGTGTTAGAAAAAAGTTTTCTGATTTTCCTGTACCTGTGTCAGAAATGAAACATGGGCCATAAAACAAAGTGATACAGAAAACAATTAAGATACTACTGGGGGAAAAATGAAAGATGAGATGATATCAGGTCAGGACAGAAAAATACAAATATCAGCTTCTGGTAGACATGCACCATAACTACACTCGGAGATTCTGTGCCTTGACAATTATGATGAGTAATGTTAACTCAATGTAACGTAAAGACTGTCTCCTAAGTCAGAGTCTGTTAGTCTTGACTGGAAAATACAGCAATCACATGCCACCTAGGCATTCAATGGATGTTTGTTGAAAGGAAAAAAGTGAATGAATGAATGAATGAATGAATAAAATTATTGAGCACCCTCTCTCAAGAGCTAAATATTATATATTTGACAGATATATTATGTCAAATATGATAACTGTAAGGCTGTCAAGAGAAGAGGGGGATGTTATAAGAAAGGTAAAATAAAAGATTTGAGTCTTCTTGAAAGGAAATATCAATGGTTTTTCTTAGCTATTTTTGATACGGTATTTCTCTAAGAAATCGTAAGTTGCCAAGTTACAGTGAAATACACTGTACAAAAGAATTGCAATCTGGAAGAGATCATTTCACTTCATGGGATTTCATGTGACCTGTGAACTCTTCCTCTGTGTATGTATGGACATATATACATAGATATGTGTGTAGAAAGATATGTATACATATATAAATATATATATACCATATTATATATTTAATGTTTAAGTTTATATATTTATATATATTTAGGGTAAGGATAAATATTGTTAGGGGTATATACATATGTATACACACACACACACACACACAGAGAGAACAGAAATACAAAGCACAATGTGTGGTGTGTGGATGTTATAGAACATACACAGCTAAAGATTTTCCAGAGTAATAATCACGGAAAACTTTCACCAATTGCATTTCAGCTATCATTATTTATTGTTGGCTTAGAGCTCATGTCAGTGTCAAATCAACATTTCTGCCAAGTACTGAACGAAACAGCTGGAGCCGTTTCTACCCACGCTAAGCCTTGATACCTGGGATGAGCTTAAGGGCATTCTCCAGGTACTCATCTTCTGTGATGACGCGTCCATCTAACTTCAGCTCTAGAACGAAATCTCGAACAGCCCAGATGAAGTCTGGAAAGAAACTCACAAACTTATCAGAGTCATCCATTTCTTCAGACCTAGCTGTGGATTTTGCCTTGATCAGCTCTGTCAGTTCAGTTACATAGCTGGGACCTTAGCTAAGGAAAAAAAGGCACCATTCCACCTTCTCAGATTTCTCTTACAAACCAATTTCACAAGCCCCCTCTTTTGTCCCTCATACCTTTTCCCTAAATCCTAAGAACTGAATAACATAAGCAATAACTCCCAGCTGCCACCTCTCCTCAACTCAATGAAACACGGCGTCTGGCCCCTGGAAGGATACTGCAGCTGCTCCAGCGCCTGGTGGTTGATGGTGCTCATGCTGTTGTAGACCAAGGTGCTGCTTAGAAGCACGGCCAGGGCGAAGATCCACGAGTCATTCTTAGGGTCACTCTGGAAGACACGTGAAAGCAGGGGACTTCAGACTCTAACCTCCATTCTTTCATTCATTTGTTTATTTGCTACGTAAGCAGAAACACAGCAGAATAATAGGATGAAGAATAACAAATTTATATTTCCTTTTCAGCATTGAAACTGACCCTTACCAGTTTCCATAGCCAAAACCAACAACACTGTCCAAATATGAAAAATGCTTGCTATGGTGCCTAAACACAATGACTGCACAATGTTAACTCGCCATTTCCTTAACAGGTCACTGAGGATGTCATGTTAGAGGCAGGAATATTTGTTGAAATTAACTGCTCTTCACAGAACATCTACAAAATATCAGGTACTACGCTGAGCTGCGTGAAAGTAAATTTTCATATAGCAATATGGAAGGGCAGAAAGTCCCATAAATATAGAAATAAAACCATGATGATCAATGTGCCAAAAGTAGGATGAAATGATAATAATGAAGAAAATGATTAATTTTAATAAGTGTCCAAAAGGGTTTTGTAACTTTAGAGCAATGTGGCTGTGTAACTGGGATATGATGGTAGAAAAACAGTTTCTTTCTAAATAATTGCTGGTAAGTATAATTACAGATTTAAATACATTCCACATGAGGGAAGATCACTACTTGGTAAATAAAAATTATTATAAAGTACAGATCTTATAAGTGCATTGCACACCTATTTTGTTTGACGGAAGCAGTTGCTATGTGTGAGGACTTGGAAGTTGGGGCAGGAAGTAAGATGTGACGCTGTGAAAGCTAGGCAAACAGAGTTAGATGCTGCCCAATCCCAGACACTTCCGGGTCAGTGGGTCATACCTGATCATCAGGGTATGCTGTGGTGTCTCCCTTATTCGTGTATAATATAGATTCTGTGCTCACTAGATATGAAGTAGCAGGCAGCAAATCTTTTATATTCTGAGGACATATTTTTTTCAAATCCCTATCTTGATATCCCTTAAAAAGTTGCTGAATTCAGATGAATAGAAGCAAAGCTTAGGTCAGACAGCAACTGGCTTCTATGAGAATCCATTTTGGTTTAATACACGGTTGGTTATTGGAAATTTTATACCCCATAATAAAATGTTTAGCCCTAAGGCTGCTGCTACTACCTAGAGTTACATCAAATTATCAGTGACCTCAAAGGTGACAACTTGCTTGGAGGAGGCATTATCTAATGAAATGAACTAGATTGTCTATTTCTGTGAACCCACAGCACCTTGCACACAGATCTCACGGTATATGTCTGCTTACTCCTGGACTTAAGCTGTGTGCCTGTGCCTTGCACTGCAGTACCTGGAGAAACCCTGACACCCAGCTCTGCAATACATACTTACTGAACTGTATTATTCACAGGGATGAAAGACTATCGTCCATGACAACAAAGTATCAAAGAAGCACCTTCACTAAGGGAAGCAGCTTACCCTCCTTATCAATAACTTGGTTGCAATCCTTGCAACCAGTGCAGAAGCTGGACTAAAGCAGCAATCAAATGGTATGCAAAGAATCAAGACCAGGCTTACCTTTTCCACATCACCTAACCCTTCCGTGTCCAGAAGCACGAGTGTGTATTCTGGCTTGCTGGGGTGAGGAACACACCACATCCAGATGCCCTTAGTTTCCGACCTCACTGTGGTACCCAGATTGAAGCCTGTACGAGAGGATAAGAAAGAACCATGGATGTATATTAATCCTTAGAATATAGGAAGCAGAGGTTCCACCCATAATGGTGCTCAGCTGATTCAGGTACAAGACATTAGGAGGAAAAAGTAGTTGCATGGTCTACATATAAAGAGGAAAGTAGTGGGACCAAGGCAGAGTGTCTAAAGATGAATAAGAAGAAAGCAGAATGACCTGCTTTTTTTTTTAAAGACTTGAGTGTGCGTTTTACAAAGTAAGACATGAGATGCAAATCGCAAGATGTGAAGAGCTCTTCCACCTTGTCTATGAGCCACTGGTACAGCCTAGCTCACCACATTAGCGAAAATTAAAACCAGGTGAGATTTTGGCAACAAAGTACAGAATTCTCTGTTGCTATGAATAAACATATGAACTACACCTAAAGTTTAAAAAGAAATATGTTGTCATCAGGAAACACTAAGCATGCAAATGTCCTGCAGTCTTGAGATTCACTTCTGGTTATGTTATACAAAGAGAAGTGATGTGACAGGAATTGATATGAGCAACAGAGAATGATCAGTTTGCATTGTCAGTGATTCCAAGTAAATGGCTTCTGTCCTTCTGTGTGAGGACAAGACTCACCATGGTTCTGTCCAGCCAAGCGGTTCATCAGGTAAGACTTCCCCGTACGGTACAGTCCAACAATGGCCACCACCACCACAGGCTGAGTAATCTTCTCAAGAATGTTTATTGCTTTGGGGTTCACCCTCAGCTCTTCATTCTCATTTTCTACTAGACAGATGGGAGCCTCCATGCTGGCACCAGATGCCATGGTCACCTGCAAACCCCAAGAAGCCTTCTTAGTAGAATATGAGCTCTCCAAGCTACCTCTAGTGGTGAGACCATTAGCCTGCGTTTGTACAATGTGTACATCTACTTAGGCTTCTTCTTTTCCCCCTTTGTTGTTGTTGAGTTCAGATGACAACGTTTCAGGAATTGCTCTGAAATAATCACTCCCAAATCGATGAGGATGGAAGAGAGGAGATGTATTCACCAATGGACCAAAGCCAAGATAGCTTCTGAAGCCTTCTGCACAGAGTCCAGTTTCCATTCTCATTTTATACTCTAAGACCACAAGGTGTGGCAAACAGGCAAGCAAGGGGGATTGTTTTCCAGAAGCATGCATGGAAGTTAGCTTTTTGCTTTACAAAGATATATGATACATTTGACAGGATTAAGCTTTCTTGGTCAGGTTAAGGGCAACGACGCATTGTGTCTTAGCTATTTCTCCAGGTCATTCTGTACTGGGATATGAAGTAAAGTCATCCTTGGCAACTAGCTGAGCCAAGTGCAGTGCTTTAAGTAAATTGAATAGCTGGTAGTTTCCACCTCATTCTGTTTCATTGAGGTCTCACGTAGCCCAGGCTAGCATCAAATATCCTGTATAGGCAGAATGGCTTTGAACACCCAACCTTTCTGCCACAAACTCTCCTGGTCTACTAAGGTTACCTGCATGCATCACCATACCTGGCTTTGTAATTGTGATTTTTTTTGCCTGAGGGTGAGGGCTTTGTTACATTTTAGGTGTTTTTTGTTTGTTTGTTTGTTTGTTTGTTTTGTGTTTGTTTTTCAGGTAGGATCCCACCAAGCCCAAATGGCCTCTAATTTTTGTAAAAATCTTTATTTATTTTTATTTTATTTCTTTTTGTAGCAGAGACTGGTCTTGAACTACTGGTTCTGCTGTTTCCACTGCCTGAGTGCCAGGATCATAGATGGGTATCACCATGCCAGATTTTTATGCTGCTGAGGATTGAAGCCAGAACTTCACAAATGCTAGCCAAGTTCTCTACCAGCTGAGACCAGCCTCAGAACCTTCAGCTTATTCTCTGTACTATGATAAATGGCAAGTATGAAGTTGGCTTATTTCTCTGAAAATACACCCTAATGAATAAATACTTCTGCAGGCAAAGTTCTGACTGTGGCAATGAACCTGTTAAAAACCCTGTGTATTCACATGGTCTATACTCACCTATAAGTGGATATTGGAAATATAATATAGGATAAACATACTCAAATCTGTATACTTAAAGAAGCTAAGCAAGAAGGAAGACCCTGGGTAGGATGATCAATCCTCATTCAGAAAAGCAAACTGGGTAGACATCAGAAGATGGAGAAAACAGGGAACAGGACAGGAGCATACCACAGAGGGCCTTTCAAAGACTCTACCCAGTAGGGTATCAAAGCAGATGCTGAGACTCATAGCCAGACTTTGGGCAGAGTGTAGGTAATCTTATGAAAGAAGGGAAAGATAGAAAGACCTGGAGGGGACTAGAGCTCCACAGGGAGAGCAACAGAACCAAAAAATCTGGGCACAAGGGTCTTTTCTGAGACTGATACTCCAACCAAGGACCATTCATGGAGATAACCAAAACCCCTGCAGAGATGTAGCCCATGGCAGCTCAGTGTCCAACTGGGTACCCTAGTAAGAGGAACAGGAGCTGTCTCTGACCTGAACTCAGTGGCTGGCTCTTTGATCACCTCCCCCTGAGTGGGGCAGGGGGGGAGGGGGAGGGCAGCCTTAACAGGTTACAGAGGGAGACAATGCAGATAGTCCTGATGAGACCTGATATGCTAGAGTCAGATGAAAGGATAGGCTAGAGACTTGATAGGCTAAAGTCAGTACCCTCCCCTATCAGTGTACTGGGGGAGAGGCATGGGAGAAGAAGAGGGAGGGAGGGAAGGAGGGAGGGAGGCAGAACTGGGAGGAGACCAGGGAGGGTGCTACAGCTGGGATACAAAGTGAATAAATTGTAATAAATAAAAAAATTAAAGAAAACCCTGTGTATTAAAGACTATTGCCTTTTCTTTTCACATGCTTTAGAGCCATGCATAAGTGCTGAACGAATGTTGAGGGAGTCTATAAGTTACTCAGTGGACCAGGGAATAAACACCAATCTGCCTTTCTCCCTTTTACAGATCCTACTACCAAAACTTCTCTGTCTGAATCAACTTCCCCAATTCAGCATTTCTAAACTGATCAATTTCTTAATTGGGAAGTATCAGTTATTCTCAACTGATTAGTGACATGGCATTATGGCATTATGGTACTCTTATTGGGTGCTGATCTTCTTGTGTCCTCTTAAAAGCGATGGGGTGTTTGTTCACTTAACATCAATTTAGAGTAGGTGTCGAATGGGAAACCCTAGTTCACTTTAAGTTCCGTGAAAGACATTACCTTAATGACCAGTTCTGTCTCTATTAGGAAAATACTGATAAGCATGTCACTTTTTTTTCTCCCTGTTCGCATGAAGGACTGAGTTATTATCCCGACTAGGAAGCTTTTAATGTACATTAAATAAGTAGAACTTCATAGCTCGAATTGGGTCATCTAAAAAAGCCATGGTTTCCAAATCACAAAGAAGACAGATAAAACTGCCTAGACACTAGGTTTTTCAAAAGTCCCCAAACCTGTCTGAAACCGTTCTTGGATGGACAACGTACTTTGAAACTGTTTGCAATATATCAAGGGGCTCAGGTTTTATTCCTGGTTTTAACCTTTGATTAGTAAGTGTGCCTGACTCCTGCACTGCAGGGAGCGAGAGTGCAGCTGGTACCACTAGAGGGCGAAAGGGATTCAGTCTTTCCGACTGTTTGTTCAACTCCTGACTGAGCACCGGGTGGAGCACCGAAGCTCTGTGGTGGTGAGGAAAAAACGCTGCCTGGAGCCTGGAGTTAGGTCCCTCTGAACTAGAAAGGAGTTGCTCCCCCTTACAGTGGAAAAGGTGCGCAGGATAGCGCAGATCCGGGCTGATCTCCCCATTGGAACGCAGCATCCCCTTGCCTGGCCAAAGCCCCAGAGTCGCCAGGCCTCCCGGCAGCACGGAACAACTTTGTCTACAAGCCGTGGGACCACCGAGCCATCTCTGGTCACCGTAGCCCACCCGCCAGCGTCACGCTGGGTACCCCAGCGTGGAGTTTGCGCCCTGGAACCTTGGGACCTTCCTGAAACTCCCTGCCAGCGTTTTGATCACCTCCCCCTGGTGGGACTGCCTTGCAAGGCCACGGGGGAAGGCGCGCTCAGTCCTGAGGTGAATTTGTTGAGCTGGGGTGGACGGGAAGGGGAGCTCCTCTTTTCTGAGGAGTAGGGGAGGGGGGAGAGGGGAAGGGCGGGACTGCAAGACGAGGAGGGATGGGGGTACAACCAGGATGTAAAGCAAATCAAACAAATAAACAAACAAAGATGTGTACATTAGGTACCGAGTCTCTGGCAACTCACCTGCCTGCGCAGATGATTCTCTGCACCTTGGCTCAGCGCGCTTAGACTCGCTGCTGCTCCTGATTCCTCCTGAAAGTTCTGCTCTTAAATACTCAGAATCAAACTGGAGGTTGCGTTCATCCTGTTGTGGGAGATAGAGAACTGAAAATGAAACTACATTGGCTTATGTTTACTTTCTGAGAAGTAAAACTGTTATCTGTGGGGGCAAGAGGAAAGCCAGTAGCCTGTCTTGCCTGATTCTCCGAACGCTGCCTCGTATTGGGCAACAACAGAGTATTGCAACAGGAATATGGCCCCTCCGGCCTCCATGGGCAATTAACTTATTCCGAAAAGTTGATGCAAACGAAAAGTTTTTAACTTAAACATTTTCAACCCATACGTGATATTAATACTGTACACATGAACAATCCCTATGACACACGTGGAATTGTGTTATTGACTCTGCCAATTGTTTACTGTCTGCTTTATTTACCCAACCATTGCGTGGCGTCTGCCATTGAGTATTTGTTAAATACTTGTTGAGTGGTTGTCTAATAAAGCATTTTAAAATCTCAGAAGTATATCTGATTATTTTTGCAGTGTCAGGAATGACGAGGAGACTCCAAGGAACAAAATGTGATGAATAAGGACACTATTTTGAAATAAAAAAATGTCAGGAGGAAAACAAAAGTTCTTTGAGGTCAATATAGAAGTAATATCCAAATATAAGCAGCAACTGTCATAAAAGTCTTTGCACACTCTAAATTAACCTCATAAACTTGGAGTTTTTTCACTTCTTCATAGTGCATATATCGTATTAGTCGTAACGCTACAATATGTCTCTGTGATATATATATCCTACTTTCAAGTACACATTTTTCACAGAATGGAAAAGTGAGTGAATAAATGAAGCAGATACCCCCTCTAGGTGCCATCAGTTATATGTGTTTGTAAACAATACATTAGTTTTATAATATTAAAATAACACATTACATAGGCTATAGAATGAAGAAGATTATCTTGTGAAGAAATAAAAAGAGGGATTTGATGATTTTACTGAAGAGCTATATCTATAATTTTTTTCTGGATCATTTGCTGTCTGAATTCAATTTGTGTGAAGTATGAGACAGTTCATCCAGTAGCAAAACATATTGCATGAAATAATTTAAGTGTCACAAAATAATTTGATTTCATTGTGATTTTGTATTTACAGCAACTTTCAGTCTGATGAACTATGTATGTTTACTAGTGAAGATCAGTCAAAACACACCACAAAGGGCATGACTGCGTAAGTCTTGGGAAATTATGATATTAAAAGTACTCAGCACATTTTCATTTCAGTACTAATTGTATTACCATGACTTGGTCTACTATTGAGGCATAAATTTCCTTGATAATTTAACATTCCAGCCACTAGTATCTTTTAAATAATAACCCACAGGAACCAAACACCAGTCCCCAGTATCATGAACCTCAATCCCTCTTAGAACTTTATGTCAATGAAAACTGATTTGGCTTAGAAGATCCTGCCTTCTTCTGAGCCTTTCTCTGCCCAGGTCTTGCTTTGATTCTTGGGACCAGCTTCACACTCTTCTCTGGGATGTCATGGACCATTTGTCTGTTGCCAGCTACAGAATAGAGTCCTGATTAAATCAAACAAGATCAGAAAGAAAAATGCTGACCAAACTTAAAACTACATTTGTGGCATTTCTCCTTCACTCAGAAAATTAAGTCACAAAGAAGAAGAACGTCTCAGCTGCCATTACAAAGTTCAATGAAACGTGGTGGTTTTTGGAAGGATTTTGCAGCTGCTCCAGGACCTGGAGGTTGATGGTGCTCATACTGTTGTACATAAACTATTGCTCAAAAGTATAGCAAGGGCAAAGATCCATGAATCATTCTCAGGGTCACCCTAGAAGCACGTGAGGGCAAGGGGCAAAGGAGTACACACTTCATTTCTTCTACATTTATTAACTATTTGAGTTGGGCTTTCTGTAGTTCTATAACAGACAAATCACAAAAGTTTGAAAACCACCAAAAATGTTGAGTCTAATTCTGGATGGTAACACCAATCCTTTCAGAACCTCAGTTTCACTGTTTTGTATATAGAGAAGAAAACGGTATTTGTCAGTATGACCAAAATGTTTAGGACAGCCCATCAAAGCATAACAGCTAAAGAACTGAAAACTGTTTCAATAGCAAAGTTGTATTTACTGTGATTATATCAGGGGCTTGCATGCTACTCAATTAAAACCAACAAACTGTCAGTACCCATTTATAAAAAACCATATTATTCATGTGTATTCATTATACACATGAATATTTTCATAGGTCAAGAAGATGACTATTTTCAGAGACAGACAAACATGTAAACATAAATGTAAATAACACAATCATCTCTACCAGGATTACAAGAGCATATAATTATAGGAAGTAAAATGAATAATTTGGATAGGGGAAAGAGTGTCATGACGCTTAAGAGCTGAAAAGACTGTGGACAGTTAAGGCTGAGGCTGTAAATTTGATGGTACGATCCAAAGCCGTCATTGCCGGGAGGAACAAAGCTTGGTTCTCCTGCTTGGAATCCAGCAGTGTACAAAACGGGTATTAATTCATATTCACACACACATATATACATATTACTGAGTCCATTTAACATTGCTGAGATATATATATATATATATATATATATGTGTGTGTGTGTGTGTGTGTGTGTGTGTGTGTGTGTGCCCATTTGAGGTTGGGCTACTATGTGATCTTTTTTCTGTGCAAGAAACTGATTCTCCTTCAAAGCAGCCCTTGACTTTCTGCAGCTCTTCATTTAGGAATGGAATCATGTGACACTCCCCCTGTCCATGTTAGCATTGTATCTGGCGTTGCCATTGTACCAGTTTTGTTCAGGCAACCATATTGTTGAGGTTTCTTGGGTGCATTTTCCCTGTTCTGTCTAGGGCACACTGTCTGGCAGCAGGAGTCCTGCCCTCTGTGTGTTACAATCTTTCTGCCATAATTCACGTTTTATTTTCTGAGCCTTGGGTATTGGGGTGCATTGTATGAAGGTGTGTCTCTGTATATTCAATTTTTAATTCTGTACAGCAGAGCGCTAAATGATGGCAGATTTTGGTGTTGTTATTTGTATGGCCCATAACCAGTCTCATATTGTGTAAATATTTGTTCTTCTTCACTAATCTAGAATCAGTATGATTGGCTGTAATAAAGATCCGATGGCCAGTATCCGGTAGAAGTGAAGGGAGGAACATCAGATGGGGAGTAGAGAAAGAGAAAGAGAGAGAGTGAGAAAAGAAATGAGATGTGGGAGATTTGCCAGTGGATACGGAGGTAAATGAATAGACCACAGCAGAGCAGAGAGGAAGAGCTAGCTATGTGGCAGAATAAAGTGCCAGGATTAGCTGGATTAAGCTAGATAGCTGCCTGGGAGACTGCCTTAGCAAAATAGGCTTAAGCTTTAAAATATTAAAAAGCCTCTGCATCACTATTTATATCAAAGGCAGATCCAAAAACACCCCGCTATACTTAATTGTATGTGTTGTATTGCATGTGTACATTTCTGAGCTCTAAGGGAAGGAATATATGAGTTTACAAAGTTATAGGGTATGAGGGTTTTTTTGTTTGTTTCCTTGCTTTTGTATTTTGTTCTTACTGCAAAAGAAGATTGAGATACTGAGATCTAAGAGATTTTTAATTCTGAATTTAAAAAGTTTAATAAGATTAATTCTAGCATATTATGTTGATGGATGCACGAGTTATGCATTTTTTAAGTACAAGATAAAGAAATAAGAGCAAACCTGACAGTTATTTTTCATGAGTAGATAGTACAAAGGGATTGATATATTCCATAGCATTGTGGACCTATGGAACATTAAGTATGGTTCTATTAAAAAAATTACAAAGTACACATTTTGACAACTAAACCATCTGCAAGAAGAGCATCTTTTCATTTTTGCAAAGCCTGACAGAAAATGCCAAGAGACACCTGAGATTAAGGTAGCAGTTAGGAGGAAATCTCAGCAGAGCAGTAGAGGCTTAGGGCCTGGTCTCTTCACTTTAGGAAGATGATAATGGGTTGCATACCTCTGATCAGCTTCAGACCCTGGTGAATGCCCAAAGAAGAGCAGTGTATCCTGGGATTCAGGGGATGTGGGGACCAAGTGCAGAGGGTGAATGACAACAGGCATGACATTGCAACATCTGACCACTTGCCATCATTTGGCCACCTGAGCTGGCTCCTCCTGCTTTTACCCCAACAGCCAGTATGAAACTCATAGTTTTTATTCATTTCTTCTCTTTTCTTTACAACCCCACCATTCCCTAAAAAGTACTCATATTATTAACATAATTTAATCCTTTCATTAAAGTAGGATAGGCAGATAGATGATAGAAAGATGACAGATAAATAGATAGAAACATAGATTTAAGTTTGTATATAAAAATCCCTACTGCTATCATCCAGAAGTAATTTACTCTTATTTTGTTGACTGTTCTTGTAGATTGTGTTCTCTGCTTATTCTGGGGTGTCTATCTGGATGGTAATGTCATGAAGCTAATTTAACTTTATTTCTACTCTAAATGAAACAGTAACTATTCAAGCTTGAAAGTAAACATTTATCTAAAGTGAGAAAATAAATGCTAATCAACGTAGTTGTAAATGCTGAAAATGCTACATTTCATCTCAGTTTTCATTTCTTGCCTCTTTTAGGATGCTTCCGTCCTATTACATGTAAATTTTAGTATGGGCAAGAATTCTAGTATGTAATGTTGAGGTATACAGGAAAATCAATTCAGTGTACTTTATATTTTTATTCCATTTTTTGGAACAACAGAATGAGACTTACATAAGCAATTAATTCTCTCTATCTCTCTTCCTCTCATTCTCCCTCTCCCTCTCTTATCTTCTGGATGGACACAGGCAAGAGCTATTTTACTAGAACAAACGAAGGCTATTTCCAGCTAAACAACTACGTTGAGCCAATGTTTGTCAGAAACATATTAATACAAAAGGGGAGTGCACATCCCAAGCATAAATCTTAATTATGTTACCAATACTGTACAGCATTTACTTCAAAGAATTTTGAGACACACAGAAAAACCAAGTGTAGTCTTTATTTTAAAGAGATAAAGCAAGCAGACCCAGGTAGACTCTGTATGGATAGAACAGAGCTCTTCAGGAATTATCTATTGCTGCCATAGATTTACATAAGTATAGACAAGCCAATGGGTTAGAAATGAGAACAGAGTTTGATCTCAGTTTTTTTTTCATTGTTGTTGTTGTTTCTTTGTTAAGCTTATTTGTGAGCAGAAATCACTTAAATTTTTAAATTTTAAATATTAAAATGATTTAAACTCAGTATGATTGATTACTATGTTTAAGAATCTGGTAGAAATTGAGCAAAATGCATGGGCAGGTGTAGACTTTAAGGAAGAAAAATGAAAACAGACAGAGCCAAATGGCAATTCTGTGCATCAAAAACACAGTATCAGTGATGAAGAAGTTCTTTAATGAACATGACAAAAGACAGAATGCGAACGTGGCAGAGAAGGCAATCAGTAGAAACAGATCTACATCTGAGTATGAGTGACATGATAGCTGGGCATTTGACAAGGTTGACTATAATGTGATTGGGTTCCCAAAGAAAAGGAGAGCAAGAACATGCAGATGGGCAACAGACAGTACTGAGGAGCCAGCCCACTGCCCACGGACTAGAGGCCTTTAGCCACGTGAGAAATACACATTGTTTCTAAGTTCTCATTAGAACCTCCTTCCCATGTCCACCAGCAGGAATTCAAGATGTTGGTCAAGTTCTACTTGGTTAACACTCCTGAATAACTTAAAAGACCTTGAAATAAGTATGGCAGTCGTACAGGGGACAATGGAGCTTCGGAACTAACGGTTGCCTCAGGTCCTTTAGGCTTTCGTTCTTCTGCGTCTTCAATGAGAAGCAATGAGAAAAGGAAGTCCTGGGTTTTGGTGTATTAGAGTAAGATACAGTCATTTGATGAGTGGTAGCTCCATTCCCTCACGGCTTGAAGCTGCTCTTGAAGTTTTCTGAGTTCAGCTTCCTGTGCTGCCTTGATCCTCTCAGCCTCTTCCTAAGATGCAATAAACAGAAACAAATAAGCTTAACAAAGAAACAACAACAATGAAAAAAAAACTGAGATCAAACTTTGTTCTCATTTCTAACCCATTGGCTTGTCTATACTTATGTAAATCTATGGCAGCAATAGATAATTCCTGAAGAGCTCTGTTCTATCCATACATATACAGCCTACTTCTAGCACTTTTCATTCTTTTTTTTTTCCCTCTAGTTCCAGGCGTGGCATGTTCCAATCTCAGAAAGTTACTGTCTCTAGAATTCCATCCCAACATACCCTTCTTCTTCAGATCGAAAAACTTCCTTGGCAATCTCAGTCACTTCAATTCTCATTCACACATGTAATAGTGTCATATATTTTTCTACAAGAAGAGGCTGTACCCAGAGTGTCAAGGTACCATCTTGCTAGGCTGAGTGCAGCCCCCTGTGTCCTAGCTGAAGATTGAGGTCCAGGTTGCTACACTTTTGACTAGAAGAAGTGATTGTCTACTCTGCCTTTCAGGAAAGCACTGGGATATAAAAAATATGTTAAGAGTAGCTCTTAAAGCTACCTGTAGATGTACTGGTAAGTTGGGGATGGGTAGGGACAGTTTTATAAAAGGGATGGCTAGGAATTTTACAGCATCTCTGCAGAAGCAACAATGCTTGAAGATCCCATTTGCAAGCCTGTGTGATACCAATATTTGGAGTATATGGGGGGATTCACATGAGAGCTGGGGACACAATAGTTCTGCTTCATGGTGATTAGATCAGAGAATGCATACAAAAGGGCTTTGGACCTGCTAAATAACAGCTATTGCTTCTTGCGTGCTGATAAAGCTAAAGCAACAAACTGCAAAGTTACAACCATGAGGAACAGAAATAATCAAGATAAGACAGAGCAGAAGACACAGAACATGAACCTCATGTAAAAAATGAAAAACAAAAAAAAACACCACCATGATCAAGAGGTAGTTATTATGATCAAGAAATGGTTCCTTTCTATTTAATAACTGATTCTGTATACTCTGTGCCAAACATCCTTCTAAACACAAATATTAACTCATTTATTATAATAGCAAATATTAGATCATTTATTATAATTTCATATATAATAACACATCTAATAATATGTTGTTATAATAACACATTGTTCCTGCCTCTACACTGCACCAAAGGACAGAGGGAAGAGACAGCTTGCGTGAATATACATTTGGTAGAAGGTGGTGCCTGAGGCTGACACCCAGCAGTCTGGCTCTAGGGTTCTCACCTTCAGCTATCATGTGAGACTGCCTCTCTCCCTGGGTCATCATAATGTCACCTTGACAGGTGGGAAAGAGACTATGTAGCCTAGTGACATCTAAGGGGAAACACTTCACAAGTACCTGGAGCCTCTGTTTCTGGATCCTCTCTTGATTCGCCTTGAAGTTTGCTTTGTCGATCTCCATTTGACTCAGTTTCTCTTGATACTGTCTCTCCTCCTCTGCTCTCCTTTGCTCTTTCTGGATGCGAATCGCCTCCAGCCTCTGTGCTTCAGCCCTTGCAGCCCTGGCTCTCTCTCGTTCCTCTGAGGAGAAAGTAAAGGACAAGTCTGTAGGAAGAGGACAGTGCTCTCCCCTTGCAAATGCAGGCCGTGTTAATTTTAACCTTATTGTACACCGTGCATTGCTTCCATTTTCTCCTCACCTTTCCTCTGCCTTTCCTTGGCTGTGAGAGCTTGGTCTGTTTGCAGAATTGTATTGCTCAGTGGTTCTTTAGCCTTCAAATACTGCTGTAGCATTTCCTCTGCCTGGGAATCCCAAAAATATGCTGTTAGAATTAGGAAATGCTATCTGCAATCTGGAAAATGTCATTATTTCCTCTTCCACTAT
Source organism: Meriones unguiculatus (assembly GCF_030254825.1). Lineage (NCBI taxonomy): Eukaryota > Metazoa > Chordata > Mammalia > Rodentia > Muridae > Meriones > Meriones unguiculatus. The sequence continues at coordinate 63,914,589 of NC_083358.1, forward strand.
CCCTTCTGGGGAATGCTCAGCCTGTACGTGCTGCGACTATCCATCAATCCTCACCCATGGGAATGATGCTGGCCTGGGCCATCAGAACACCCAGGGCTGCTACAAGTAACAGTCTTATTTACGGGTGGATGAAGACTGACGTTTGGGTGTTTCAAAATGCTAATGTTGGTGCTGGAGCAGATATGCCTTCCCTCCTCTGACTGGTAAATCTCTAAGGGCAAGCTAAACTTTTGGAACATGTCAGAGGCATGTTTGGTGTGTGTGTCGGCGGGGAGGGACTTGAAAATGAAGCTAACAGTCAGAAAAACGAAGTAGGGGTTGGAAAGAAATAAATATAAGGAAAATGAATTACATCATTTGGCCTCTGGAATGTATCTATATATGGAATAAAAGCCCTTTAAGCCAATAAATGATTGTTTCCTTAAATTGGCTTCACTACTTGAGACTCTGTCTTGTGTAATCCTAATTAGTCCCTTTGATGCTCACGAACATTGATGGCTACAATAGGAATCTAATGATCACAGCGATGCATTGCTTTAATCTACAGCTGTTGCAGCTGTTACAGCTGTATCAGCTCCCTGCTATGACATCTGTACCAAGTGCATGTTCAGGCAGCGGAGGAGTACCTCACAGGCAGAGACAAAGCACATCCCTCACGCGTACTGGGATGAAGGGTACCTGTGTTCCCTTCCCTGGCTGCTGGCGATACTGTGCCTTCAGCTGTTCCATCTTCTGAAGGAAGAGATTGTGGCCTCCTGGTTTAGCATAGATGCCCTGTGCTGCTTCTTGTTCCAGAGGCTTGAAAATACTCTCAAGTAGGGCTGAGCAGTGGTTTGCAGAAGCCTCCACATTCTTCTTACAAATCTCATCCTGCTTTGCACTTAGTAGGTTCTTCAAATGGATAAAAAACAAACCCCATGGAGATGTTAGATACACTTCAATGTTTCTGAGAATTGCTTTTCAAAATAATCTACATTTTATTTTCTTAGAGACTTAGAGAAATGTATGCAAGATTACATACTTATCAAGGCTGGAAAAGTTGTAAAAATAATACTCTATGAAAAGTTACATTAATTGGCATTAGAAGTTTCTTTGTTTTTAAAGAGCAGATTTATTAAGTTGTTTTATTAAGGAAAAGTCAGAAAGAACTCCTGTGGGTAGAGAACTCTCTTTTTTTAAATTTTTATGTTGACATTTTCCTACATTTATGCAAGTGAGGTTTACTCATGTTTACCATCATTACCTTCTCCCACCATTTCTCCTTTGTCTACAGAAACCCTTCTGTATGTGTGTGTCTGTGTGTGCCTGTACCTGTGTGTGTGTGTGTGTGTGTGTGTGTGTGTGTGTGTGTGTGTGTGGCAATGTGCCTGTGTGTCCCACTGAATTCAATTGAAGGTACTTAAACCTCTTTTCGCAAGATGTTATTTTTCCCTTAGATGTATTTTTATGATTGCAGAACTCTAACTTGCACCATAATTTTAAATGCAACCAACTATTTAACAACAATTTTTTTTCAGTGTTTGTACCTCAAGGTGAGTGTGAAATTGAATCACTGGCTACAGTAGCTGCTTATTCTATTAATCCTATGTTCATTGTATCTTCGTAGATGCAAAGGAGATTCTATCTGTTTGATCAATAAAAACTAAACATTCTCTTAATGATGATTTTTAGTGAAGTAAAATAAATTCAAGGTTTTTAAAAATAAGTATAACCTAGTACAGATGTGTATGTGTGTGTGTGTGTGTGTGAATGTCAAGGTCTTTGCAGCCAGTTTCTTTTCTGGCTTGCCCCTTTGCCAAATAAACTCATATCAAGGCCACATAAGTTACTGTCATCACTTTCCAGTCTAGTGGAGACTGATTTTTTTTTTTTTTACTTAGTCCTATTTTTACCACTTGCAGAAGTATTCTTGCCTTCTATTGACATTTGATGTTTTCAAACAGAGAAAATAATAACCTCCAATTCCTTCTGGAAACATTGGTCCTCATCCTTGAAAGAATGCTTCCTGAAGATTTCCATGGCCTCTGTCTCACAGGCCCTGTGCAGGTCCAGCAGCTCCTGGGGGGTCTCTGTGGGCAGCTTCACCCTCTGGCTCATCTGCTGGTCATAGTGGGTGATGGCCTTCTGCACGGCGGCCGAGTTCTCTCTCCGGGCCAAGGTTACCACCGTGTTCTCTATGCAGGGCAAAGCTCCGCTGTTGATGGCATCAACATAGGTCTGCACGAGGCTTTCCAGACCTTCAGAGAAGAAAGAGATGTCTGTTTCATTTGTGGAAAAGGAGTCTAATCTATATGGATTCGTTCTGAGAACACTAACTACGAATTGCCTGAAGTTTTTCAGCATTCTGGACAGTATTCAAGTGGCCTAGAGGAGTTCTTTGAATAGCTATGTGATCAAGTACACAGGTCATTCTTTCTTTGAAGAAAAGCATATAAAAAAACAACAACAAAACCTTAAGATTGTCCATGCTGAAAGAAGAAAATAGAAGAATTCTCAAGATCTACGTGGTGGCCTGCATTTTTATCCTCCCCCATAAAGAAATAAGATGATCATATAAAAGTCATGGATATTAATTTGATTAAAATGCTTTAGGTCTTTGTTTCTTTAAGCTCCCTTTCACTTTTCTTTCTCTCAGTTTTCTATTTCATTCATTTTTATCTTTGTTTTACTTTATCATGGTTAAGGTTGTATGTGTTAATTTCTTCTGTAAATATGATTCTGTGATCCAGACCTTATTCTTCATCAAAACTCCCTTGGTTTTTTTTTTGTTTTTGTTTTTGTTTTTTCCTTTTCAGCTTCTGCATTAAGGTAATACAAATTCTTTTCACAATAGAGTATTTGCCAAGCTCTAAAACATGGGCTTCTTAAGATAAACTGCATTAAGGAGTTTGTATAGACATCTTTCAAGATTCTAGACAATATGGGATTTTGTTCAACATCTGTACCAAGCAAATTCTATTTCTACATTGAACATGTATGTATTTTTCTTACCTTAATTTATCTTATCTTGTGCAAATTAGGTACTGTTTCATAAAATAAAAATCCAACATATATTGTGGAAATGTGGTCAACCCACATGAGTTAATCTGTTTCAAGAGTAAATGGTTAGAGTTTCTCTAACTTCTTGTCTTCATTCTTATGATTAAATCTGATTTAACTTTGAGGTTTTTACTAAAATAATACTAGATGTGTGCTTGATACCTACTGTAACTTTGTTAGCATGGTACATTGGATTTCCATCATGTCAATTCATCAACAAAGAATCCCTAGTTGTCCTTTATTCTTTATGACACGTTGGAAGAAAAGCTTTTAAAAAGTACTCACGGGGTCCATTGACCTGGATGCCTCCAGGAAGCGTCTTGATCTTAGAATGGGTGAAGATGTGAGAACAGAATTCTGACAGGTCCTGCAGAAAATCTGGACTTAGCTCGTCACTCCTGAGTGTCTGGAGCTGGGAAAGCTTTTTTCCATGAGTAGGAGAATCAAAAACAAAGCATTTCTTTACTGGGAAGAACTTCTGTATGCAGAGTCGTGGCAGATTGAACATTTGGGTTTTCTCATCACTACCTATAGAAGGAAATGAAGGATTTATCTAGAATATAATTTATATATACTCTAATCTATTTACTTTAAATAAATATCCTTTTCCCCGATGGTGCACCAAGATTAAAAATTAACTAGTGAAGGAAACAAAAGAAAGGAAAGAAATGTGTTCAATACCTTAATACTAATGAAATTTAATATTGAATCTATTAGTTCACATTCTCAATTAAATGTTCATTATTATTTTGCTGGGTGGGTAAATATGGAAAATGATATACTTAGCTGCCTATAAAAAGATAAGTTCCTGGGTACTTTTCTTTCTTTTTCCCAAACTGAAGCTCCATTACCTTGTTTCAGCTTCAGCGAATTCTCCAGATACTCATCTGACGTGATGGCATGTCCGTCGGTTTCCAGGCTCAGGTAGAAGTCTCTCAGAGTCCACACCAAGTCTGGGAAGAAGCTCACATCAGCAGGTTCCTCAGCTTCATTAACGCCAGAGGAGTTTCTCGTTCGAAGCAGATCTGTGAGTTCTGTCACATTGCTGAGACACAGCTGAGGAAAGCTGGCAGAAGCGGGGCTGCAGCTTATGCTTCCAGAAATCCTCTCTCTTCTTCCCCTCTGCACTGAGCTCAATCAACACTGTGTAGGTGACACGCACGAGCGCTCTTTTCCTTGTGTTTCTACTCTGCAGCATATTTTAGTGTATGTGATGTATACACGTCTGTGTATGTGTGTGTGTGCTCTTCTGTGTGTGCAGATGTAGAGCTCTTTCGAAGCCAGACATTGGTATTGGGTATCTTTTTCTATTACTCTTGTTCTTTGAGACAGGGTCTCTTGCCGAACCTGGACCTATCTGATTGGTTAGATTAAATGCCATGAAGCTCCAGGAATCCTCCTGTCTCTGACTGTCCACACCTACACCCACCCTTGAGGTTAAAGGTGCACACTCACACAGCTGGCTTTTTATGTGATTGTTATGGATCCAAACTCTTGTCCTGGTGTGACAAGTGTGTCACTGACTGAACCTCCTCCTTAACTTCTTATTTTAATTGTTAGGAGTCTACAAGGTCTCATGGGCACATCAATGGTATGTTTTCTCCAGCATGGTCCTGTTCTGGATCACAAAAGGATACTGTAGTAGATCGATAGCCCCCTGGTCAATTTTGTTCATGGTGTTGTATACAAAGGTGCTACTGAGAAGGATCGCCAGTGAGAAGATCTGAGTATCATTCTTTTCATCAATCTAGAAATAGATCGGAACAAATTGGAGTCCTGTGTCAGGGCATTCTTGGGTAAGTGGTACTAAAAATAAAACGGTGATATGCCAACATTAAACAAAACAAACAAACAAAATTTGTAGGCATGTATTTTGCATGCTTTTCTCTTTGGCAATTTTGTGGTGATCTACCCATGCTAACTCACTAGTCTTTCTTCTAATGACTCTGAGATAGTTGCAAAATGAATAAAGTTAGTGGATATCTAAGTGTTTATGTTTATATTTTAAAATACTTAAAACTAAAGTTTTACAGGGACAAAACAGACCTGCCTTAAAAGTGTGATATATATAATTATATATAATACAATATATTATCATATATATTATGTATTATTACCCACAAGCAGCTTGCATTTCCAAAGACAACACTGTGGAATGGGTTTATAACTATTTGTCTCTTGTCGCAGATGAATAAATCAAGCTCAAATTATGGCTTGTCCTCTTTGAATCTTGACAAATCAAAAAAAAAAAAAAAAAGAAAAACGAACAAGCAAAAAAGCTCTTTCACAATGGACATTCAAGAGAAAGATCTAGCTCTGTCCCAGAACCAGCTCACACTGGTTCATAAAACACACTTCTCCCCAAGTTCATGTAGGACTTGACATTGGAAGATTCAAGCCAACGATGAAGGGAACATTAAGAAAAAAAGTAAAGCGCTGTGGACTGAGGCATTCTGTTCGTAGTGAGGAGTGTGTTAAAATCGCACCAGCGTTCAACTAGAGAATGCCCATTTTTCTACTGTTCATGCAACGAGTTGGGAAGGACAAAGAAAGAAAAAACGTTTGGAGAGACTTCCTCTTTTTGTCAAAGCTAGGAGCAACATGTACTACAGGCATGAGCTGAGCAACTTGACCTAACCAGTAGCCAGCTAACTAGCCCATGTTCTCTGCAGGGCTGGGTTTGGAACGGTGATTTTGATTCCACTGTGTTTAAGTACTTCGGACGTTCTTAGTTCACCTGTAATTCCACCCCCCTGCCCCCACCCCAGTGCTGAGTCTGCCTTATTTCTCACTCCTTGTATCCAAGATCTGACTGTTTTAAAAGTGAGAGAAAAGCGTGTTCAGGTCAACTAGAAACACCAAGTTAATGGGTGGGGAGAAGGGAGTTTCCTTCACTAAGAGCGTTTAAAGACACAAGATGATAACTCCAATCCAAACAGAATCCTTTCTCCTTACCTTCTCCACATCCCCCAGGCCCTCAGTGTCAAGCAGTACCAGGGTGTGGCCCGGCTTTTGGGGATGAGGCACACACCACATCCAGATGCCCTTGGTGTGAGACTGCACAGTGGATCCGACAGCAAAGCCTGAAAAGCAAAGTGAGCAGGAGTGATGGGAAAGGGGATCTGGACTTCATGTGTTCCCTTGAGAATTTAAGGGAAAGAAGATGACAAGGCAGTAGACATGACAAGTGACGATCTAAATGGCAGCCGAGGAATGGGCAAATAATATTAAGGACTGAAAGTTGGGATTTGATGCCCTAAAGCATGATCTCATGCTTCTAAAAGTTTAGTAGTTTAAATCTATTTCATTGAATTTATTTCATTGATGTTTTACTTCATATAAAGGGAACATATTTTGCTTTTCCCAGAAGTTGTTGGGAATAAAAACATGCTAAGTCACAGATAGAGAGCTTCCCTTTATCTACCAGAAGATACAGACAGCTGCTGTGGCTCACACGTTAGCTGTCCGTGCCCAGCCAGGTTCCTAACTTTCCTCAGACCCTGGGCTGGATGTGGACAGCCCAGTAGACAGAGGGGACTCAGCAAGCGTGGGGAGTGGTGCTCACCTTTCTCCTTCCCAGCCAGCTTGTTCATCAGGTAGGATTTGCCTGTGCGGTAGAGGCCCACGATTGCCACCACCACGACTGGCTCTGTGATGGCAGACAGGATCTTCAGGGCTTCCTGGTTAGCCACTAGCTGTTCCTCGGTGTTGCCAATGAGGCACATGGGTTCTGACATATGAATCTCTGGGGCCATGTCTAAGATGTTACTTGTCTGCCGGGGAAGAAATGGGATGGCCTGAAATTTCCAGTGTTTAAGGAAAGGCGTTTTACCCACTGAACCCCTGCACAAATGGCTTGTTGGGTTGCCTGAGTTTCCAAGATATTAAAAAATAAAAAATATAAAAACAGAAAGAAATCGCAAATAGCAATAACTCCTCTCTCTGCAAAGACCGGTAGCAGCATACCCCACAGCCGCTCAAGTACTTGACCTACACAGGAAACCCATAGCCCAAGCCGACCTGCTGACAGTTTGTGTCCGGCTCCTTCTGCTGGCTTCTGGCTTGCCACTTTTTCTTGGCTCGCACCTGCTGACTTCCCTGGAGTGACTGCTTGTTACTTGTCACTTGTTGCTTTTTTCTTACTCAGGCTTACTCAGCCCTGACAGGGCTGTGTCAGGGCGCTGGAGGCCCCGGTCTCAGACCTCCTCAGCATTTTACTTTGCAACTCACGCCTTGCTCTTCCTCACGCAAACTATCTATGAGGTTGCCCACTGTTCTGGATGCAATCTCTGTTCTAAGTAGCAATTAGGGATACCGAGAGGTTGGAGCCAAGGGGGCGGGGTGGGGGGGGAGAAGAGAATGGCTAGAAGGCATTTCTAGCCTTCAGTTTAGTCCCTACCCATTATCAGGCAGCAAAAATGACACTGAATAAACACTGCTGCCAGATGTGAGATTCTGTTCCTCTAATAACACTGTGACTTAATCTTTAATAGGGGTAATCCAGCACAACATTTTAAAAACTAAACGGTAACAGTCTCTTGCCACCCGTACCGAGTCTTACCTTAACAAAAATTGAGGAGCCGGAGCAAGAGCTGGTAAGAAAGCTGCTTCCCAGAGGAATCGGTAAGAGTGCAAACCCGTAGGAGCCCCCTTATTTATCTGTGCGTGTTTCTGAGCAATAATAGCCTGCCCTGAAAATTTCCTTTGCACTCCCAGCTCTCTGGCAGATAGCTTTTTGTATAAGCTAACATCAGGAAATTCCAACAGGGTTCTCTAAACTGAAACTGAAACTACGTAAGTTCAGCCCATCCAGTTAAAGGGGATTTCCCACAGTGTTGTCTGACAACACTTTGATATATCACTGAACTGACTTCCCAAAAGTTGCCCCTGGTTGCTGAAGGAGAATTTTGACAGCTTTTGTAATTATTGCAAACATGGTTTATTTTATACCTTTTGAACGAGGGTGATATTTTCTCTGGTTTAGAAACAGAGATGTTTTGAAGGGAAACCTTACATGCTATTTGAGGACTAATTTCTTGGAGTTGTTCCTGCATCCGCTTAATACTTATTTCATTGGTAGTAGGTTGACCAAGGAGCACAGGGTACCTTTTATGGGTTCTTAAATCCCATATATAAAAGAAATAAAACGGGATTAAAAGGAAAATTGAGTACAACTTTATTTGAGTTGGAGAGAGAAAAGTAACAGGACAGACCATCTGCAGATTTCAGGTGCCCAGAAGGCAGAAGTAGATAAGGAAAAAGATCACGATTTCTGGGTTAGAGACCAATGTAGCAAGCTGACTCAGCAGTGAAAGTGAAAGTTCATAAGCATCTCCATGGGGGTGAGGGGGCGGGGAGGATGTTTCTTTAGACAGAATGAGAAGTCCTAGAGCTTCAGGGCAGCAGGCTGAGGACTTTGACTGGCATCCAATATAAGAAAATGGAAAGCGGGGAAAGAAAAAGTTATACTCTCTGAGAGTCTATTAGCATCTACATTAGGGGAGGGGCTTCTGGGGTAAATAAGTATCTCATTGGGAGAATAGTTACTTCTTACATCTTAATACACCTGCAAGTATAACAAGTGTTTGAAGTGACAGCTTTTTGAGGGGCATTTTCCTGCCCAGGTGATTGACAGGCTCATTTGGATGAACTCCTAAGAAAGGGAACAATCATGTATATTTGTAATCTTATACCATTTGGTGCAGTTTGGAGTGCCATGTTTTCCCTCAAGACTAATGATGTGAGCCAAGTCCAATTCTTTTGAGCAAAACTCAAGTAGCAGAGTGGATTAAAATAATTTTAAAAATAGTTCCATAAAATATCTATGCCTCACCAAGAAGAAATAGCCTTCCCTTCAATGGTGTTCAACAAAGCTCTACTTCCTCCACCTTCTTAGAATCCGGGACAAAATAGCTGTATGTTAACAGGTCCTGGAGACAACACTGTTGTCCACTATCGGGACAAGGAAACACAGGTAAATGCCTCACACACGCAGACTTCTGCACTATGGTTATACACAGCTAATGAGGTTCAGCCACGTGGACATGGGATACGTTGATATTTGCAGACTCTGTTCTGTGGAGTCTAACTCTCAGGAAGATAGACAGACTCTCTTCAGATCACAGTTGCCTATAAGCTTCTTGGTAGCGACAGCCTTTGCTTTATGATCCAGAGACGCAGCAGGATCTGGTGAGACAAGAAGGGAAGCTTCTCCTGAGGCCAGCTGGAGCAGCCAGAACAACGCCACCCTGCATTTGTTGTTATGGGGGAAGCTTGAACCACAAACAAAACATAAGTAACCTGTCCTTGGTGCCCTTTCTTCAACTGCCTCTTTGAGTCAGAAATCAAGTCAAAAGAGAGAGAGAGAGAGAGAGAGAGAGAGAGAGAGAGAGAGAGAGAGAGAGTTTACCTGCTCCAGCTCCTATAGCCGGAGCTCTCACACCCAGCAACACTTCCTTCTGCTTGTCTGTATCCCTGTTTATATAAGCTCAGAGCAGTAACATTCTGCTCCAAAGCTGAAATAGAAAGTAAAGTGATTCAAAACAGCGTTTAGCTTTCAGCAGAGGCACCTCTAAAGCACTAGGTGTAGAGGTGGGAAGAGGTAAGAAGAGCAGTGATTAATGTGTGGCACGCTCTGATAACACAGGCAGCCCTTTCTATAGAAGTGTAAACAACTGGGCTGTTCCAAAGGCTTTCTACCCTCAGACGGGAGAGCAGCAGCACTTCAGAGTGAGGGTGTGCGTCTAAGGGATTCTTTAAAAATTTTCAATGTCTTCACAGCCTGATCCCAGCCCCCTCCACTCCTCTCCCCTCAGGCCTGTCCTCATGCACTCATCCCTCCATTCCCTCTCCCCTTCTTCTCACAAAAGGGTCACCCTAAGGGTGACCTGTCATAATAATGATCAATATGCCATGCACCATATCTGGTGTAAAGGAGGTTTGTTGTGGGAAAAGGGAGGGGACAGAGAGGAGGGGACCCATGGCAGAGAGAGAACGAGACTGAGAGAGACAGAGAGAGGGAGTGAGAGATCTGGGGAGGCTGGCAGGGCCCTCTTATCAAGCTCACACCTGATGACTCACCTGGCTGAAGTGGCAGGTGATGACATCAGAGGTTGCTGGGGCCCTGAAAGGCAGGCTAGTCAGACTCCCCTGTACGCTAACATTCCTCCCTTTTTGTTTAATCAAAAAACTACAAACTTAGGAAGCGGTGTTGATGTAGGAATGGGGACACTGTGTTCAAAAATGTTGCTTCCTGCTGTCTTGAGAGCAACGACAAGATTTGTCAGGTTATGTTTGAAAATAACAAGCTTCTGATTTTGTCTTTACCTGTTTTTCCATGTCCAGCAATGGGGATGAGGGATGAGAACAGCCAAAACTGGAAGCATCACTGACATCCTCACTGTGGAAGCCTGTGGAGGACAGGAACACAACTGCCACTGAACAGACACGGTGATGGTTCCAAGGCTTTGGCCAAGTTCCCAGAAGCACCATCCATGCCAGGAAGTTGTTTGTTTTTGTTTGTTTGTTTGTTTTTCCCTGGAATAGGAACTACAGACGTTCTCAGTGGAAGAATGTGTCTAAAAATGGTCTTCAAAAGTTCCTCTGGTGACATATAGCTCAGTAGGTAAACTGTTTGCCATGTAAAGTGAGGACCTGAGTTTAAGGCTCCGAAACCCACAGAAAAGCCACCTGCTTCAGCGTGCACCTGCAATCCCAGCATTAATGCAAAAATAGCAAGCAGATAAGACAGTCCTCAGAAACTTGTGGGGCCAGGAGCAAATCATATGACAGAGGAAGCAGAAAACCCTTCCTTAAACAAGGTGGAAAGCAGCCCTGGCACGTGAGCGTGGCACACTTACGGCTGCACCTTACACACATGAGCATAAACACACACACAGGGGGTGGGAGAGAGAGATCAAACATATGCAAGAGACAGAAAAGTAATATGACAGGGGTAAGTAGTTTAATTGCCCTTGAACTTTGATTTTGTAGTTGGCTGTCTCTTTAGACTAAAAAAAAAAAAAAAATACATTCCCATTTTGTTACTGGAGAAAAACAACTGATTTCCTAGAAATGGGCAAGTTACAGGAGAGGTTCGGTTGCTTTCAGTTTCCATTAGCCTTAACAAAGAGCAGAACTTTGACTCGAGTGTCTTTTCCTGCTGGGAGAACAATCCTGTCAAGCTGTTTAAAAAGATAACACATGGAAGTGCATTCAGTTTGGAGAGTGAAACCTCCTGAGTCAGATTCCAAAAACCACCCTGGCTTGTGGCTGTTTATGAGTTGGTGTGTAGCACGTGTTTGTTTGACATCATTCTGGGATCAGACTACCCGTAGAATGTAGATGGCTTGTCATAAATTCAAGTCACTATTTTCAATTTATTCCCTGTGAGAGACACAGTGACTTTTAATACACACAGACACACACACACCACACACACTGAATAATTCTATCACTTGCTCAACAGTTGCACTTTTTATTTCTCAGAATAAAAGCCAGTCTGCACTATCTGACACAGGCTGCCCCCTGCTTCTAAGGCCAGTTTACCTCCAATTTACCACAGACCCGCACCCAGAAACAACCATACCAGACACTCCCCCAACCTGGAGTTTTGCACAAAATCCTTCTACCTAGAAGTCATTTTTATCATTTGTTTTCTGAGTACATTGTACATCTTGAAAGTTTAGCTTAATTCTGAATCCCTCAGGGAAGTATTTCTGTCCAGAGAGGGTCTCCTTTCTATACATACGCATGACATTGTCTCCTGTTCCCTTACAGTGCTTAGCAGAGATTGAAATATTTTGTTTGCTTGCCTGACTATTTACTGTCTTCTTTCTAAAAAGCAGAACAATGCATTGCAAGAATCATGACTTTTCTGATGGCAAGGACATCCCGGCTGCCTTCCCTCACATTCAGCCCGTGTCAGTGGACAAAAGGTAGTCATTGAATGAACAGATGCAACAGAGTTGGAAATTGCACTTTATTTTCACTTTTCACAGAGGAATTTTGCTCTTTGCACCTGAGCTTTCAATAGAAATTCCCTCCCAGAATTCTGGAGGCATGGCTTCTGGAACGGGGGCTCTCATCACCGTCACACGCGTTGCCCTTGTTGTGGTCATCAGCGGGGTACAACATCTCCACACCATATTGGACTGTTATCTTGAGGGTTCTCCAACCCAGAAGAAACCTCTGACCCAGAAAAATAAGTACACTGGAAAATCAGTAAGTTTAGGGCTTTACTTACACTTGTTTTACGGTTTTAACAACCTTGCTGCATTTTAATCTAATACTAATTATTTAATATTTTGAACAGAAAATGAAAATAACTATGAGACTTTGGATTCTGTTCACATTTCTTTTTGTACTGGATGACAAGAAAATTTGCTAAGCAGATTATAATGGAAATAATGAAGGTAAGCATTTTTACCCCAGTGTGTCAGCTCGCTAGGGGTGCTGTAGCTGAGGACCACACTCCTGCTCTCAATCTCCCAAAGGCTGTTTCCTTTTCTTATACAAAATAGATTGATCCCATTCCAAAATGCCCAAATAGTACCTCACCTGAGCATCATCCTTTTGGGGAGGGGGGACAAACTAAACAGTTAACAGAAATTTCCAAGGAAGAAAATTAGGAATGGAGAAAAGAAAAGAAAAGAAATGTGATCTAACAACAAGAAAATGATTTCAGATGGTAACAGCTAATACAATTATAAAATTATGAGTCTCAGCCTTATTAATTGTATTGATTCACAATAAAGAAATCTCAAAAGCCAGCAAACAAAAGCCTTAGTTTAACCTCAGTGGCAACTAGAACTTATAAAACTCCACAGAAGTAGAGATGTGCAGCAAAGTCATCATGTTGAGGTTTAAGGATCTTGTACATGATAACCTTTAACTGTGGAATCAGCTAACCTATAGGCAAGAATATGGCTAAAATATATTTTCAGGTATTACTGAACCATAAACAAAAACAGAGAAATGTTAAATGGGTATATTTCACTACGAAAGAACCTGATCCCAAAACAATTTAAGGGAAAATAATGACTATTAAGTCAAACACACACACGCATTCACACACACATACATGCATGTTTGTGTCAACATATTTTACAAGAAGATGCATGGTGTTCATCTGAACTGCCACTGGTTTTATTAAAAAATAATACTTAATAGGAACTTCAGTAAAAAGCTAAGAAGGAACTAAATGAGTAGACAACAGTAGTATGTCCTTAAGGTATCTGAGATAAAATAAATGGGAATTTTACTAAACTGTTTAAAGAGGAAAATGAGTCATGATTTATAGTGGGATTTGCAGACTCTGGCATGTAGACCAAATCTCTCTGTTTGTTGTTTGGTAAATAAAGTTTTATTTAAACACAAGTGTCTCCATTCATGTACATGTTGTCCGCGCTGGTATTATGATACAAGAACACAGAGCGACAAACCAAATTATTTCCTTCCTGCATGTGTCACAAACCAAATTATTTCCTTCAAGACATTTTATAGAAGAAGTTTGTGGACACGTGGTTTAGGTAAGAGAATAAAGTAAGAGAGCAATTTTGCAATAAAAGGGAGGAGAAATTATCTGGGGAAGAATAACAAAGAATGATATGGAAAGTCACAAAAGAGCTGTTACACCATCTATATATAGTCAAGTCACTTGTCTCCTAATGTTTTTGTGAAGGGAGAAAAATGGTCATCAAGCAAGTTATTGGGGCAAAAGCAAAATCTGACCCCACTGCTGAGTACTCGGAGTATATTTGAAAAATCATTGGTGTCAGAGTTAAGGTATATCTACTTACATGCTGACCTTTGAACTGGGCCACAGATATTCCACCTCAAGTCCCATTGTGAGCTGTCCTGTGTCTGAGATGAAACTCAGTTTCCCAAAACATTATTTTCTACCCATTGTCTCCTCGTTTCAATACCGGAAAACCAAGGGCATCCAACCCATTTTATTTACTTATTTTTTTTTGTTTATTTTTCTCTCATATATTCCCTTCTGAATGCAGTTTCTCCTCCCCTTCTCCCTCATCCACTCCTCCTCCGTTTATCTTCAGAAATGATAAGCCTCCATGGAAATCAACCAAACGTGACATACCAAGTTGCATTAACTCTCGGCACCTTTCCTCATGCTATGGCTGGATGAGGCCACTCAGTGGGAAAAAAAAAAAAAAAAAAAGAAGGTACCAAAATCAGGCAAAAGAGTTGGAGACAGCCTGCATTCCCATGTTAGGAGCCCCGCCAGAAGACCAAACTAGACAACCATAACATATACGCAGAGGGCCCAAGTCAGACACAAGCAGGCTCACGACTGTCAGTTCAGTCTCTGTGAGCCCTGATGGGCCTCGGGTTAGTTGATTCTGTGAGTTTTCTTGCGGTGTGCTTGACCACTCTGGTTCCTACAGTCCTTCCTCCCCCTCTTTCGAAGGATGCCCCAAGCTCACCTAATGGTTGGCTGTGGATCTGCGTTTGTTTTCTTCAGTTGCTGGAGAAACCTCTATGCTGACAATTATGCTAGGCTGCGGTCCATGAGTATAGCAGAAGATCATTAGGGATCATTAATTGACTGGTTGGTTGGTTGGTTGGTTGGTTGGTTGGTTGGTTGGTTGGTTGGTTGGTTGGTTGGTTGGTTGGTTTTGGTTGTTGGGTTTTTTGTTTTGGTTTATTTTGTTTCGCCAGTCCTGTTTGTTTCTATCTTGGGTGTCTGGGCTAACCAGCCTCTGGTTCCCGGCCATCCAAGAAGTATCAGGCATTAGCTCCCTCTAGCGGTGTGAGTCTCAACCTGGACCAATCATTGGCTGGCCATCTCCACAATTTTTTGTGCCTCCTTTACCCTAGCACATCTTGCTGGCAGGGCAACTTCAAAAACTTGTTTGAAGTTTTTATGGCTGGGTTGGTGTCCCAGTGCCTTCACTGGAAGTTTAGCCTGGTTGTAGAAGATGGCCAGTTCAGGCTTCTTAGCTCCCATTACTAGGAGTCTAAGCTAGTTACCTTATCCCCAAATGCTTCCCAATTTCAGTTGTCTCAGTATTTTCTCTCGCCATTCTCCCCACACCTGATCCCTCCTGTCCCAATCCCAACCTACCCACAACATCTATTCTATTACCCATCCCGGGGAGATTCGTGTACCCCACCTTGAGCCCTCCTTGCTCCTTAGCTTGTCTGGGTCTGTATATTGTAGCATAATTATTCTTTACTTTACAGTTTATGTCCATTTATAAGTGAGTATGTACCATGTTTGTCTTTCTGGGTATGGGTTATTGATGTGTACGTTTCTGGTTTCTTTGAAGACTCAGTTTTGTCATGTGATGTTTTTCCGCAAGCTTGGCATGTGAATTTTGCTGGAGGTTGGCTTGTGAAAGGACGCGTGATATTTTGCTGTGATCTCTCTCTCACGCCAGGGGCGTGACTTTGGCCAGCTCAGAACATCTATGGGTGAAATTTGAGGAGAGGAGACATATAGAGGCCCACTCACAGTGATGCTGGGCTTTTTGGATTGACATTGCTGCACTGATCTTTGTCCTTCGACACAACTTTGCAGAGAGACCCGTTCCAGAGAACTTCTTGGGGCAATCCAACTGAGTCTTTCGGTTTTCCCTGACTTGTCATGCTGATTCATATTGCTGCTTGGTGTTGGCCTTTGGACTGGACTGCTGGCATCCTGATGACTACTTCAGGATAAAGATTCATGGGACCTAATCAGCAGGAAGTAGATAAAAGAGGTCTATACTTCTTTTCCCTACTAATCTCCTATCTAAAGTTGGGGGGGGGGAGTTGGAAGGGAAGCAAAGGTGTTTAAAAACCCTGAATAAAGTAGGTCTGGTGAAAAATCTGAGTCTACAGGTTACCTCACTCAAGATGACTTTTTCTAGTTATATTCATTTGCCTGCAATTTCATCATGTTATGTTTTTTTTTAACAGCTAAGTAATCCTACATTGTGTAAATGTACAACATTTTCTTTATCCATTCTTTGGTTGATGAACATCTAGGTTATTTCCAGTTTCTGGCTGTTACAAATAATGCTGCTATGAACAAAGTTGAGTTAGTGTCTTTGTGGTAAGGTGGAGCATCTTTTGGGGTATATGCTCAGGAGTGGTACAGGAGTGGAGGTAGGTTGAGTCCCAATTTTCTGGGAGATCTCCATATTGATTTCCAACGTGGTTGTACAAGTTTACACTCCCACCAGCAATGAAGGAATGTTTCCCTTGTTCCACATTCTTGCCAGCATGAGCTGTCACTAGTGGTTTTGGTCTTAGCCATTCTCACAGGTGTAAAATGGAATCTCAGAGTCATTTTGATTTGCATTTCTCTGATGGTGAACATTTCCTTAAGTGTTTCTCCATCATTTGAGATTCCTCTGTTGAGAATTTTGTTTAGATTTGTACCCCATTTTTTAATTGGATTATTTGGTTTGTTGATGTTTAGTTTCTTGAGTTCTTTATATATTTTGGATATCAGACCTCTGTCTTATGGGTAGTTGGTGAAGATATTTTTCCATTCCACAGACTGTCCTTTTGTCCTTTAGACAGTGTCCTTTGCCTTACAGAAGCTTTTTGGTTTCATGGGTCCCACTTACTAATTATCAGTCTTAGTGCCTGGGGAATTATTGTTCTGTTCAGGCAGTTGTCTCCTGGGCCAATACATTCAAGGCTCTTCCTAACATTATCTTCTATCAGGGTTAGTGTATCTGGTTGTATAATGCAGTCTTTAATTCACTTGGAGTTGAGTTTTGTGTAGGCTGATCTATTTTCATTCCTCTACATGCCAGCATCCAGTTAGAGCAGCACTATTGTTGAAGATGCTTTTTTCCCCATTGTATAAGTCTGCCTTCTTTGTCAAAAAATCAAGTGTTCATAAAGGTGTGGATTTACTTCTGGGTCCTTGATTCAATTTCATTTATCAAACTGTCTGTTTTTATTCCAGTACCATGCAATTTTTATTACTATAGCTCTGCAGCACAGTTTGAAATCAGTGATAGTATTGTACAGGATTGTTTTAGCTACCGTAAGTTTTTTGTTTTTCCATATGAAGTTGAGTATTGTTCTTTTGAGGTCTGTAAAAAATGTGTTGGAATTTTGATGGGCATTGACTTTATTCTGTAAATTGCTTTTGGTAAGATGGCCATTTTTACTATGTCAATCCTATCAATCTACAAACATAGGAGACCTTTCCATCTTCTGTCATCTTCTCCAATTTCTCTCTTCAAAGACTTGATGTTCTTCTGATACAGGTCTTTTACTTGATTGGTTAGAGTTACACCAAGATATTTTGTATTATTTGTGGCTATTGTGAAAGGCGTTGTTTCCCTAACTTCTTTCTCAGGCTGTTTGTCATTTGTATACAGGAGGGCTATTGATTTTGTTTGTTCATTTGTTTGTTTGTTTGTATGTTTTTGTTGTTGTTTTGGGGGTTAATTTTGTATCCAGCCACTTTGCTGAAGGTGTTTATCAGCTGTAGAATTTCCCTGGTAGAATTTGGGGGTCATTTATGCATATCATCATACAGTCTGTGACTAGAAATACTTTGACTTTTTTCTTTCTTTCCAATTTGGATCCCCTTGATCTCCTTTAGCTGTCCTATTGCTCTAGCTGAGCTTCAGGTACTATGTTGAATAGGTATGGTGAATGTCTTGTCTTGTCCATTATTTCAGTGGAATTGTTTTTGAGTTTATCTCCATTTAATTTGATGTTGGCTATTGGCTTGCTGTATACTGCCTTTATTATTTTTAGGTATGTCCATCCCTGATCTCTCCAAGACTTTTATAAGGAAGGGGTGTTGGATTTTGTCAAAGGCTTTTTCAGCATCTAATGAGATGAATCATGTGGGGCTTTTTTCTTTCAGTTTATTTATATGGTGGATTACATTGACAGATTTTCATATGTTGAACCATCCCTACATATCTAGTATCTACATATCTATTTTTCTATGCCTACTCTAACTCCCAAATAATGACACAGAAACCAATAAAATTCCATTTATTGAAAGCTTCAGGCACTATAGCTATGTTTACACCAAAGAGTAAAAAAGAGAAATTGTATCTATTCCTTCTAAAACTGTTATATAGGACTGTTCACAGCTAAACAGACTTTGGCAAGCTTGGAGTTCATTGAAGATTTTCCTTATGGTATCCTTTGGACCTCACCTTCTGTTTCCATGGTAACAACAGAATGGGAAACTGTAAAATGTAAATGTTACTTTTATTTCCTCAGTTGCAGTAATGATATGAAACTGATGCCGAAACTTTATGACTACCTGACTTGGGCTGAGCCAAAGCATTACTAACTATCCCTAGGCCTAAGCGTGGAAGCTTCTAGCCTCCATACAATCCAATCTTCTGCAAGCCCAGATCTTGAAGGCTACAGTTTTTAGCTTGTGTCTGCTAACCTAAGCCTAGGATGTTTCCGCCTCTGAGACATATTGCTGCATAAACTCTTCCTTTCTAGCTCTTTTTGAACTCTGGCTGGCTGGTTCAACTTAGCTGTTCTAGCTCAAACTTGTCTCCAAGCTGACTGATTCAAACTGGCTTCTTTCAGCTTCTGATTGGAAGGACTGCCTCTGAACTCCATGCACTGCACTTGCCAGAACTCAACTGCTGTGCTCTGAACTGATGTCAACTGCCTCAGACGAACTCAACCAAACTAAAGTCAACTCTCTCTCCCTCACAGCCACATTGCTGGATTAAAATTCCTTTACAGGAAGCATTACAAATGTTCTTCCTAAAGCTTTATAACAGCTTGTTGTAGAGCTATCAGGACTATGTTTAGGGCCATTAAGTTAAACCTTCTTTCTTTTAGTCAAAAGAATGGAACCTGAGTTTGAACTCTGGCTCTGGGAAGAGACATGACATTTTAATTTCCCCCAAAGATTGGAACATTGCATACTCTTCCCCCATCCCATAAGAGTTACTCCAACTAGGTCTACTAATCATATGCCAAGCAATCCCTTCTCAGGAAAGCCATTTTAGCTGAGGCCGTGCTAAGGAGATTGGAGGAATAATAATCCCTTAATAACATAATGTGTTTATCTACCCAGGAGCCCCACCCTTGATGTAGTAGCTCACACATTTTCACTGCCATGCCTGCCGCTTTGTGGCATTCATAATTCAAAATATGCAACTTTCCCCTTATAGCCAAACTCGTAGGCATTCTTTTCCTCACACTCTGGGCTTTCTCTGTTTTCTGTGAAGTCCCTACCCCAACTATCTCAAAAGTGATTGTACTGTGAGTGTAAAATGCAATATACTCTGCACATAACTCCCATGTATGAGTTTCAATGGGAAAAAGTGGAGCCTGTTAGTTTTTAAATAAATATAAATATATAGATATTTTATATTGTGATGGCTTCATGCTTTGTGTTTGCAGTGCACCAAGCAGAAAAGGTTACTAGGCATATTAGAGATAGAATTTAAAGAACAGAATTTATGGTATCAGTGTTGGAAGAGAAAATGCAAAAGCACCAAGATAAAAACTGTGTATAACAAATACCATGGCCCCGGAACAGGGGCAGAAGTGGAAGTGTTTGGAGTTATTAGAAACCAGGGCTCCTGTGAGTGAGGAAGGGGCAGCACTCCTCCATGAAGCAACCTCAGCAGAAGGGGCAGAGGGGAGGGGAAGGGTTACAGATTCCTTCTAACTCTTCTGTCCTGTCTTCACCTTCACCTTTTCCCTCTTTCTCTGTCACCACCATTAAACTCAATTAAAAAAGCCTGACAACTTAATATCAAGCTCAAGATCTTTAGAAAGTGTGTGTGTGTGTGTGTGTGTGTGTGTGTGTGTGTGTGTGTAAACACAGGTAAATATTTAATTCTTTTTTTTTTCATTTCCAACTATTTTTTAAAATATTTTTTATTTTTTTAATATTAATCACAGGTTATTTACTTTGTATCCCAGCCATAGCCCCCTCCCTCATTCCGTCCCAATCCCACCCTCCCTCCCTCATCTCCCTGTCACTTTCCAAGTCTACTGATAGGGAAGGTCCTCCTCCCCTTCCATCTGAATCTAGCTTATCAGGTATCTTCAGGACTGGCTGCAATGTCCTTCTCTGTGGTCAAGCAAGGCTGTTCCTCGGGGAGAGGTAAAGGAGCCAGTCATTGAGTTCATGTTAGAAATAGTTCCTGTTCTCCTTACTAGAGAACCCATTTCCATACTGAGCTACCATGGGCTACATCCAAGCAGGGGTTCTAGGTTATATTCATACATGGTCCTTGGTTGGAGATACAGTCTCATAAAAGACTCCTGTGCCCAGATATATTTGGTCCTTGTGGAGCTCCCGTCCTCTCCCGGTCATATTAACTCCCCCTTTTATCATATCATTCCCTGCACTCTACTGAAGGTTTGGTTGTGAGTCTCAGCATCTGCTTTGATACACTGCTAGGTAGAGTCTTTCACGGGCCCTCTGTGATAGGCTCCTGTCCTGTTTCTTGTTTTCTCCTACTCCCATGTCCATCCCATTTGTCTTTCTAAGTGAGGATTAATCATCTTACTCCGGGTCCTCTTTCTTGTTTATCTTCTATAAGTATATAGATTTCAGTACGTTTATCCTATCTTATAGGTCTATATAAGTGAGTATATAACATGTGTGTCTTTCTGCTCCTGGGATACCTCACTTAGGATGATCTTTTCTAGGTCCCACAATTTGCCTGCAAATTTCATGATTTCCTTGTTTTTAATTGCTGAGTAGTATTCCATTGTGTTAATGTACCACAATTTCTGTATCTCTTCCTCTGTTGATGGACATCTGGGTTGTTTCCAGGTTCTGGCTATTACGAATAAAGCTGCTACAAACATGGTTGAGCAAATGTCCTTGTTCTGTACTTGAGCTTCTTTTGGATATATGCCTAAGAGTGGTATAGCTGGATCTTGAGGGAGCACTGTTCCTAATTGTCTGAGAAAGTGCCAGATTGACTTCCAAAGTGGTTGTACAAGTTTGCATTCCCACCTGCAATGGAGGAGTGTTCCCCTTTCTCCACAAGCTCTCCAGCATGTGTTGTCACTTGAGTTTTTAACCTTTGCCATACTGACGCGTGTAAGGTGAAATCTCAGAGTCGTTTTGATTTGTATCTCTCTGATGGCTAAGGATATTGAGCATCTCTTTAAGTGTTTCTCTGCCATTCTATATTCTTCTACAGAGAACTCTCTGTTTAGCTCCGTACCCCATTTTTTAATCAGATTGCTTGATTTGTTGCTTTTTAATTTTTTTAGTTCTCTGTGTATTCTGGATATCAGCCTTCTGTCAGATATAGGGTTGGTGAATATCCTTTCCAAGTCTGTAGGCTGTCGTTTTGTTCTGCTGACACTGTCTTTTTTTTTAATAAAATATTTAATTTTTTATATTAATATTTTTTATTTTTAAATAATTTTATACATTCATTTGTATCCCAGCTATAGCCCACTCCCTCTTTCCCTTCCAATCCTCCCCTCCCTCCCTCATCTCCTCCCTGCTCCCTTCCGAGTCCACTGAGAGGGGGTGTCCTCCTCTCCTTCCGTCTGGCCCTAGCTTATCAGGTATCTTCAGGATGGTTGCAATGTCCTTATCTGTGGCCTAGCAAGGCTGCTCCTCCCTCAGGGGGGAGGAGAAATGCCATGGACCAGCCCAGCCAGGCTCCCTGCGTTCGTGGGAGAATCAGGATATTTGGATATCAGGAAGGCACCTTTTCAGGCAAGTGACAGACAGAGATGACACCGAGATCACTTTGACTCTATTGTAATTTTACTGAAGTCAGGCTAACAATTTTATAGTGATTTCATAAGGAAGCACCTTAAAGTTGGCATGCTTTCCAGAACATTCAAACTTTTACCAAGGATACAAAGTTTATGTTTTAACTGGAAAGTGTAGCCAAGCGTAAAGCAGTGCCCACAAGAAATCTCAGCCTAGAAACTTTCTGATCAACACAAACAAGAAACAAAAACTTCAAACTGTGGTTTCATTATCACTGACTAGTGAAGGGGAAAGTCAAGAGCTCTAATAATCCTCCAAGCCAAGTCAAATACCTGCCAAAGTCTTTTTCCACATTAAAGTCTAAATACACCTTGGTCAACCATCCTCCCATAAGTCTTGCTAAAGATTTATAACCTTCCTTAGAAATAAGACGCTAAAGGGAGGCATGCTCAAGCCTGCTGTACTTGCTTATGCTATTTTTTTTCCTAAGAAGGAGCCCATTATTTCTTTTTCTATTCTTATAATGCTTTCTAATACTAAATCCAGTTCATTACTTATTTTTCTTTTACTCTATTCTTGCTAAAGCTTTTAATAATCTATCAAAAGTATATTTCCTTGAATAGTTAGTTGTGCTGTACCAGGAATCATAGAGAAAAATCAAAAGGCTCATTTAATCCTTCATCTGAAAAAGGATTTTCAGAGTACATCTTTTTGGTGTAGATGGCCAGGGGGAACATCCAGGGACTTCCAGGGAGCGGATTCCCGTAGAAAACGTGTCTCCTCGTCTTAACAGCATAATTTTATGTTTATATAGCACATTTTTATGCTCATATAGACTCTGGAGTTAGTGTGGCAGGGAAGCTCATGAGTTCATGTCAGAAACAATTCCTGTCTCCCGTACTAGGGAACCCACTTGGATACTGAGCTACCATGGGCTATGTCTGAGCAGGGTTTGTAGGTTATATCCATGCATGGTCCTTGGTTAGATAAACAGTCTCATAGAAGACCCCTGTGCTCAGATATATTTGGACCTTGTGGGGATCCCTGTCTCCTCTAGGAAATACTAATTCCTCCTTTCTTCATATGATTCCCTACACTCTGCCGAAGGCTTGGTTATGGGTCTCAGCATCTGCTTTGATACACTGCTAGGTAGAGTCTTTCAGGTGCCTTCTGTGGTAGGCTACTGTCTAGTTACTTGTTTTCTCCTATTTCCAATGTCCATCCCCTTTGTCTTTCTAAGTGAGGATTGATCATCTTACCCCTGGACCTCTTTCTTGTTTATCTTCTTTAGGTATACATACTTTAGTATGTTTATCCTATCTTATAGGTCTATATAAGTGAGTATATTACATGTGTGTCTTTCCAGTTCTGGGATACCTCACTCAGGATGATTTTTTTCTAGACCCCACCATTTGCTTGCAAATTTCATGATTTCCTTGTTTTTAATTGCTGAGTAGTATTCCATTGTGTAAAAGTACCATAATTTCTGTATCCATTCCTCCATTGATGGACATCTGGGTTGTTTCCAGGTTCTGGCTATTATGAATAAAGTTGCTACAAACATGGTTGAGCAAATGTCCTTGTTCTGTACTTGAGCTTCTTTTGGATATATGCCTAGGAGTGGTATAGCTGGATCTTGAGGTAGCACTATTCCTAATTGTCTGAGAAAGTGCCAGATTGATTTCCATACTGGTTGTACCAGTTGATATTCCCACCAGCAATGGAGGAGTGTTCCCCTTTCTCCACAGCCTCTCCAGAATGCGTTATCTCTAGAGTTTTTGATCTTAGCCATTCTGATGGGTGTAAGCTGAAATCTCAGGGTCATTTTGATTTGCATCTCTCTGATGGCTAGGGATGTCGAACAAGTCCGTATGTGTTTCTCTGCCATTCTATAGTCTTCTACAGAGAATTCTCTGTTTAGCTCCATACTCCATTTTTTAATTGGGTTACTTGGATTATTGCCTTTTAACTTCTTTAGTTCTTTATATATTCCAGATATCAGCCCTCTGTCAGAAGTAGGGTTGGTGAATATCCTTTCCCAATTTGTAGGCTGTCCTTTTGTTCTAATGACAGTGTCTTTTGCTTTACAGAAGCTTTTCAGTTTCATGAGGTCCCATTTATTGATTGTTGCTCTTAGGGCCTGTGCTGATGGTGTTCTGTTCAGGAAGTTGTCTCCTGTGCCAATGAGTTCTAGGGTCTTTCCCACTTTTTCTTTTAATCGATTTAGAGTATCTGGTTTTATATTGAAGTCTTTGATCTACATGGACTTTAGTTTTGTGCAGGGTGATAAACATGGATCTAGTTTCATTTTTCTGCATGTAGACATCCAGTTGGACCAGCACCATTTGTTGAAGATGCTGTCTTTTTTCCATTGAATGGTTTTGGCTTCTTTGTCAAAAATCAAGTATTCATAGGTGTGTGGGTTTATTTCTGGGTCTTCTATTCAGTTCCATTGATCCACCTTTCTGACAATGTCTTTTGCATTACAGAAGCTTTTCAGTTTCATGAGGTCCCATTTATCATGAGCCTGTGCTGTTGGTGTTCTGTTCAGGAAGTTGTCTCCTGTGCCAGTGAGTTCCAAGGTCTTCCCCACTTTTTATTCTAACTGATTTAGTGTATCTGGTTTTATATTGAGGTCTTTGATCCACTTGGACTTCAGTTTTGTGCAGGTGATAAGTAGGGATCTATTTTCATTTTTCTACATGTAGACATCCAGTTGGACCAGCACCATTTGTTGAAGATGCTGTCTTTTTTCCATTGAATGGTTTTGGCTTCTTTGTCAAAAATCAAGTTTTCATAGGCATTTGGGTTTATTTCTGGGTCTTCTCTTCAGTTCCATTAATCTACTTTTCTGCTTCTATGCCAATACCATGCCATTTTTATTACTGTTGCTCTATAGTGCAGCTTGAGATCAGCGATGGAGATATCTCCAGAAGATCTTTTTATTGGAGAGGATTGTTTTAGCAAGTCTGGGTTTCTTGTTATTCTATATGCAGTTAAGAATTTTTCTTTCAAGCTCTGTAAAGAATTGTGTTGGTAATTTGATGGGGATTGCCATGCAGTGTTTTTATTCAAAGTATTTATTCTCTTCCTGTTCTCAAAGGTATGGCAAATATTTAATTCTTTACAACTTTGTCTTTGTAATGATCTGGCATAGAATCAACCCTTACCTATAGTTATCACAAACTGAGCTCCTGATCTTTTCTTTCCAGTTGATGTTCCCCATACACACAGAGACAGACAGACAGACAGACAGACAGACAGACACACACACACACACACACACACTATAAATACTCAGACCACAGAAGCACACACAGTCTACTCCCCCAACTATGCTTCCCATCTCAGCGAGAACTTACTTCTTCCTGTCCTTAGGGCAAGAAACACCTCTTTTCCTTTCCTACTCTTGACGAATCTGTGTGGCTAACCTACCATTCTAACTTCAAAATGTATCCAGAATCAAGACCTTTCACCTAATGTCATCACACCAACAACTCCATCACCATTCTTGTAAATTATAGCGCTAACATGGCTTCTCTTTCACCATTACTTGATGACAGCACAGCGAATCCTCTAAAGTACAGAACAAACTATGTCTTCTTTCCTCAAAACCTACCCAGGGCTCCTCCCTGTCTCATGAATCTTAGCTACTATTTTCCCAACGGCCACATTGGATTTATTTATATTTTCAAGCATGTCTGCCCTGCTTCTACTTGACCTCTGGGTTCCGGGTTTGCTTCCTTTTGCTGAAAAGATCCTCTCCTAGCTACCTGGGGACCTTGTTCTTCTACGGCCCGAGTGTTTGTTCAAACGTCGCCTCACCACAGACACATCTTCTTACCACACTGTTGAGACTGTGTCCCTACAGTCACTCTTGTTGCAGGAACCAGATTTGAGGGAAATGCTCCACACACCACATTTTAGCTCTGTGTTTTCTGGCTCCACACAGCAATATAAACTGATGGGAAGTGCTTTCCATAATTCTTTCCTTTCACACTGTGAAGAGTTCCCACAGGGTGTGTATGTATCATGACTGCTGCAAAGTCAATACTCTTGAACTAGTCAGTCAGTGAATGGTCAAGCAGACAGAAGCAGGACTTCCACAGTGCACCTGCTTTCTGACTTAAATTCCGAAAGACATACCACTATTGTCTGCTCATTTAGTTCCATCTTGAATTTTTACTACAGTTCCTATTAAGTATTAGTTTTTAATAAAACCAGTGGCAGTTCAGATGAACATCATGCATCTTCTTGTAGAGATATACTGGTGTGTGTGTGTGTGTGTGTGTGTGTGTGTACGCACGCTTTTGCCTCACTAGTCATTTCCTTCAAATCATTGTTCTGGGGTCAGGTTCCTTCTTAGTAAAATACACCCACTTAACAGGTGCCTATTTTTGTTTTCCTGGTTCAGTAACACCTGAAAACCTCTTTTAACCATATTCTTCCTGTGGTTTAGTGGATTCTAAAGTTAAGGGTTACTGTGTTTAAGCTCTTCAAACTGCATGCATTAAGGTCCTGCCCTTCCTAGGCAGACTTAACTCTAGTGTTATTTATGAAGGTCTAATAATCTAAAACTCAGCAACCATTTCTATGAACCTCACTCTACCCTCAAATGTAGTATTTCTTCAAGACACGATGAGAAGTATAAAGCATAGTTCACTTCTGACTCAACAATCCTGTTCTCGGACAGTGCTCCTGGGGCTAGAATCAGCGACAAGGCATTCTCCAGGCCTTCCTCCTCTGTGATGGGCTTCTTTGTAAGCCCAGCTCCAGAGTGAGGTCTCTCATGTTCCAGACAAGGTTGGGAAGAAACTCAGAAACTGGTAACAGCTTGGGGAAGACTTTGTCGGTCTTATTTCTGTGAGTTCTGACACAGAGCTGGGAATTGACTAAAGAAAAGGAATTGTCCCCATAGGACAGCAGTCTGCACCACGAATGGGGACAGTCAGGACCTGGTGCCTGACAGAGTTTCTGTAGATTCAGGCAATTGTTTAAACAACACTCCTTCAAAGCTAAAAGCTCTGTTGTTGAAGATGTCCAGCAGAGGGCGCGACACAACCAGAGGAATTTGGATTCCTTTTGAGCGAAGCCTTGCAAGCCAGTATGGATGAAAAACTTTCTCTAGCAAAAGCCTCCAGGTTCTTGCCCAGTTGGAGTACCTGCCTTGGCGTCCCTCAAGGGACTGAGACTATAAATATGTAAACCCTTTCCTCACCAGTTTGTTTTTGGTTGCCGTGTTCATCACAACAATAGCAATCCTTACCAGGGCAGTACTAATACTGTTCCAGGTTTGTAAGTGAGGCAAATGAAACTCAGGACGTTTAAACGTGAGTGGTCACGTACCTAGTTATAAGAGCAATGTACCTAGCTTTGTGTGGCTGCCACTTCTTCAACATAGCTTACTGTCGCTTTGTCATTCAGAATTCCACACACGTTAGCTGAGAATATCCTATGGAGATGACCGCAGGAGCAGTTTGTTATTTGGCGTTGCTTCTTCTGTTTGTTCTGTGTTGACGATGCCATGAATCCATCATTTCTGGAACAGCGCCTCATAGCAGACAGTCACAGGTTTTCAAAGGTCTCCAGATGTCACAAACTCCAACACAATGGCAGAGTTTAAGTAATCGGTGGCACCACAGGAAAATATTACACTGATCTGGATGATATATGCCTCAAAATCTTCCTAGAAGACTGGAAAGAAAATTAGAAAAGGAGTGATAACTTCTCCCTGAAAACTGCGGGGGGGGGGGGGGTTGGGGAGGATACTTTAAAATTCTTACCCAGCCTTGGGGTCAGAGCTGTTGATTTAAAGCAGAGGGAAAACTGCATTCAAGGAGTCTATACTGTGTAACAGTGTCTGACATTGAATACCGTATTGCATAACATTAACTTTTTCCACCTCAGTCAGTCAGATCAGGTGTCTTTATGATTTGACAGCTGAGGCCATTGAGTATGCTGTCTCTGCCTTCCTGAAAATCAAAGCTCTTACAATCTGGGGGGTGGGGGGGAGTCTTTTCATCGAAAATTCCCATAACAACAAATTCCAAGCTATAGGGTGTGAGAAAGAGGTAAAGGTTCCCTTTGTAGCAAGAGTCCAGGACGCTGTTTAGATACAGCAAAGTACAGTGGTTCATGGTAGATCTATGCAATTCCCCAGCTATACCGCCCTTGATCATAGATCATGACTCAGTGACCACTTATTAAGTATGGACCCTGCGACAGATGTTCAGTCCACAGGGAAAAGAAAATGAATTTTCTAGATGTGGAGTCTGGCTCAGATGACCCTACTCAAGGCCCTAGAGCTAGCAAGTGACGGAGTAAGATCCAAATCTAAGTACCTGACCACACCCATCCTTAGAGACCGTTCTTGCTCAGCGTCACTGATTTTAAGTACTCCAGGCAGCAGTAAGGCAGCTGCTGAGCTCAAGCTTCCGAGCAATGCTTTCTTTGCTTTTTTTTTTTAACTTTTATTAATTACACTTTACTCACTTTGTATCCCCCATAAACCCCTCCCCCACCCCTCCTAATCCCACCTTCCTTCCCCTTTCTTCACACATGCCCCTCCCCAAGAGTTCTGATAGGGGAGGTCCCCCTCTCCTTCCTTCTGATCTTAGTCTATCAGATCTCATCAGGAGTGGCTGCATTGTCACCTTCTGTGGCCTGGTAAGGCTGCTCTCCCCTCAGGGGGAGGTGATTAAAGAGCAGGACAATCAGTTTATGTCAAAGGCAGTCCCTCTTCCCATTACTATGGAACCCATTTGGACACTGAACTGCCATGGGCTACATCTGTGCAGGGGTTCTAGGGTTTTGCTCTTAACCATTCTGGTGGGTGTAAGGTGAAATCTCAGGGTTGTCTTGATTTGCATTTCCCTGATGACTAGGAACGTTGAGCATTTCTTTAAGTGTTTCTCTGCTATTCTATATTCCTCTATTGAGAATTCTGTGTTTAGCTTCCTACCCCATTTTTTAATTGGATTACTTGGTTTGTTGGTGTTTAACATCTTCAGTTCTTTATGTATTCTGGATATTAGCCCTCTGTCAGATGTAGCTTTGATGAAGATCCTTTCCCAGTCTGTAGGCTGTCATTTTGTTCTGATGACAGTGTCCTTTGCTTTACAGAACCTTTTCAGTTTCATGAGGTCCCATTTATTGATTGTTGATCTTAGAGCCTGTGAGTGGATATTAGCCATATAAAATAGGATAATCATACAAAAATCTATAGCCCTAAAGAAGCTAAGCAACAAGGAGGACCCTAAGGAAGATGCATAATCCTCATTCAGAAGGGCAAACAGGATAGTCATTAGAAGTAGGAGAAGATAAGGAACAGGACAGGAGCCTTCCACAGACTTTACCCACCAGAGTATCAAAGGAGATACTGAGACTCATTGCCAAACTTTGGGTAGAGTGCCAGAATCCTTATGGAAGAAGAGGGAGATAGAAAGACCTGGAGGGAACAACAACTCCACAAGGAGAACAACAAAGCCAAAATGTCTGAGCCCAGGGGAGCATGCAGAGAATGATACTCCAATTAAGGACCATGCATGGAGAGGACCTAGACCCCCTGCTCATAGGAAGCCCATTGGCTGTTCAGTTTCCAAGTGGGTTCAATAGTAACGGGACAGGGACTGTCTCTGACATGAACCTAGTGGCCTGCTCTTTGATCACCTCCCCCTCGGGCATGCAGCCTTGCCAGGCCACAGAGGAAGATGATGCAGCCAGTCCTGCTGAGACCTGATAAGTTAGGGTCAGATAGAAGGGCAGGAGGTCCTCCCCTATCAGGAGACTAGGGAAAGGGCATAGGGAGAGAAGAGGGAAGGTGGGTGGGACTGGGAGGAGACAACGGAGGGGGCTGCAGTGGAGATACAAAGTGAATAAATTATAATAAATAAACATACATAAAAATTAATTTAAAAAAATTTAAAGTACATTTTGTAGATATGCATGTATATGTGTGTACGTCACAGATGTAAGAGATTTTCAATCTGCCAAAGGTTTGGTTATGAGTCTCAGCATCTGCTTTGGTACACTGCTAGGTAGAGTTTTTTAGAGGCCCTCTGTGGTAGACTTCTGTCCTGTTACTTGTCTTCTCCTACTTCTAATGTCCATCCCATTTGTCTTCATATGAAAGAAGGGGGAGTTAGTATGACCTGGAGAGGACAGGAGCTCCACAGGGACCAAATATATCTAGGCACAGGAGTCTTTTATGAGACTGTATCTCCAACCAAGGACCATGTATGAATATAACCTAGAACCCCTGTTTGGATGTAGCCCATGGTAGCTTAGTATCCAAGTGGGT
This sequence comes from Meriones unguiculatus, assembly GCF_030254825.1. NCBI lineage: Eukaryota > Metazoa > Chordata > Mammalia > Rodentia > Muridae > Meriones > Meriones unguiculatus. The sequence goes on from NC_083358.1 coordinate 63,944,585, forward strand.
TCCCTAGTAAGGGGAACAGGGACAGTCTCTGACATAAACTCAGTGGCTGGCTCTTTGACACACACACACCCCTCCGAGGGAGGAGCAGCCTTGCTAGGCCACAGAGGAGGACATTGCAGCCAGTCCTGAAGATACCTGATAAGCTAGGGTCAGATGGAAGGGGAGGAGGACCTCCCCTATCAGTGGACTTGGAAATGGGCAGGGAGGAGATGAGAGAGGGAGGTGGGATGTGGAGGGAATGAGGGAGGGAGGTTCTAAAGTTAATAAACTGTAACTAATATTAAAAAATCAAAATTTAATTAAAAATAAATAATTTGTTATTAAAAAAGAGATTTTCAATGACTAAATAAAAATATTTTTAAAACAACAAAAAAAAATTTCACCTCTATAACACCATTGACTCCCTATACCTGAACTTTACCCCATTTACCCTCTCCAACTCAATTCCCCCCTCCTCCATCTATTTCGGATGTCTATTTTATTTCCTCTTTTGAGTGAGATTCAAGCATCTTCCCTTGGGTTCTCCTTGGCTCCTTTGGGTCTGTTGATTGTAGCATGGTTATCCTGTATTTTATGGCTAGTAGCTACTTATGAGTACATACCAGGCATGTCTTTCTGGGTCTGGGTTACCTCACCCAGGATGATATTTTCTAGTTCCATCCATTTGCCTGCAAATTGCATGATGTCTTTGCTTTTGAAAGCTGAGTAGTATTCCATCGTGTAAATGCAGCAACAACAAAAAAGAATGCCACCTGTATGCTAACTGAAAGCCAGAAACAGATCCCAATCCACCCCACAATACTTGAGAGATAAAATTAAAGACTTACACACCACTCTGTAAGTAGAGAGAACGGGGTTCAATTCAGGCCAGGTGTGGAAACTGTCATGAGTGATGACCATCCAGTCACCACATTCATTCATTCATTCATTCATTCATTCATTCATTCATTCATCATTCTCGAGTTTCCCATTGCCATTCACTCATTTTCCAAAAATGTCAGTAATTAGAAGATCCCTTTAGAGACAGACCTGGTGGACCTGTAGGAGGCCCCGAGTTAACGAAAACCTGAGGAAATGTGTATTGCTTGACACTGGCAAGGCCACATCACTGACCCAAGCCTCAGACCCATGAAAAATGACAAAGCCTTCTCCCACCCCAGAATGAGTCTCAGAGGGATAGCAAAGCTTTCCTCTGCTCCATGTGCCGATGTTGACAGTGTGTGCAGAAAATGTCTACCTTAGCTTTCTCCCCTCCTTCCAATTTACAGCCTGAAGAATGCTTACCTACAGAGGCTGCTCCTATGGAGATTAGCTACAACCGCCTCCTTGATTCAGCCATAGCCATAAACCCCGCCTCCTTGCTCAGCTGTATACAATAACCCACCTCCCTGTTCAATGCTGTATGATAAACATGCTGAGCTCACAGACCCCAGATGGCCCAACTCCAGTTTTTTTCTTGTGTCCATGTGAACACATGTGTCTTCATTCCCTTGCTACACCCAGTCAGATCAAATCCCTGAAAGCAATGCAAGAATAGAGCATCCCACCATGATGGGAGCTAAGGTTAAGAAGATTACCACAAGTTCAAGGGCATCCAGAGCTATGCATTTCCAGGATAACCTGAATATGAGCCCCTATCTCAATAAAACAAAACAGTAATTGATAATGATGATGATGATGATGATGATGATGATGATGATGATGATGATGATGACGGTGATAAGCCATTGATATTTTTGGTGCTTATTTGTAAGTTTTTACCTCATAGTTTTTAGGTGTACCAATTTTCTCTCTTTTTATATCCTTTCTGTTTTTGGAATTCTGGAGTCTATAAGACTCCATTTTAGTAAAAATAGGATTTAGAGCAGAGGGAAATTCTTCCAAGTTATGACACTGACTGTGTTTTCTAGTGCTCTCTTTTTCTAGCCTCTGCAAAGCATGAGCACTCCCTTTCTTTCTGGCGCCCTTTCTAATGTTTTTCACACTCTCATTAATGAGAGGAACTTACACACCCGCTCTTCCGAGCCAGATGCTATACACGGGTGTGTTACATAATCTTCACCAAACACCTTCAAGATAATATTGTGTCCATGTTGGATGAAAAATGAATAGATGCTGGACAGTGGCACTTGCTGGACTTGGGCTGCTTTCGGCTTTACTCTTCACTGGGAGCCTAAATCACCACATTGTTCCTGAGCAAGACTTGCTAGGAACGGTGGCCTAGGCAATGCAGAGCTTAAGATCCCACACTTTGTCTTTTCAGGAGGCCACTGCCCTTCTAAATGCCACACGCTGATTTTACCTGTCTATTTTTATTTTTGCTTTTAAATTAAGGATTCTACCAAAGGGATATGGTTGAACAAGGAGTAGCCACTGGGGAATAATTATAGTGTATAGTAAAGCTGGTATTTTCTGGATTTTTCAAGAACTAAAGAGGAAACAGCTGCCTCCATTGCCGGCCTCAGGAACAACACGTGGATGAACTAGGACCTGACCAACTTTTATCAGCTTTTCAGTGTCACAATGCCCACGTTAACTAGTCATTTGTTGTCAGGGATGTATAACAAACACATCGCTCCCAGTTCTGGATAGTTCTCTACACATCCAATTCTTGAAATGAGCCAGAAAGCCCTCCCTGCTGCTGGTTAGAGGAGGGCACCAAGGGTCCACTGACAGGAAGGGAAGGGTAGAAACTGCAGGCTTGGTAAGAGAAGGAAATTTGGAGACTAGACATAGGACACTGAAACAGTATTATTTTTAAAAAGCACTTTAAGTCCGCTTCATGTTCATCCTAATCTGAAGCCTTCCCCCATCCCCCTCCAAATGTGGAGTTTGTTGTTTTTGCTGATGCTGCTTTGGTCTGTTTTTGCTTTGTTTTAGTTTTGCTTTTGTTATTGTTGTTGTTTGTTTTTTAAGACAGGACCTCAGGCTAGCCTCAAACCAGCTTTATAGCCAGTGATGGTCTAGAATTCCTGGTCCTCCTGTCCCAACCTCAATAGGGCTGAATTATAGGCCTGTCCGAACATGAACAGCAGTACCAAATTTTTCTAGCACTTACCTTTAGCTATTACAATGACGATCAGAGAAACATCCTCGGTTACCATGTCCCAGCTATGAAGCTGTGACTCTTTCCCTGAGCTCCCCACTTTCAGAAGACTCCAACACTATTAGGGCACACCCACAGTACAAGTCAGGGTTCTGATGAATTCTCAGGTGCTCAAAATGAACTCCCTAGTGCTCAACACTCAAGTTCTTCCTTGGGCTCTGTGAGGTGACACCGTGATCACTCTGGGAGACACCGAGGACACTCATTCCAGCAGCTTGTCTTAGGAGTTCTTCTTCTTTTGTTTATCAACCATGTCTTGGGCACCAGGTTCATGACAAGGTACTGTTCTTGGCTTTTGGTGCACATCAGTAAAGAAAAAAAGGAGATTTTTGCCTTTGGAGAGCCAAGCAAAGAAAGTAATAACAGACAATAAGTGGTGAGCAAAACAAACAAACACATCATATTTCACATAAGTGTTACTTTTCTTTAGTAAGTGTTAGTTATTCTTTCACTATTTGCACACATACTGCATTTTAATCCCATTTCTCCCATCATGTTCTCTTCTCCTCTCCACTGAACCTTTCTTTCTTTCAAGTCTTCCTCTTACACTTCCGTCTTTTTATTTTGGGGTGCCTTTTACATTTGATTAGGGTTGCTTGCATGACCGTAGGTGAGGGGTCACCCATTTGAGCCAGGATAACTTGCCCCCGGAAATAAACAACTAGGAAACATGACTTCTGCTCCCCCTACAGCAATTAACTGCCTATAGCCCCTCAAGGAGGGGTGGGTCAGTTTGTCCCCCCCCCCCCATCTATGGCGAAATGTTGAGGGGAACCGTCTTGTGCAGGCAGCAATGCTGCTGTGAGTTCAAGAATGCAGCAACCATAGCATGTCCAGCAAGCAATGCTTCACGGCATTCTTGCCATCCCTCCTTCTTACATTCTTTCTGCCCCCTCTACCACAATGTTCCTGAGACATGGAATGGGGTGATTTAGACGTGTCATTTGGGGATAAACATTGAACAGTCCTTATTCTCAGCACATCGGCCAGTTATGAATCTCTGAACTGCCCATCACCCTCTTCAAACAAAGCCTTTCCTATCCTAGCGGAGAGCAGCATTAACCTATGGGTATGCATTATAAATCTGGTAAATTGACACGTGCTGTTCCTACTTATTGAAAGAGGACTCAGGAGGCAAAAAGGTGCCCTTGTCCCAGGCCCCAGTATGTTTATTTCAAGATTCCTCTCATCATGGAGCAGGCTGGCTTCCTAATTCTGTGACAGGAAGAAAGGGAAACAGCAAAATAATACAAGGATAAAACACCATACCTTTGAGACCAGGAAGAAAATGAAACCTTTGACTAAAAATACTGCATGGAGTTGGGGATAGTGCTGTGTGGCAGTTGTACATTCTTCTCTAAGATCCATGACTTGGCTAGGATTCCAGCACCAAGCATGATTTCCTTTTGTTGAGAGGGTCTTAAGTCCAATTAGAGAGCCGTTGGCTACTCCCAAGGTATGCATGCCACTATTTCACTCTTAGAGTTATTGTTCTAAACTGGTAGTTGCTGTGTTTCATAGGCATCATAGGTAGGACTGTTGGTTGCTTCTCTTCTTCAGAAGCCTGTGTGACACCTTCCCTGTCTCCAGGAAAGAGGCATTCAGGCCAGTTCTAGCTCAGTGACCTCTGGGCTCTGTACTAGAAATGTATGCTGTTTTCAGCATTAAGAACTTGCTACCTTCCACTTCTTGTGGAAAACAAGGATGATAGCAATGGTTTATAGTGTTTTGGGGGAGTCTCTTGGACAATGCTGTGTCTGTTGTAACATCTCCTTTCTGTCTCTAATTTTAATTTGAATCATCTCTTCTTATCTTTTGGCTAGGTTCATTGATCTTACTTCTCTTTTCAAAGAACAAGCTCTTCACTTCATTGATTTTTTTGTCTTTCTTGCTCATTAATTTCTTTCTGCAAAGATGTTATTTCTTTAATAATCTCTTGCTATTGGATTTGGCATGTTCTTGTTTTCCCAAAGCTGTAAGGTGTATCATTAAAAATTACTTGAGAGAAGGGATGGGAGAAAAGAGAAAGTGGAGCAAGGCACGGGTGATTCAAAGTTCACAATGGATGTTGTGTCAAGAACACCATGGCTCACATGGATAGCATGCAATATATTTCTAGACAAAATAAGGGCATTTTCACTATATCAATATTTTCTCATAATTAGAGAGTTAAACTCAGCGCCAATTAAAATTCATTGTCACTTAAAATTTCCCAGTCCTTATATTTAACAGTTTTTGCTGAAAATCATATCACATTAAATGAAGTACTCATTATTACTAGAAACCAGTGAAAATCTACTGCAATTCTCGGGGAGCTTTTCCCACTAGTGATCCCACTGAGAAATTGAAGGCGATGACGAAAGCAAGCAACTGTTGACATTCAAGCAACCAGTGATAGGATTTCTTGAGTATGTCTTTCACTTCCTCTCCTGACTTTTGATGAAAAAAGACTGTCAAGGTAATTTCTCCACTTCCTCCATTTCTCCACTCTGTGCTACAGGTTTCTGGAAGTGACTGACCAGTTCAAGACCACAAAAGGCCACAGAGCCGTGATCTGATGCATGGTGATCACTTCCTTTCCTCTAGAGACAGAGAGTCAGTAAAGCGTTTGTGGACCTAATGACTCCCAGCACACTCACAAGCTGAGTCAGGTAACCCACACTGAAATACCTGGGATGCTGGAGATAAACGGATCCCTGGAAATTACTGACCCATCAGCCTACCTAATCAGCGAGCACCAAACCAAGCGAGAGACTTCATCTCAAAAAACAAAAAAAAGACATTGGCCTTTGACCTCCACATGTATGTACACACACATGCAAATGTGCGAATGTACTCATATACATATGCACAAGTAAAAATAATGAATAATATGAGGATTTTGACAAAGAAAAGGGGTTTTCCTTCGCCACAGTCCTCACTTGAACTTGGGCGTTGTTGGAGCCTGGCTGGATTCTGAACTCTCAGCTTGTAGATGTGACCGCCTGTCCAGAAATGGAAGGCATACTTATGCCCAATTATTAACTAAACACTTTCAATTATTTTATTTTATTATGTGTGTGGATGTTTTGCCTGCACATATGTCTGTGCATTATTTGCATGCCTGGTGCCTTCAGGGGCTAAAAGAGGACATCAGACAGCCTGGAATAGGGTTTTCAGGCTGAGAAGAACCTTAATGTAGGTTCTGGGATTCAAACTCAGGTCTTCTGGAAAAAGAGAAAGTGCTCTTAACCACTGAGCTATCTCTGCAGCCATGACCAAAAACTTTGGAAACCTCAAAATTATGAGCCTACATTTTCTGGTTTAGTGGAAGACAGTACCATCAAGTAAATCATTTCACTTTCTCAGACTGTCAAGAAAAAATCTATGGACATGACCACCTTATATGTGCCAAAATATTTATCTTAATTTGTGTTTTGAATGTATTTTTTAGCTGCTTCTTCTAACTCACCAAGATCATTTTTTTGTTTAACAAGTACGTACACCAAGGAACATGTATTTTGAGGCTGAGACTAGCAGCCCTCTTCCTTATCTTTCTTCTTTTTCTGAAGAGTTTTTGATTGTGTGTGTGTGTGTGTGTGTGTGTGTATGTGTGTGTGTGTACTAGTTTAATGACCTCCCCAGAAAAGAGTGACAGATCCCTGAGAAGGGAGTTATAAGCAGTTGTGAGCACCTGATGTGGGTGCTGGGAAGTAACCTGAACCTCTGTGAGAGCAACAAGGACTTTTAACTACCAGGACATCTCTGCAAGCACCCTCCCCTTATCTTTTAGCATTCCTCCAAATCATACCCATACTCTTCCATTAGTATCTTTTTTTTTAATCTAATGTCCTATATTATTGTTGGGTGTATTGTGATATGTGTGTGAGGCGTTAAGATACATGTGTGGTGGTCAGAGGACAGTTTTCAGGAGTTAAAGAGAGATGGGACGCAGGGTGAAGGGCGGGTGTCACACTTGAGCCACGAGGCTTTCACCTCACAGGCTTTGCTCTCTATTATTTGTCCAACCCTGGGGCTTCTAACAACTGAGATGATGAGAGTCCTGCAAACTGATGCTTCTTGAGAGCTTCTCTGAGAAAAGGAACGTGTGATAATGACAGAGTGAAATAAGATCCAGGAATGAAATGCTGAAAGTGCATTTATTTACCTAACTGAAATGCCAGGAAGGCCAGTGTAAATTTCTCTCCATCTCTTGACTTTACTCCTCTTAAAATAAATGGTTAAGTATAGATTTTGTGAAATACACAACATGCAAACTGAAAAGCAGTCTAGGCTTCCTGTAGGAGCTTTATTCTTTTATTCAAGACCACAGTATGCAAACTGCAGCACTTATACTCTGAGAGCAAAATTAATTCCAGTTTATTAGAGTGAACTGTTTGTTGAGCCTACTGATATACAGTTTTTAAAAGTTATGTTTAGATAGTTGATTAACTGTTTGAAATCCATTTAATTTTTTCACAATTAATAAGAAAATCAACCCATTGACATGCCATAACTGACAATTCCAATTGAACTGCCAATGAGACTTTTGGGAAATTGACAAAAATTGCCACCAGGCTATCCTTGAGGACATAGAAAGAAGACCCTGCCCTGAACATTAAATTACATCTTTAGAAACTGCTCTTTCTACCTACAGTTTCACTCCTTCAGACCCACCCTGTGAATTGCATGACTAATCAGTCTTTCTAAAAAGCAGTATAATTACATTACCGTTTTGCTTAAAACTCCAGTAACTCCTCATTGTTCATGAATAGCTAATCTAGTTGTTTATAGCAATGGTCCCCAAATGGTTTCAAAGATCAGTTACATCGAAACAGTACAAATGTAGCCGTGAAAAGATACATTTCATCCCTATAAAAGTAGATGCTTTATAACTGCCTAATGTCTCAAATGTCAATATTTTATATTTATATAAAATGTGCCTGTGGAGGCCAGAGGACAGCTTGTGAGAGCTGGCCCTTTCCTTCGAGTTTGTGCGTTCTGAGGTTCGAACAAAGGTCATGCCAGGTATCAAGCCCCTTTTCTCACTGAGCCATAATGTCAACCTTCTGATTCACGCTTATAAATAAACTATTCTTATGATTTTAAGTCACAAGAAACAAGCCAAATATTTGATCCCATGAAATCTCTGTTCTCTTGGACAGCACACTTGAATTGTTTCGCTATTGCTATTTTTTTCTTGCATTTCTTCAGGATTCCTTTGGAAATAAGAACTGTTGTGAGCTTACTTACGTATCCAGGGAGCTGGTTTGAAGCACATATGGCAAAGCAAATACATAAAAGCATTTGGAAATGAACTTTTCCAGTCGTAAACATTCTGAGCCACACTCGGAAAAGTACAAAGGAAGCATTTATAGCTCCCTGGTGGTGACCTCATTTAAGATGGGAAAACGTTAGCAGCCATTTCTCTTGTGCTTTATTTATGACCATTCCTCCTGCCTGTAAAAGAGCATCTTAATGAAACCATAGCCGAAACTGAAGGAAGGCTTATTTGTAGGTGTGATGCCCCTCTAACCTGTTTAGACTTTTTACCCTCCAAGTGTTCAGTGTCAGAGTAATCGGTACAATTTTCTTTGGAACTCTTGACAAAAATTACATTCTCACACACAAGATCATAAACATTTCAAATTGTTCAGGTTTTCATAAATTTTATACTACCTCTTTCTGAGTAAGAACACATTTCCCATGTGACCCTGGGAATGGCCAGGGTGTAAGAACACTGTGTGTGTTACTGCATCTCAGACTATGCGGTGGTGGCTTCCTTCAAATGCTGCCAGGAGTCAGTGAGGACTGACTATTTCTTTATTCATCATAACACAGAAAAGGAAGAATTGAGTTTGAATAGTCATTTTTAACTTCTAGCAGTAACTATATAAGATTTCATTTTTGAAGAATCATTATGTACATTACTCAAAATTAATAAAAATGACATTGTGTACTCATGTATGAATAATTCTCAGATGGCTGTAGATACTTTTTAACCTAATTAATACAATGCAACCCTTTCACAGAAGGCTCAAGGAAAATTTTGGAAGACGGGACCAGGACTGTAAAAACCATAGGACCAGGACTCATGCTGCAAGACATTATCTTTTAGACATGACAAGGATGTTGCACCCATGACATCTCAATGACATGTTTGCCTAAATGATTCCTTAAAGTAGCAAAATGAGGGATGGAGAGATGGCTCTGCTAGTAAAGAGCTCGCCTGGAAAGTGAGGATATGAGTTCAAATCCCCGCATCCATGTACAAGCTGGGCAAGGTGGCTCGCCTATAAACCCAACACTAAGGAGGTGGAGACAAAAGATGTCAGCCTGGCTACAAAGGCTCAGTGAGAGATCCTGCCTCAGGGTGGAAAGCAATTAAGGAAGGCACCCAGTGTTGACCTCTGGCCTATACACACACACACACACACACACACACACACAACGTAAGTGTTTACTGATCTTCTCTTAGCCCTCGCCACCACCTGTACCCCATCAGTTACTCTCAAGCAGAAAGCTGCTCTAGTTTAAATGTGTCTCTCCAAAGTTCATGTTGAAATGCAATCTTCTTGTGGTTGTATGAAGTAGGCAGAGCCTTTCTGGAAGTGCTTAAGTCATCAGGCATCACCTCATGAATGAAATTGATCCCCTATTAAAGAGTCTCCAGTGTACTGTCTGGCCTTCTGTTTCTTCTGTCATGTGAGAACCTAGCAAGAGGGAGCCATCTTGATGCTAGAAAGTGAGACCTCATTGCATGGAAAACCTGCTGTCACCTTGATTTTGAGCTTCTTTCTTTCTTTCTTTCTTTCTTTCTTTCTTTCTTTCTTTCTTTCTTTCTTTCTTTCTTTCCTTCTTTCCTTCTTGCTTTCTTTCTAACAGGGTTTCTCTGTGTAGCTTTGGTTGTCATGGACTGGCTTTGTAAACCAGGCTGGCCTCGAACTCACAGAGATCTGCCTACTTCTGCCTCCCTACATGCTGGGATTACAGGCATGCACTACCATGCCCAGTGATTTTGAGCTTTTTAACTCTTGAAAGCATGAAAAAAATTAGTTGTAAGTTACCCAGTAAAAGTATTTTTTACAGCATCAGGAAAATTCACATTATCTCTGTTGTCAGAGACAAACAAAGGGGCTGCTAACCTTACTAAGAACAATGAGTTTGATTGAAGCCTTTGTTTCTGGTTTAGTTGTCTTGCTCTTCTGTGCAGCAATGTGTGTTGGTAAGCATAAGTTTTTAATTATACGTTGCTAGTTTTGTTGACTATACGATCTCTGCTATCTATACACTCCTCTGTTTGAAGTTATCTGCATGACTCAATCTTTTTCTTTGTCATCATTATTTTTCATTTTATTTTAGTATATAAAATGTTTCATTGTAACAGTTCCTTACACATATACATCATTATATCTTTCTCATGACTCAAATTATAAAGAAGCCTCTGCCACAGCCTCCACCAGCTTGCTGGCACATCCACTTGCTTAGGTTTGTGCAAATGCATTTGATGGTGTTGCCTGGATTGTGTTTAAAGACACCCTTTCCTGCTGAGATCCCCTGTCTTACTAAATCCACATCTTCAGCTACTCTGGTTAGAGCAAGTTTCCTTGGGCCTCTCCTGCTCTGGTGGATAGATTTGTGGCCACCCCTAGAGTCACTGTTTAAGCAGTTAAGTGCTATACAATGTTATAAAAATATAGGAATTGGTGCTAAATGGAAATGTCCACTAGAACAGCTTATTTAGAAAACAACGTCCCTTGCTTTGGCTTTCGTTAATTGAAGTAAATATATTAATTGAAGTAAACATTCATCTTGACTATGTAAGTTTTTTTTCTCAGACAATATCTTAGTAAAATAGTTGTTTTACATTTGCAGTTATTTGTCTCAGTAATCTACAAGCTGGGCATCTAAAAACTTTTCCATGTGAATATGGAAAGTCAAGGAAATCAATTTCCTTATTCATAATTTTCATGCATGGCCTCCTTCAAAGCAGCCCTTCCTGAGAATTTAACTGTGTCCAAGGAGGCATGCCAATTTTCCTTTCCCACCTTTCCTTCCACTGCACAAATGTGCGGTGAGTGGCTCAGCCATTCTGTTTTTCATATGTACATTGTGCCAGGGTGTGAAAATATCTGTGAGTGCCAAGCACAGTCAGAGCTCAAAGCTATTGCTGTCAGAGAAGCCTCATTAAAAGAAACTGTAAATCTGCCAAAGGATTCTATTTAATTCTCTCTCCTATATATGTTTTTGTGCCTGATGTTAGAAACAGAGTGTTTGACTCCTTTTGCACTGTGTTGAATTTGTACCTATCGCAGAGTAGAAGCAGCAATAAAGTTGACTACTTGTAATGAATTCCGAGGGAAAGTGCAATGATAGGAAATATGTTTACTTATTTTTTTATTTCCTCAGATGAGGGGGTGAAGTGAGAGTCATTCCCAAGCCCTTCTAGCTCGTTCTGAAGTCTCACTGGCTCATTCAACTCAGCTGTTCTGACCCAAACTCCTCTCCCAGCTGACAGATTCAAACTGGTTTCTTTTAGCTTTTGACTGAATTGCTCTGCCTGACCTCAAACTAATTCTGGCAGTATGTTCTGATCTTCTGCCTGCTTCTGTCTTTACCTGGTTTTAGCTTGTTCTTTCTGCAACCTATTTCTGTAAATATTTCCTGGTAAGAAACTTTCAGTAAAAAACAAACAAACAAACAACCTCTCTTCTTTCTTCCTTACTACTCTTAAGTAACCTCTCTTTCCTATCCTATTCTTTTGAGAGTTGGGCATATCTTATCTCTGACTCATTCTGTCAAATCTTTCTCTGATTCATCACTTTGCCCTCAATTAGACATCACTTTCAAACATGGCTGCTTCCTTCTTTAAACAATGTTTGGGATTAAAGTTGTATACTAAGGACATGTCTGTATTCCAGCCAGATGGTATTGTAGTCGAGTGTGTCTGCATCCCAGCTGAAAGACCTAGAAGGTCTTTGACTGTGATCTCCTGCCAGAGCAGCCATGTTGCTGGATTAAGAAGTTCCTCTACAGAAATGTATGCCTAAGGTGATGTTTCTACATCTTATCCAGTCAGCCCACTAGTGTTCAAATTCCAGCCTCCACAGATCCTACGCCTCATCCTGTGAGTCACTAACATCCAGGATCTCAGAGCAGACTTTGCCGTTTGTCATAACTACGATACCTCCACAGTGTCCACCACCACAGCCATCCCTCCTGTGATGGAACCATATTCTGTGTTGGTAAAGGTTATTGTTATGCCATGAATAAAAGCTAGCTGCCATGCTTGGGCACACACACTATTCTTTCCCTCACAAACTGAGAACAGCCAATCCACTGTCCTCATCACCTGGGCAAATTTTCATCTCTTAGCATCTACTTTCTGTTAGTATCTGTGCTGGTCAGCATCCTTAGGTAAGTGACATGCACAGAGGAAAAGCTTATCTTCATGCAGTGTTGTAGGTTCTGGTATGTGACACTTTGGCCTCACTGCCTGGAGCCTTCACCAACAGAAGCATGTGGTAGAGTAGAAACACTTACCTTACTAACACAGCAGCATCACGAAGGGAGACAGGGCCAGGGTTGCGCCATCTTTTTTGAGGGCAAGCCACAGTGGCCTAATATCAGGCCTCTCTCCTAATGGTTCTCCCTTCTTCCAATAGCACCACCCTGCGGACACAGCCCTTGATGCATGGGCCTTTGGGAGACATGTGTAAACATTCTGCCCTTTCCCTATCTTTACCCTCAATTCCTCTGAAAACTGCTACCGCTATTTTTTCCTCATTTTAAAAGGAAGTTCTCCAAGAACCTGTGTGGAGATTGGAGGACTACTCCCTGGAGTCTGTTCTCTCCTTTCCCCTTTACGTAGGTCCCAGGGGTCAAACTCAGGCTATCAGCCTGTATCTTTGCCTGCTGAGCCCTCTCACTGCCCATTTCAATCTTTAAATTTAGTTTGAAAACTTGATTAAGTTATTTTCTGAAACAATATAAACTTTGCACTTCATTTTTTTAAAAATTCAGATCAGTGAAGAACAAGTACCTGATTTATAACCAACCCGAAATAGAACATTCTCTGTATTTCTTTGTGTTTTGGAAACAGTGAAGAAATATACTGAGAAGTTCCTTTGTACATGCTTATGTGTTTTTTCAAAAGACCAATTCAAGAATTTGCTTCTTGCTTTAGTTTTGTAGATGCCAGTCTTTAGTTAACTATAAAACCTGTCAGTTACAATTCAGCATAATGCTTGTCTTTTTAATAATGGCCCTTTGGAAACTGTAAAGTTATAGGCTTGGCATTCGTTCCTCCCGACTACTCCTTAAATGCTTGAGATTAAATGTCCATCTTTCTCGGGTTTGATTGCCTTTCTCTGGAAAGTGTTGTTAGAGAATGAGAGACAAAAGGAAATATGCAGTTTCCATTTTTATCCAGGAGAGTCTTTCTTGGGCACTAGCAACGCTCTTGTAGGCAAAGAAAACCATATTCATGCTATTTTCCCATTTTCACAAGATTTTTGTTTTTCTTTTAAGACAGGATCTCATTATGTACTCTTGACTAGCCTAGAATTCAACTCATAGGCCAGCCTGGTCTTGAACTCACAGAGGTCCACCTGTCTCCTGACTGCTGGAATTCAAGGCATGTGCCAGCATGTCAGCCTTCAATTTGCCCATTAAAAAAAGATATTAGACTTTAAAAATGTGAATATAAATTTCTCCTGTTTATACAGAACTGCATCCTTATCTTTTGGCAGCACGCCCAACCCATGAATATGTAGTTATTAAAAAAAATGGATTTTTTTTTCTTATGATTGTTTGGTTATATCCCACTATAAAAATATTAGTGCTGCTATCAGATTTCTTGTTTTGTTTTGTTTGTTTTTCAAGACACAGTTTTTCTGTGCAGCATTGGCTGTCCTGAACTCACTTTGTAGACCAGGCTGGCCTCGAACCCAGAGATCCTCCTGCCTCTCCCTCTGAGAGCCATGTTCCACCACTGCCCAGCTGCTATCAGAATTCTTTATTGAAAAAAAAAAAAAGAACAACCTTATATTTTAAAATAAAGATACAAGATTTGTATAGAGTATACAATATAAAATCACTTATAAAATGAAAACTAAAGATGCCTTGTCTGGAGAAGTGTAGGTTGATGGAGATTTAATCTTGAATTAACTATCAACCCTTTATTTTACAAAAGGAAAAGTTCTACTTCTATTTCTGCCAAAGAGCTGAATTATAGAGCTGACTGGCATGCACTTCAGGACAATAGTCTGACGGGCTGCGTGACTGTGGAAAATCCCGTGAGGCCAATGTAACATGTGTGCAGAGCGGAATGACAGAACTGCTTAGAATGGGTATAATTTATCTTGACTTGAGCAGAATCATGGTAGGAATTGAAACCATGACCTCAGAAAAATATGGTCTGGTCTGCTGTGTCAGCCCCTTTGTCAGCCAGCTGCTCCTCAGACTGTGCCCAAGCTTTCCAAACATACCGCTTCTTGTCATTACGGGAGGAAGACTGGAGTCAGCTCACAGCCACAGTTTGGTGGCATCCCAAAGAAGGAGAGTGACGATGCTGCGCATCAAGCCACTGTCTACTAAGCCAAATGGCACAGCTCCCCAGGAGCCATTCGTGACCTGTAAACACAGGCAAAGAGAATGTCGCTCTAATAGCAAGTCCAGTGCGAAGCATAGTGCATCCCTACCTGAGCATACCCCATACATGCACGCACCATCATCAGGGGCTGCTGCTTTGTGGATGCTAGTGAGCAGTGAGATGGTCTCCTAGGGAAAAAGAACTCATGAAAAACAACATAGCCCTGGAAGCCAAATATTATATAGGTTTGTGTTGAATATTTGATGACCATACTGATGGATATTTGGTATTTCCTCTGGAGAGGAGATGGAGTTTTGGACTAGTTAAAAAAAAAAGTAGAATCCATTTTAATTCAATATAGCAATAGGATTTATGTTTATAAATTGGACCAAGCATAAATGAAGAAAAATTCACATTATTAAAGAGTGCCTAGCCTGGCAATGCACATGGTAATCAGAGGGAACAGAAAGGGCGATTTATTAGAAATGCATACTGTTGCTTAAAGGTGATGAGACTCATTTAAATGAGAAATGAGTTACGGACAAAAACATAGCAGAGAAGTTACTGTCAACTGTGCTATGAATATTAGAGTCTTATATATAACTCATGAGAAGCATGAAACATTTACGATTCAAAAGGCTGAATAAAAATGATTAAGAGTTTGAAAAGAGGTGACACAAAGACGGGCTAAGTAGACGTGATCATCACCCAGTAGAAGAGAAAGGAGCAGTATAACCGTAGCCTGCTGACTTACAAGGGATGGGGTGCAGATGAGGACCAGCTGTTCTCCATCCCCACTGAAAGATGAGCCAGAGCAAACGGCTCCAACCTTCAGCCTGGGAGATTTGGGTTAGCTATGAAGAACAGCTTCCTCACAGCAAGTTGGAAAACACTGAGCAAATTCCTGAGAGACACTGCAGAATGTCCTTTCCTGGTCATCTTTTAGAAACATAATGTGCTTTTCTGTCTGTGGGAAGAGGGGTACACTGTGGAGTCGCAGAGTACTGAAAAGGGAGAACAGATTATAGCTCAATGTATAGTATAATCCCTGGCTTCGCGAGTCAGTACAATCTAACTTGGTATTTTTACACCCACAGATTCACGCAGCTGGGGTTTTTTTGTTTTTCTTTTTTGAGAAGCCACGCTCCAGTGGTTGGGAGTTTTACTTGCACCAATACATCTTTATAGAATGTTAAAATATTATCCTCTACCTCATCTTAAATATTTGTGGCTCAGTTTTACTGGTTCTTAAAAGTGGGTCAACTCTATAAAAACTTCATAGCAAATTAAATACTGACTCATTCACTGTATAAGAAGGCATAATGCTATTTTATTATCCTATATTCTCAATCACGATTTCTAGGAAACCAGATCAATATTTTTACAGTCTTATTGGGCAGGAAGGGGGAGATGGTCATGCCCACCACAGCACATGTACGCAAGTCAGAAAATAACTTGTGGGAGCTGGTTCTCTCCTTCCATGATGTGGGCTTTAGGGCTTGAACATCAGACTGGTTAGCAAGTACTTTCATCACCTGAGCCATGTGACCCCACTTCCATATATATATATATATATATATATATATATATATATATAATTAAATAATATATTTATAATAATAAATAATAATATAATAATAAAAATAATAAATAATCATATAGATGATTATTTATTCATTTATTATTTACAGTGTTTTTCTTATTACATGTGCTCTTGCTCGACAGAAGAGGGCATCAGATCTCACCATAGATGGTTGTGAACCACCATGTGGTTGCTGGGAATTGAACTCAGGACCTTTGGTAGAACAGCCAGTCCTCTTAACCTCTGATTTATCTCTCCAGCCCAAGATCAATACATTTTTTATGTGGAAAAAAAAAATTTCAACTTCCAGTGCAACCAAGGTTTGAATATGAGTCCTAGCAATAACGGCATTTCATATTTACTTTGCATATATTTAAGCATTTATGTTTTTTCTTGAAAGAAGAGGAAAAAAAACCCTAACAATGTTCCTGAGTATAAAATTTAGCTCCATGCTTCTGTTCTGATTATCAGAATAAATCAGGGAGGACAGACAGGTGTGTGGCTTAGCAGCCGCACATGTGAGTGCCATGAAAAGTAGCATGTGAGATCTGTTTTTGTTACTTTTCTGTTGCTGCCATAAAATGCCATGACCAAAGCCACTTATAAAAGGGAGAGCTTATTTTGGCTCATAGCTCCAGAGGGACACTTGTCCATCGTGGTGGTGAGCAGCAAGCATGGTAGGAGCAGGAAGCCAAGAGGTCACAGCTCAGTAGCAAGCATAGAGCCCAGAGAGCAGACTGGAAGGGACCACAAGCACTGATCTCCGTGATGCACCGCCTCCAGCGAGGCTCTGTCTCCCAAAGGTTCTGCACTCTCCCGAAACAATGCCACCATCTCACACCTCCACAGAGCCTGCTTCTGAACTTTCTAAGGAGACAGTTATACTTGGTACCGTTTTACTATTTTTATCAAAGCAGTCTTTATATAGTATACGGTATAACGGGGACTTGCTCACTTAATACAGCAACAGCATGTTTGATATTGGGTAGAACTGTCCACACCTGTTACCTCATGAATAATGTTTAGAACTTACTAAGTTGTAATATATATATATATATGTATGTATATATATATACACATACATATATATATATATTGTGTGTGTACTTTATTATATATGTGGTTATTAATTGAAGTTAGAACTGGATTTTGAGGCTTTATAGGCAGGAGTTTTCCTAGAAACCCTTGTCTCTGAAACACTTCTCTACCCTGGAATACATTACTAATACTTTTTTGAGGTGCTTCATGACACCTGTGTCACACATCAGTCCTGGGAGTCAGAACTTACCCATGCCTAACCTCTGGGGTCTACTGCTTTTGAGACTGTTCATATGGTGAGTGGTCACAGACTGTGCAATGTGCCTTTCTGGAGCGAGGAGCAGCCATGCTCCCTGCTCGCCGTTTCGTGTTAAGGCACACAGCACTCACAATGCCATTGTGTGGCTTGACCTATTGCCAGTGTGTGTCCCATTTAAAGCACTTTATGTGGCCCAGTAAGAGACAAGTTTCAAGCAACTAGTACCAATGGTCCCATTTTCAGTAATTGTTGTGGTCTTTCCTCTCTGACCCAGGATGTTGATGCCTCCTACCATATTTCAGCAGCCTTGAAATGTGGCTGCCTGTCTTGTTTATGAGCAGTAAACAAGAAACCTTTGCAGTTTCATCCCTTATTCGATCCTATTCATCACCTCATGCTGAACTTGTGCCAGACAGACTCATTCAGGGTTAAACACTGCCAGCCACACCATGCAGAACAGAAGACAAAAAGGAAGAAACTGTATTAGATCACACGCACACCTAACACACAGGAGAATACAGAATGACTTATGAATAATTATCACAATCCACTTTTCTGTGACGGAGCAAAGGCCTAATTCTATTTTTGTAATGTGTCTAATTTTACATTCTCTTTTCCCTCTCTACACTTCACTTGGTTTGAGTTATTTGTTGGTCTAATACTATTAAACAATGACATATAATAGTATATTCAGACAATAGCCACCTGCTTCAAAATTAATAAAACTGAGTGTATGAAAGAATTCTGGGGACTAAAGGAAACACAGGAAAAGAAACAACAGTGACGCAGGGAAAAATAATTAATCAAAATGAAAAATGTACAAAGATCCCACAGAGAAATCTGTGAGCTAATAAAATAAAACCATTTTTAAAAGGAATAAAGCGCTGTGAAGATGGCTCAGTGGCCAAAGGCACCTAACAAACTGAGTTCAATTCCAGGGATGCACACACTCCACAAGGTGTCCTCCGACCTCTACATATACCCACTCCTGTAAGATTTACACAATAAGTAAAAATCTACTAAAGATACAAAAATAAAAAATAAAAAATGAATGAAATTGACAAATATAAATGTTGGTGATAATTAAGCGACAGAACAATGCACATGATATAACATTTACACTAAAGCTAAGCAAAAACTATATTTAGGGAGAAATATGTATATGACAAAGGCATAACAACAAGAAAGGGAGTGGAAAATACAAACATGAAAACTGGAACAGTATTTGTTACCTCTGTGGGAAGGAAAGAAGTATGTTCCTATGACATTTGAAACTTAGATAATCTGTTGAAATGGATAGTGTACAGTAATGTTTATTGCATTAACACTAGTTAATAAATGTATAGGGCATAGAAATAAAAAATCTTTCTGTCCCGGTCACAGGAAAAACAGTGTAAAATATTAGGTGTTTTCAAAGCACTTTACCATTTTCTCTTGAACTTCATTTATTTAGAGTTTTGCAATTATTTACGTTTTTATTTACTAACAGAAGATGATTTGCTGTTGTCTGTTCTAAATAGATATATGGTTAATTAAAAGAAATTGATTATCAAAAGGGAACTTTTTTTTTAAGTTCACACAAACCCTGTTCTTGAGACACTCACTTCAACCTAAGCAACATAAGCCTGTGTCTGGTCATTGCTTCTGCTCCATATATAGAAAGAGACCAGAACACAGCTCCTCCTTTACAACTCGTGAGAGGGTAGAGTACAAAGGAATGCAACTGAACCAGGCAGAGCTACATTTGTGGCGCCAATAACAAGCATTGCAATCAATTATCTCAATTATACAAAGGGGGAAAACTGCACAAACACCAGGAAATTTGGACTGTTGTTTCTAGTAGTTCAAAGAACATTTTGTCACCTCTGTCCCAGTTCAAATTACAGAGTATTTGTTGAAGTTGACACAGGAAGCTGTGTTTTTTTTTCCTTTTGGAGCTTTACCCATTGTCTACCTAATCTTACTTTTCTTTCTTTTTTTTTTTTTTGCTAGAGAACATACTTTGGACTTGTCTGTGTTAAGAATTTGGTCTGATTATGATTTTGCTAATTGATCCTCAGTACCATTGTAACGCTCTTAAAGCTGTTTGTCTTTGTGCTAGGCACACTGCACAAACAGATAAGGAGAACAAAGGTTTAATCTTGTCTGAGACCACGTTTTCAATCAGCAACTGAAACCACACCACAGTGAATGACAGTTCTATTTTTAACTAGAAAACTTTCTGTCAACTTTAATGATTAGTTTTATTTTTAGGCTGTGTATAAGTCTGCTTCCCTAATGACACAATGCAAACTTATGTCGATTGCAGCAAAGCTCGCCATTCGTACATTTTAATTCAAAGCTTTTACCTGAGACTATCTGGGGGAAAGCCTACCATTTCTAATTTCAGTCTCTATCACAAATGCAAAACGAGTTTACTTTTTAAAATTTGAAATCAAAGGAGTGGAGGAATACTGAAGGTTAAAAGTTTAAGGGGTGATGTGGTTGGAGGCATAAGAAGGGGTAGGTATGGGCTAACTGAAACAAAGAGCATATTTTAAAAGACCTATGGAAACAACTAATTTTCAAACTAATTAAAATGTACAGCTAGGGCTGGCAAGAAGGCCTGTCTGTAAGGGGCCTGCTGCTGAGCCTGATGATCTGAGTTTGATCCTAGGGGCCCATGTGGTGGAAAGAGAGAACCAAACCCCCTAAGTTCTTCCTTGGCCTCCACACGTGTACATGCACAGACCCAATAAATAAGCATATAATAAAAAATTTAATACGTATAATTTTTAAAGGAGTTTGAATGAAAAGCTCCCTGCATGTTGTGGGCAATGCTTCACCCAAAACATCTAGGTTAATAAAAACATTAGGCATGAGATACCGGTCAGGGAGGCCCCTCGAACATCACCGGCTGCTGCTTTTCTTCCTTCATCTCCATGGCGAGACCCTGTTGCTGAAGATACAACACACTTAGGTTATATGATATGGAGAAATCAGCCTCAAACTGACCTGGAAATGGCATCACTGCTGGATAGCCTACAAAGTGCTATAGTAAGGTGCTATGCCGGTCACGGGGGAGAAAAGTCACCAAAAGTCCAGTGTTGGGTATACAGTAGCAACCGGCCAGACAAGATGCCCACTGATGCAATAATGGCATGATTTATATAGATGTTATCAGCCAATTTCCGTTTAGAGTCCTGCGCCACAGGAGGTATCTGGCCAAGAGCCCACTGGAGAGGTCCTGAGTTTTAAGGGAGAGTCTATTTTGCCAAATGGACATGTCCTCAAACTACATTCTAAATCTTTCTCTTCCTACCCACGCATCGCTGTTTTCAACCTTGGTCAGAGAAGCTTCTTCGATAGGAGGCAGCAGTAAGTGCGGAGACTTCCTAACAGTAACGCTGAGACATTACTGGTGAGTGCTCACCCCTAAGAGGGACAGTTATAATAAACTTCGGACAAGGCTCAGGGAACATCACAGAAGGAAGAGTACCAAGACTGTAAGAGCTAGACGACGAGGAGGAGTGCTGGGAACTGCTGTCTTCTGGGCGTGCCCTAGCCATTGCAGCCACGAACGTGCAGCTGCTGTGGTTACTTGCACCAGACCCAAGTGGTGCATCATTCCATCATGAAAGAGAGGGGAAAATGAGGCCTCACCCCACAGCACGCCAGCCGAGGAGCCACACTCAGCAGACAGCTGCCCGGGGAGGAGGAGTAATCTTTCTTTATGAGCGTAATTACTAGGAGGTTGCCGGCGCTCTGGTGGACGGCAGCTTACTTACATACATGCAGACAGCACAAATTGGAAACAGGGAGTCACCAAAAAAACAAAGAGGGCCTCAAAGTAAGAGGGGAGCTGTATTAGGGCATCGGGAAAGAAGTGGGAGGGGGACTTGGTGGTAGAAATCAAGATACAGTGTGTATGTGTATAAAATTGTCAATTACAGGATTCGGCAAGATGGCGGCGCCGGGACGACTCTCGTTCTGACCAGCAAGCAGCACAGCAGGATCGGCACAATGACCAGCAGGCAGCGGCCCTCAAACACAAGTGATTGTGTTTCCGAGGTGAGAGGATACCCAATGGTGGGAGATTCAATCAGCTTTAACTCACCCAGCTAAACCGTGAAATCATGAAATTTGCAGGTAAATGGTGGGATCTGGAAAAGATCATCCTGAGTGAGCTGTCCCAGAGGCAGAAGGATGCACATGGTATATACTCACTCATATAGACATATAATATAGGATAAACCTACTGAAGTCTGTACACCTAAAGAAACTAATCAAGAGGGAGGACTCTTGCTAAAATGCTCAATCCCTATCCAGAAAGGCAAAGAGGATGGACATCAGAAGAAGGAGAAAAGAGGGAACAAGTCAGGAGCCTTACACAGAGGACCTCTGAAAAGCTCTGCCCTGCAGACTATCAATGTAGATGCTGAGACTTATGGCCAACCTTTGAGCAGAGTGCAGGGAATCTTAGGAAAGAAGTGGGAAACAGTAAGATCTGGAGAGGACAAGGAGAGCAACAGAATCAAAAAATCTGAGCACAGGGCTCTTTCCTGAGACTGATACTCCAACCAAGGACCATGCATGGAGATAACCTAAGACTCCTGCACAGATGTAGTCCATGGCAGTTCAGTATCCAAGTGGGTTCCATTGTAATAGGAAGAGGGACTGTCTCTGACATGAAGTGATTGGCCTGTTCTTTAATTACCTCCCCATGAGGGGGAAGCAGCATTACTAAGCCACAGAAGAAGACACTGCAGCCACTCTTGATGAGACCTAACAGACTAGGATGAGAAGGAAGGAAAAGAAGACCTCCCCTATCAGTGGACTTGGGGAGGGGCTGCATGCAGATGGTGGAGGAAGGGAGGGATTGGGACAGGAGGAGGGAGGGAAGCATAGGGGGAATACAAAGTGAATAAAGTGTAATTAATAAAGAAATAAAAATTGTCAATTACTTTGTGTATGCGTGTGTGTTTAGGCCAACAAATGCCACGTGTGTGAGCGCCTGTGGAGGAGGAAGGGGGCTTCCAGTCCCCTGGGTTTGGAGTTTAGAGCAGTTGTTGCCGCCTGAGGTGGGTGCTGGAAACTGAATTCAGGTCTTCTATAAAAAACAGCAAGCAGTCTTAACTGCTGAGCCATCTCTCTGGCCCCTAAAAATATTCATAATAAAAATAGTGCTAATTAGGAGCTCTCCCTCAAAAAACAAAACAAAACAAAACAAAACAAAAAACCCAAAATTAGTTTACTTTCTCAAAACTTGCACTCCTTACCAAAATCAACAATTTAGAAAAGATGTCTAAATCAATCCTTAAAATACCCTGTGCAACTCCCTTTTACACATTTTGTAACTAAACAGTTGGAATTTAATATGGGGCTATTTCGCCTGTTTTCCTGGCTGTGTATTTTAACAAAATAAGTTTCTTTAGCAGCTTGCAAGTAAAGAACTTCTATAAAAATATTTCCCTGAAAAAGTACATATCTCTCATTAGTTAATAACAGTCCAAGGGTTTTTCAGAAATGGTGGTTTTCCTTATTTGTGCACAAATATAATAGCTACAAAGTTAGAAAACTTCAGAAAAATTTTAACTGGGGTCACTGTGCCAAATTCCTGAGGATCCCGAAGCTCCGTCTGCAGAGATAAGCTTGCTGAACAGAACATTTATGGGGTCAATTGACGGGTTAGTTTTAAATTCCGGGCCTCCTACCCAAATAGCAAAATTGCAGCAATGTCTCTCATGTACCACTAATTGATTGCAAAGTAAACAGCTCTCCCTGAAGCGAGACTCCTAGAGTGGGATGGAGGTTTGTTCCCCTGCTTTGGGGACTTATTTGGCAATCATGTGACTTTACAATCTACTTGCAGATTTAGCTTATATTAGGAGTTACTCTGCCACATCATCCCATCCCAGCACTTGCTTCAGACATTTCCCTGGGCGGACCTCTCCCTTAGCATACTGCTCTTCTAAAAAGTCCTGTCTTGAATATGTTTCATCCTTCTTATTTAAAGGTTCGTACTTTGTTTTAAAGATTCTGCATCTACGGGTATTCTGTCTGTATGTATGTGGTCCTGAGAAAGCCAGAAGAGAGCATAAGAAACCAGAGCTATAGAAGGTTCTGAGTCCCCCACCACATGAGGACACTGGAAATCAAACCAGGCTCTCTGGAAGAGCAACCAGTGCTCCTCACCATGGAACCATCTCTCCAGGTCCATCTGACTGTGCCTTTATTTCCACTATACAACCTGGAATGAGGTTAGTCTTAATCCTTATAAACTCATTGTAAGCTAAAAATGTTGGAAGCCAAAAACGCATTTAACATGCCTAAACTAATGGATACCCTACTTAAAGATTTTAATATAGGTCACGTTGTCATGTGCAAAAATGATTGCCCTCGCACGCAAAAAAAAAAAAATTAAACTGTTTCTGGTTACTCTTGTCTTCGACAGCAGTATTTGGGATGCAGAGGCAGGCAGCTCTCACGGGTTGAGATTAGACTGGTCTACATAGACAGTTCCAGGTTAGCCCTGGCTCCATGGCGAGACCCCACCTCAAACAAAATAATAATAATTTAAATTGTTAGAGGGATTTTTTATTTAAGGCCAATTAAGGTTTTGTGCAAAGGCATACATAAGGAAGTGAGAAAGCATGAATAAATGGGGCCACTGGAGTGACATTCCAAGACTATGTAAAGCCTTGAAGAGTTCAGAAAAGATGCAACAGCTTTTGCTCCGGAGTATCTTACAATGTAGATGCCCACGTTGCAGAAATAAAGATGGATGAGGGCAGACATACACAGAACAAAGCATATATACATACATGCGTACATACTTATATACATACATACATTTGTTACACTATACTAGTTTAGACTAACATTGAGACTAGACAGCGGGGGCAAATATAGTTATTACATTAAATGAGAAGACCATAAATGGACAACTTTGCGGCGTGATGTAAGAGCTTTGAAGCTGTAGGTTTGGATTCATACTTGCTCCTCCTCCCTCCCATTACCTCGCTTTGTAGAGCATGGTCTGTTACACATTTGAGAAAGGTTGTTCTGACACCATCAGTATTTTAAAAGCAAGTACACTCATCAGGTGTTCTCCATAAGCATCCCACATTTCCCGCCTTTGAGTGCTGCATGGCTTACCAGCGTCATGCAATCTGATACCCAGAACACTGCACAGGACCCTCCTCCCTGCACCAGAGCAGATCAGCATTGATTTGAGCATCAAACTTTGACCAACAAAGCCAGTTCTACGTTTGTTCATCTTCCAGTGATGCCACCGGTCAGTTTAGATTTATTCTACAGCACAACTGAACTCATTAGCAATCCAAATCAGGTTACTATCAAATATTTTATGCCACTTTCAAATATATATTTGATTTATATCATTTATTCTTATTAAAATTCAAAAGGCTCAAATAACTTCTAAAATCTTTGCCAGTAGCTTGCGTTAGTATTATTGGCTGTCGGTGTATGGTCCTGTGATATGTTGATGTGCATATTCAGCAGTCATTTTGCTCTTTCACTTGTATGACAAGATGTCACTGAGTGTGGTTACAGAATTCTACAAATCTCTCTCTGTATTTTTACATAACCTTTATCTGTAGAGAGCAAAGAATCTGGAGTCATGAGATATGAATTCACCAGGAATTACATTTTCTGAACATCTCTGTGTGTAACAAGATGATTATAGTAAATATGGCAGTTCAACAACAGATGTTCCTGTGAAGGCCCCTTAAAATGAATGAAAACTAGCAGTGATGGTTTGGCATCCTATAAGCAATCAGTGTACACATAAAGCAAGTGCCAGTGCAGGGCTGTGGCTCAGAAAAGGTTTCCTCCTTCATTTCCATCCCCTCTTATCACAATGTATGCAAGTTCTACTTGACATCATAGGTCCTTTAGCACTATAATCTTTCAATCTTCTAAATGCTGAAAATCATTTAGTCTGTGTGACTATTGCCATAATGAAACACCGTGACCAAAAGCAAGTTGAGGAAGAAAGTGTTCATCTGGATCTCATTTCCATATTGTAGTCTCTCACTGAGGTAAATCAGGACAGGACCTCAGGTAGGGCAGGAACCTATAGCACTATCTCATTCCAAGATCCTGAGCCAGGCCACATCTTCAAAGTAGGCTGTGATCCAGCTAACCCAACAGTGGCTAGCTATGAATCCAGTAGCTGCTCAGTCCACAGGCTGGGTGTCTCAGCTGGTCTTCAGGATATACTGGAATCATGAAGAAATATGCTCTGCTGCCAGTGAAGGAATGGACCTGCTAACAAGGCAAGACCAGGGGGGCAAATAGCAAAAGCTTCCTTCTTCCATGTCCTCATATAGGCTTCCAACAAAAGGCGTGGCCCAGGTCAGATCTGGATTAAAGATCTGGACTGAAAGTCAAAAATCCATATTAGTAGTGGATCTTCCTCAAATTCAGCAGAAATCCCTCATAGGTGGGCCCTCTATTTTGGAGTTTTCTTTAATCCCAGATTTAGTCAAAATGACAACCAAGATTAGCCATCATGGTCATATATGACCGCAGAGCTTTTGTTTTAAGAGATAACGCATATGTGTCCTATGGCCTTAATGGTAAAAGATTTTCACAAATTTCATGATCATATATTACCATCTCCTGTGTTAAAAGCTTTTGAGGAGAAAGATTTGTCTTACTATTTTTCACATTTTGTTTCATTTATGATATAAGCAAACAACCCCATAATACAGACAGACCCTGGCTTCTGATTGGTCAACTTAGGCATTTTTTTTTCAATTTTGTAAGCACGGTGCAGTAGTCACGTGTACTTTATTCCCATTCTGTAAACATCAGAGAGTATATTGTTTGAGGTGGGGTCTTGTTAGGCATCACAAACCATCCCAGAACTTGCTCTACAGTGCAGGTTACCCTCAAATCCACAGTCCTTCTGTCTTACCTCTCCTAGCGCCAAGATTCCAGGCCTGCACTGGACTGTGCTTTGAATTGTGAATTGTGATACTCCCAGTACTGAGCAGCTGCAGCAGGCTGTCAGCCACAAGATTCCAAAGACGACACAGAGACACCATTTCGGGCAGCCTGAAGCTATTCCCTTCACATGTCCAATGATCAAGTATGTTAAAGGCATTTTTAGACTTTCAGTGAGTTTATAAGTTTATAAGATGTAACCCCCATTATAGGTAGATGACCATCTGTATATAAAAACATAGTTAGCCACTTTGGAAATAAATTTGGCACTTTCTCAGAAAATTGAGAACAGCTTTACCTCAAGACCCAGCTACACCACTTCTGGGCATACACCCAAAAGATGTTCTACCATACTACAAAGACTTTTGCTCCACTGTGTTCATAGCAGCTTTATTTGTAATAGCCAGAAACTGGAAAAACCCAGACTGAACTGGAGAATGGTTCTGAAGAATGGATAAAGAAACTGTGGTACATCTACACGATGGAATACTGCTCAGCAATTAAAAAAAAAAAAAAAGACATCATGAAATTTGCAGGCAAATGGATGGATCTGGAAAAGACTATCCTGAGTGAGGTAACCCAGACCCAGAAAGACATACATGATATACACTCACTTGTAAGTGGATATTAGCCATATAATACAGGATAACCAATCCATAGACCTAAAGAAGCTAAATAACAAGGAGGACCCTAGGGAGGATGCTTAATTCTCATTCAGAAGGGCAAATAGAATAGAAACCGGAAGTGGTTGAAGAAAGAACGGGAGCCTACCATAGATGTCCTCTGAAAGATTGCAACCAGCAGGGGATGGAAGCAGGTGCTGAAACTCATAGCCAAACTTTGAGCAGAACTGCAGGGAGTCTTAATGAAAGAAGGGGGGCATAGAAGACCCAGAGGGGACAAGAGCTTCACAAGAAAACAACAAAGCCAAAAAATCTGGGCCCAAGGGAACCTGCGGAGACTGATGAACCAACCAAGGACCATGCATGGAAAGGACCCAGACCCCCTGCTCAGATGGCAGCTCAGCCTCCATGTGGGTTCACTAGGAAGGGGAGTAGGCTCTGTCTCTGACATGAACTCTGTTGCCTGCTTCTCAATCACTTCCCTCTGGCCGGGTAGACTTGCCAGGACACAGAGAAAGAAGATGCATCCAGTCCTGCTGAGACTTGGTAGGCTGGGGTCAGTTGGTAGGGGAGGAGGGCTTCCTCTTTCTGAGGACTAGAGAAGGGGAATAGGGGAGAAGAGCAAGGGAGGGAGGTACCGGGAGGAGTTGAGGGAGGGGGCTATAATCTGGATGGTAAAGTGAACAAATTTTTAAAAATTGAAATTAAAAAAAAACAGAACAACATTTAACAAAGAGGGTAGAAATGTGTAAAGATAGGACTGACAACATTCAGCAAAGTGGCGGTATACAATATCAACAGGCAAAAGTCGGTATCCTTCCTACATACAGATGTCAGACTGAGAAAGACCTCGGGAATCAGTACCCCTCACCACAGCCTCAGACAGATGGCAAACCTGTGTAAGAGCAATAATCTAAAGCAAGGGACCTTCCCAGGCAACTGTCTGAAGCAGGAGCTGGAGAAGACACCACCAGGGGGCGGTATGCCCCTCATTTGCAGTAACTAGTTTCACCTACGCCAAATTTCCAGGACCTCTAGCGGGTTTCTAAATATTTCTTCCTGCTAACGCTTGATTATCCCTTTCTCCAGCAGAAAACATCTGTAGTACGGTGTCATTAACTTCGGAAACTCAGTGATTTGGGGATGTAACTCCAGAGGGAGCTTGATTGAACATTTGAAGTTAATTATATTTTTATTACTTGTCGAATGACTGAGAAAGGTGACACCTAAGACCTGCAAGGGAAATAATCTCTGCACAAAGAACCATGTTTTCAGGTAAAATTAAACATGTGGGCTGGCAGGGCTAGACTTCTACAAGAGAACTTTGCCCTTCATCTTACACAGGCAGCTGCAATGTAAGCCCCTTTGCCCAAAATAGTTCTCTATCACCCTGTCACTCAATCTGAAATCCATCAGGGCAGTGGTTCCTAGTGGGAGCTCCTACAAGGCAAGTCTCACATACGCTGCCTGACAATTCTTGAATTCTGAGGATATATAAAACATCCAAAATATACTGGTTAAGATATTATAATTCCAGGAATTCCACACATCAGAGTGTGTTGAAAGGCAAGAACAGACATGCAAATTTTCTTTTCTTAAACAGGCCATGAGCCACAGACATAGATACATAATGTCACTGTTACTGACAGCACAATTTCTGGGGTCTGCGAGAAGGCAAGGATTAGCCTTATTGATCACACCACAGATTCCACTTTTGACACGGAGGCATCTTCCTTTTTGCAGCAATCTCTTTTGAAAACTCAGTGACTCAAAGAGTGGAAAATTGTATATTTATCTGCCTACAATTTAAAAAGGCCACAGTTCCTGCTATCCATTCATTAGTACACCTGATATAATTTGCTTGTAGCTGCCTACCCGTGGTTTTCTAGAGAAGGTAGGCCATAGTTAAAGATCTCTTAAATATCAGTGGAAGTTTGATCTCTCAAAGATGTCGACTCCAAGTGTGTCTGCTTGACCTGAACATCTTTCCCTGGTGTCCTACTAAAGTACGTAACACGCATTCTTAGCTCAAGTTTCCTGCAAGTATTGACATCATAGATGAACCATCTCCTGGCAGCGTTAAAAGGGTATCTGGCTTCATGGAGCAGTGAAGAGGGCCAAGATTCCAGAGCTTGTGTTAGCTGACAGCGAAGCCACTCGAGCTTGGGGAAGGTCAAAGGGCATCTCTTACAACAGCAACTTCCTGAACCCTTTGCTCCCGATTCCCAGTGGTATTCACCAAGGAGGCGACAAAAAAAGTTTAATTAAGTAAAGCACTCACTCAGCTGGGTGGCTTTCAAACTATAAAAAGACCTCATCCAGTACAACCCTAAGAAAACACAACTCAAAAGGTAGCATTTAGTTCCAACACCAACTAAAATGCTGTCATACAATGTGGAGAAAATCAATTAATTATACTTTCTTACCATCCAAGGTTATTTTATTGTAAAGTGGAAGAAGTGATTGGTTTTATTCTCTTTAAATAGTCTTAACAAATAAGGTTGCCTGTGAATTATCACTCACCCTAACAATACAGGCTCCTCTGGAACATTGTCTCTCCATATCTTTCATGTGGGCAATTTTGGGCCACATTTGCATGTCTGGCCCTTTGACAACAGTATAGACAGAATTCTCTGGATTTGTGTCTCCTAGGCTGAGAAATGCCAACTCGGCTTGTCTTGTTCTGAAGTCTTAGAATAAGCAGGTCACTTGTGCATAATTACACCACTAAGCTCTGGTCAGCCAAAATATAAGACTCTAAGCCAGCTAACCTACAAGCGTCTTCAAGGTTTGTCCCTTCTAATTTACACTGTCACAAAAATTACAGATGACAGTACATTGAAATGAAATCATTCATAGAAAGTGCCTCCGGTCACTCGGAGAACTTTATGTTCAGGCAACATTATCAGCTAAATGTGAGTATGTTGCTACTACACTCCGTCTGGAAACTCAGGAAGGTGATTAGGAATGCTATAAATAGATCAACCAGTGGTTGGATGTCCATCTTCAGACTTAAATAATCTTTAGCAGGTGTCGAACCCAGGCCTGCTGCTCTCTAATATCATCATCAGTGACCCAGATAAGAGCCTGGCAATCTATAGAGGCAAAGTCTCCAAAGCATATGACATTGTCAAAGCCTAGCAATGTCTGCAGCCCAGGACTTCCCCTCAATTCCCCTCCCATCGCCAAGCTCCAGATCATTTCCACAGCTCAGCTGATTTCATCTCAGAGATGGCAATCCTGTTCATTGCTTCTAAGCTGATAACTAAGGTAATTGCTGTTCTAAATGTCCTAGCGAGTCCAAAAATTTTTAAATGAATTTATCAAAAACAATCCATATAATGGGTACAAATAGGCATCTTGAGTTTTTTTTTTAAATCACCTAGGCTATTACCTCTTGCCAGCATAGCCAAAACTCTTCTAAATTCATAGACAATTTCTAAACTGTAGCATATTTGAAACTAAATGCTTGAGCCCTTTTCAATATTATTTAAGTAGCAATTAGCTGTTGATTAATTGGCATCTGTCAGCATATGCAAAGATTTATAACGTGAGTACATTCTTGTTTAGTGGTAGAGGCTAATATTTTATTCCCTCTCAAAACACCTCAGAGCTCATTATAAATATATCTTTATATACATATGATATATGTCTTTTTATTTTCTATGGTAAAGCTTGAAGGAGAACACTTGACTACCTTTGGTTCCATAGGAGAAAGAGCAGATCCTTCTGTAAGGATTACTCAGATCTAACAATGATTTCTGGAAGTAACAAAAATGCCAGCAGTAATTTGGAAATTTGCAAAGGAATGTCTTGGCCATATGTAGTATATTCTTAATGAATATAAAACTATTTCCAAAGTTTAAAAAAAGTAATGCCAATAGGAGAAAAACAAATGACACTACTTAGGAGTAGCCACAAATATCTGAGAGGTCAGGAGAGTAGACTGCCTGCCTCATGCAGACATTGGTGTTAAAAATATTCCAGTGATGTATTTTTGTAGTAAGCCAAGGGAAAATGTCCATAAATAGCCCTAGGAAGACTGGCCAGGAACTCAAGTTGCCAGTAAAAATATTAAATTGACCATCATTAGAAATATTTCAAATTCAGTTAGTATTTTAAAGTGGAAAAATGTGGAGAAACTGGACCATGGGATATTGAAATGTACAGGGAAATTTCTATTTGCTACGTTCTCATTCATTCTTTTCCCATTTTCATATCCTATGTACCTTCACCGAGATTTTAGTTTTTATTTAGCATGCCATTTTTATTGTTCCTGAGTGTGAATATGTATGTATGTATGTATGTATGCATGTATATGTATACATCATGTCCTAACAACTTTCCCTTCTGAATTTCAAGTCTTCTTTAACAATCAACTCCTTTACTCCTTTTAAGGAAAAACAACCATGTGGGTGGGGTGGGTGTGAGGTCACAAGAGGAAATCTCCACTTTCTGACAGGGGATCTAGATCAGTAAGAAGCCCTTCATCCTTATAGACACTTGCTCGGGTGTTAACCGCAGGCACTCAGCCATAAACTACGACTTGGCAGCCGTAGACTCTAATCCACATTCAGGTTTGTGAACTTTCACCGTTTTTTTCCCTTGAGAACAGCCAATGCTGAGTTCGTGCAATCCCAGGAAGCCCAGATCTGTGACAAGCACACTGCTAGAGTCCATATAAGGAAGTGGATACTTGCCCCTGGCAGCTGAGGAATGCCCAGCTCTTCTGACCACACACAGCAGCCATGATGGTGAGGTAGAGACTTCGCAGCCAATCTCTGAGGGCTTTCTCCCACGCTAGATTGAGAAAAGGGCTTGACAGAAGCTGAGGTGCTAGCCAGGGACACTTCAGAAAGATGGCCTGTGAAGGATGCCTCCTAAATTCTTCAGAACAGTAACTATGTATTCACTTGTAAACCCAATTAATTGGACACAATTTAACTGGTTATAAATTTAATCTGAAAAGCTATCTACATCAAAGGCCTGCGTGTTTCCACTTCTTCCTTTGCTGACTTTATGAGTCATTTGAGATCTCTTTTTACTCCTGCATTGGGGAAGAAACAAGAGGCAGAAAGGACGATGGCACCATCGTCCAGGAGCCACGCCCAAATTATTTTTCCAGCCTTTCCCACTGGGGAGGGAATCTCTTCTATGTTATATTCAGTCATGGACAGTAGTCTTTCTTTTCGTAAAAAAAAAAAAAAAAAAAATCTTTTAATACATTTGTTCTCTCCTTCTAATCTGTCTCTTTGCCTCTATGCTTACAGATCTGATTACTACAGTAGAAATAATCTCAGCTATCTATCAACTTTAAACATATGAAAAAGGAGGAGAACACACACACACACACACACACACCCCCTGGCTTCCTTTCTTAGCGTACTCAGCTGCTGAAAGCACCAATGCAGTTCAGTCAACGAAAGCCCTCTTTTCCTGTATTCTTCCTTCCTGGGGCTCCAAATTCTAGTGAGAATTTTGAGAACTTCCAAGTAGGCAAGAAGTCAGTGTAAGCAAGAAAAGAGAAGGTTGCCATGATTATCATGCCGTGATTCCCCCAAACCTCTGAGCTTCATAAACATCTCTAGGGTAATACAGAGGTATGCAGAATAACCAGGGATGGATTTAATTTGTTTGTTTTGTTTTCTCATTTCTTCTCTAACTTCATAAGACTGAGGTTCAGGACATAGAAAATTATCCTGGTTCGTGACTCACTGACAACTGCTATGTGACATGTTTGATAACTGGGAGAAAAAGTTACTGCTCTGCGGTCATCGGAGGGTGTTGGTCTGATGACAAGTGGGACACGTGAACCCTTCAGTGTAGACCACTAGCTTTGTCTGCCTTGAACAAGTGTGCTCAAGGCTAATAAGGCCCTTGGAATTTTAATTTCCAAAACATTCTCGTGCATAAACTTTAGTGAATGGCACTATCAGGTGTGAATAATGACACTTGTTTCCCCGCACGAAATTGCTCAGCAAACAATACTGGGAACAGAGCCAAGACCTGTCCTTTCGCTCACTTAGGACTTCCATAATAGTCTCCGTCCCCAAAAGCCTCCCCTTGTCCTGCCCTCTGACTAATCCACCCACTCAGAACCTTTCCTGTTTACGCTGTAAAAGAATGGTATTTATAGACCCGGACTCCTTAGCAAATGAGCCCAATACAGAGCCCTCACGGTGGTATACTCAATAAATGTCTTTTGAAGACCTTTGAAAGCAGTTATCCGTCTACGAACCCCACACATGGTGCAAAGACAAAAAACCCAAAGCCAAACCCAGACGCTTGACCGGCACACGTGTTAGCATCGCGCGTGCTGGGACCTGAGTGAGAGGATCCACGTTTTTAAGGATGTTACATTAACTCCCAGCCCCCTGACCCGCGGAGCAGACACCGATGCTTCGGGAGTCCCAAGCCTCGCGCTGTGCTGTTTTCCCTTGCAAAACTGATCCTCCCCGTGAGCTACGTTTCCCAACCTTGCTGAAGACATGGTTAAACATGAACAGAAGTTGGTTTCTGAAATCTTAACAGGAAATAAACATCCCCTAACACAGTAGGTGAAGATCATCCGCCATTTCCCTTACATAAACAAACTGCCCACCGCGGAGACGTCCACAAACAGCTTTAATGGTCCTAACCTGTCAAAGGTCAACTGGCTGGAGTTTGTTTTACTATCGTCCCTCGGTGGGAATTTCCGAAAGTGCTGTATCTTTTAGAAGGAGATTTCGTGTCGTTCCACACATCTGGACCTGTTGGGGCTTCTGTTCTGGTGCATGGCACTGGGGCAGTGTACTGTTTCACTCCGCTGCCCTGGGGGACAGAGTCTCACCCCCTGGTTTCAGTAAACACTCAAGGACATCGGAATGGTTTTCCTATCTCAGCCCACCCCCAATTCTGCAAGCTCTGATGAAGATTGAGTCCAGCTCTGCGGTCTTGAAGGTTATTGTTCCAGCCTGATCTTCACTCTCCGTTAGCACACTTGAAGGCCATGCCACTGCCTTGCTATTAGCTGTTAGAAAATGTCAAAGCCACTGCCAACTGCTCAGAGCTACGTTTGGCCTCCGTTGCTTTTGTGGTTAGCAGGGCTGGAGTGTGACGCTCCGCTCACTTGTAGGCACCTCTGTGGTCACAGCAGCTTCCATTCAGAGGCTTTTACAAGTCCTTGTAATTCACCCCTTCACATAATCCTTTGCCCTTAAGCTTCTCTCCCCTTTAATCATCCTATAAGAAAGCAATCATAACTGTAAGCCGCAGTTCACAATAAATGTAAGGTATCATTACTATACAACTTGACTAAGTAATTAACATTAGCTAAACTTTGTTCACTTTCTCTAACACCCCATAATCCAGGACAGAGTGCCAGGTCAGGTCTGGGTTCTCCTCCGCTCCCAGCTCTCTGCTGCTGTCTGAAAGGAATTGCGTGAGGAAATTACCTCTGTGGTCACACCAGCGAAGGCTCGCTCAGTGACACAGGTGGGTGGCTGCACTAAGTAGGAGGAAATGAGCTCTAACAAGTAAGACAAGGCAGAAACTTTGAACCCTCAGGCTTCACCAAAATCAGATTGGATGAATCAGGAGGTCAGCCGCAAAGCTGGAGAAGATGGGACAATGTATAAAGGAACAGGCCTGCCTACACACACACACATACACACACACACACACACACACACACCAGTCAACCCTGCTTCTTCCATCCTTTCCTTCCTCCTTGTATAGAGCTGTCTGCTTCTCTCTGTCCCTGCCTCTTTCTTTCTCTCCCCCACTTGTTTATTTGTTTTTTTAGCCTTCTGTTTTCTTTACTATTCTCCTGACTCTGAATAACAAGGCCTGAAGTCCAGTTTTACAGATGGAAATAAAAGCCCTGACCCCCTCCCATATGCACAAGCTGTCTTTATTCACGTCACACATGTTAACTTCCTGCCACAGCCTGACTGAAAGTTCTTTGAGAGAGGGAGGGAATGCCTGCATTTCATTTGGTTTTGTTTTGTTTTTTATTTTCTAGTTGTGTGGATGTTGGGGATGGAACCTTCACAACTGCTCCACCGCCAACTTGTGGCTGAGATTCTTTTACTTTTCTTGGTTTTCTTTCCATGGCAGACACATTCCAGCGATATAAAAATGTAGACCAATGATCACATAAGATTTGTTTTTATGAATGTGCTCAAATGTTCTAGATGCATTTATCATTTGAACCATTGATCACTTATTAGAAAAATAAAACCTTTAGGGAAAACTGAAAAGTGGTGGGCTCATTAAGAAACTTCAAAGTCCAGTGTGAACAGTGAATACCTAAAGCAATGATTTCAAAGAATTTTATACCACCAGTATTCAGGAGACAGAGACAGGTAGGTCTCTGTGAATTCAAGGCAAACCTAGACTACAGAGCAAGTTCCAGGCCAGACATGTCTATGTAGTGAGACACTGTCTCAAAGTAAATAAATCTTACGCCAATGAATTTCATATAATCTAGTGTATTATTGGGGACCCTAATCTACATGCCCCCACTTTTCCTAAAGGTGTTTGCATGTAATAACACATTTATTCCTCAGAAATACTATTTAAACTATGATATGAGAACTATTCTTATCTACTTATTCATAATTAATTAACCAAGAATTAAGTGAATTCAAACCCTTGCATGTCCTGTGCCCTGCCCCACTCCAGCCCAATTCAAAGAGCCTTGTTCTACTTGGTGAATTTGCAGCACTTGGCTAGTCACATTTCTTTGGTCTCCATCTGGACAGGACCATTGTCCCTAGCAAAATGACCACCCTCGGACGCCCCATGAAGTTCCGGATCATCAAAATGAGGGCTGAAAGCCAGGTGTGAGGCCACATACTTATAATCCAAGCTCTTGGAAATCAGAGACAGACAAGAGGATCAATAGCTCAAGACCAGCCCAGGCTGCATAGTGAGGCCCTATCTCAAAAACACAAACAAAACCCAAACAAAAGGAAGACTGAGAAGTTCATCTGGCGTCATTCAGACCCATGAGTTAGCATGAGGTGTAAATGCTGGAAGCACAGAGGCACTGACAAGGGAATGGAGGAAATCTCTGGGCCAGACCTTGATCCCAGCATTGGTTACTGGAGTAACAGAAAGCAAACACGCCCCGCCCAGTGGCCTCCAGAAGTCCTTATCCCGAAAAGTCAAGGGGTTCAATGTTATTGATATGCATGGTATCTTCTTACTGGGCAAAGATTACACTCAAAGATTCTTCCAAAAGACACAAAGCCCTCAGGAATGAATGTCATGCGCCCCACCACTCCCACCCCTCCTCCCCACTGGCTGTCAATCACAGTCCCACCTCAGGCTGTAATTAAACAAAAGGAGGTCGCATGCACGTTCACTTTATGCTTAAATCAAACAATAAAAACTGAATGAGGGTGTGTGTGTGTGTGTGTGTGTGTGAGTCTCATCAGAGACATACAACTATAACCTATTCAGGGTCACCTTGGAAGTAAGTTGGGGAGACAGGATTCAAAAACAGGAAGCTTGAAACCTTAGCCCACAGTGGAATTTCTTCACCACTACAGCTTTAATACAGACAGCACTCGGGTGGAGAAAGCGGAACAAAACAATCCTGCTTGTTTTGCTTGTGATGCTTAATTTTATGTATCAACTAAACTGGGCCAGTGGGTACCCAATGTATTCAGTCAACCACTATTCTGGGTGTTTTGTAAGGGTGTTTTACTTGAGAGTGACATTTAAATTGGTAGATTAAGGAAAGCAGACTCCCTCCTCAACTGGGCCTAGCCTAATCCAGTCTGTCAAAGACCTGGTGAGAACAAAAGGGATGATCCTTCACCTAGCAACAGAATTCCTTTGGCCTGGTTGTCTCCAGACTGAGATATGGCTCTGCCTGGCTCTCCAGCCTGCCAGCTGCGGGGCTAGAATTGCACACCAGCTTTTCGGGAAACCAAGGCTTCTGACTAAGCTGGGGGCACACCATCAGCTCTACTGGGTCTGAGCTTGCCGTGTCCCCCTGTACCTTTAGGGTTTGCCAGTCTCCATAAACTTCTGAGCCTACCCCTCAAAATGTTCCTATTGCCTTGGTAAACTACTTTGAGGGGGAAAGCTTAGAGGAGAAAAAACTGACTGTAGCTCATAATCCCAGGGTACGGTCCCTCATGCTGGTCACCTTCTGTTTGCCATCACATGTTACTTGCAGAAAGCAATAGATGCAAGCATGCACAGCCCATCTTGCCTTCTCCCTTCCATTCACTCCAGACCCCAGTCCTTGCAACGACACCCACATTCAGGGTGGGGCTTCCCACCTCAATTACCCCAGTTAATTTTTTTTTTCCTCAAAGTTATGACCACTGGCCAGCCTAATCTAGACCATTCCTTAAGGAGATTCTTTGATAGGTAATTCTAGATTGGGTGAGGTTGACGAGTACAGCTAGTTGTTACAACGAATAGACCCAGCTGGTTCCATCTCTGTAAAGAACCCTTATGAACGCAATAATTCATCTACATATGCCACGGAGAGTAGAGATTCTCTATTGAGGTCCTTGGAGTTATCCAAAAGGAAAATGAATATTTCACCATTACCCTTTCAAACTGTAAAAACACACTGCCTTGTGCTATAACTTAAAAATCTGAAAGTTTTTAGATATTCGTATAAGAACTGATTTGAAATTTAATTCCAAATGATCAACTGAAATGCTTAAGAGTTCAGCAAGCAGTGTTCATATCTCAATTTAGGCATGTAACAAATGCTCTAGAAGTAAAATTTGAATAAAGGTCCCCTGTGGTCTGTGAAAATGTATTAAAATGTGAGAATAATTTAGGTTTTGAGGCAGCATTGTTCTTTATATTATTTATTTATTAGAGAAAAGGGGAAAGGAGAGAAAGAGAGGAGAGAGAGAGAGCTTGTGCCACACTGCACATGTGGCTATCAGAGGACAGCTTGCAATGTGGCTCTCAGGGATCAAACTCAGGTCCTCAGCCTCAGCAGCAAACACCTTTACCTGCTGAGCCTTCTTGTTGGCCCAATAGTGTCTCACTTTAAGGGATAAAATGTGGTAATTTTCCACCTTGGACCAGGTTCTTCTCTGGAACTCTACTAGTCTCGATTTTGCTTTTAGCCTCAAGCGGTGCGGCTGTGCTCCGTTGCTCCCTTCTTCATCGAGCCTCCAATCTGCCCACGGACCTCGCAGATTTTATTTATTTGCAGGTCTGATTACAGCATGAACTCTGGGACATCTTACTGTTGGGAGCTGTTCGCTCTTGTAGTTAATTGATCAGATACACAATCTCATGTTGAAATAGCATCTGGAATGCCAACAGCCTGTGGTTCCTTATATGGTTATTTCAGGATAATTCATTTCTCCTGTTGATAAACAAGTTTTGACACGGAACATGTCCTTCCAGAGTTCGTGTTCTGAGCTCTTAATTAGATAAATGTCTAGCTATTTCCTTTACTTTATGGCCTCTTAAAAATTGCTATTTGGAACATGAAGATTAAATAAATCTCAATCAAAACATTAAAAATAGAACTCTTCAGAATACAAACTAGTATGGCTGTGCTTTCCTAATGCTGTTACTCCTCTAATACAATAATATTTACAAACTAGAGCCTCATTAGGTATAATTAGATTAAGCTTTTTGTTTTTTTAAATTAAATCAAGGGAGCTGGAAAGATGCGACCATGGGCAAGACGCTTGGTTTGCAAGCACAAATACCTGACTTTAAACCTCCAACTGTAACCCCAGCATTTGGGTTCCTCTTAATAAGAGACAGACAGAGCTTGAAGGCCCCTTGGCCAGCCAGCCTAGAAAACACTGTGAGCTTTTGGTTCTGTGGCAGGTCTCCCCCACCGTCTGAGGGCAATCAGATGGAGAGCCAGGAAGGAAGATGCCCTGCTCTGACCTCCATACATGTACAGAGGGTACACGCCTCTTATACACATGTGAGTGCATCACTTCACACTCCCCACACACCAAAAAAAGTTAAATCAAATTAAAGCGTATTCTTATACTTTAAAACATTTAGGTCCCTTTCTCCCAATAACAGACACTTAGCACAAACGTACAATGCTTGATATTGTAAAATAGAGAGTAATAATTGGAGTCAGTTAATAGAATGATTTTAACCATTGTGACTTCTGGAAAGATAAAGGAGGTAGCTAGCCTGCCTCTGTGTCACTAAAGAGACAACTTCCAGACAGCTGGTTGGACCCACAATGGATCTGTAAGATTTTTTTATATAGTACTCATCTTTCTGGAATTATGAACACATATAAATGCTTAACTGATGGTTGAATGCAGATATCTAGTCTTTAAAACAAGTACCAATTACTATTAAAACTTTCCTATTTAGTTGTTGATTCATTTGATTTGGGGAAAAGAGTATCTGAACAAAATATAATAACCCTTATGCAGCCATGCTGATTAATGTGTCCCATGTGTGAATTTAAATTATAAAATTGTCTTTTCTCACCCCTTACATGGGAGTTACAGGTAATTCTATGCTCACCACCATGGCTTCCATTTTTGGCATATTCTTATTTCCCATGTCACAAATTTCCAGGATGTGATCTTCCTTTATTGGCCTTTAAATTCTTTTTGCTTTCTTCTCTGGGAAAAAAAAATGAAGCCACTATGAAGCATATAATTTTAAAGGCAGTATGTTCTTTCTGGTACAGTTTGTTTGATTCCATTTGTGTGACAAAGACTTTTGGTTTTGATTTGTTTCATTTTCAAGTCTCAAGTAATAATTGAGTAACAATGTTACAATGTCATTTTAAAACATACTTCTGCGCGCGCGCGCGTGTGCGTGTGTGTGTGTGTGTGTGTGTGTGCGCTGAGAACACAGCTTAAATTTTTGCTGATTTGTTTGGTATGGAGTTCTATGAAAACAGGGAAAAGGATGTACTAGTTACGCCAGTTCATTATCCTAGAGCTACAGTGCTCCTTAAGTTGCAGTGTGCTAGATCTGGTATTGAGAGCCAAACCAGGAATTTGCTCTCTGTTTTCTGTTTAACAGAGAATGATAAGCTTGACTGCTGAGAGCATCTTAAAATACAGGAATGGAGGACCTGATCCAGCTGTGTTTAGAGCCCAGCAGGAGAAGGAGTTTGCAGAAAAGATTAGCAGAGTTGGAGTATAACTTGAGGTTTTCACACATTTCATATAAGATTCATGTTAAGGGCTGTGAGTGATAGACTGTTCACAAGATAAGATCCCCTAGGAGCACTAGAGAATGCTCAGAACACATCGCTTCCCACCAGTTATCTGCTCAGACAAGATTAGAGGCCTCTGGGGCCTTGGTACTCCTCTGCATTGAGCCACAAGTCAGACTGCAAACCACAGGGTTGAGAGGACACAGAACTCCCCTCTTTCTAAAAAAGTTAATGGTATACACAGATTTGTATAGGAAGGACAGATTTATTTCTAATCTGTTAGTGCTGGCTGTCAGAGATTCAAGAAGGGTTAATTCAAGTATTTGCAACTGCCATTGTGCATTGGCAACAGAGCATCTGAGGTATACCAGAACACTTCTTAAACTGTCAAATCAATTCCAGAGACAAAATACACAGGAGATGAAGTGCTGTTGCTACGACTCATTCTCAGCATGTCAAGTATGGAGCAGAGCGCACTATATAGCACCATGAATAAGCCGTAAGGCAATTTCTACAGTAAGTATCAATATCCCGACTTTACAGGTTAAAAAAAAATGGGTGTTGGTTGCATAGCGCATAATCAGGGGTCAAGCCTGACTCCTTACTCTCTGCCTACAGCTTTGCCTGGTCCTGGCTCATCAGAGGTGAATGTGTCCTGCGGAGAGAATGCAACCCTGTCTGACTTCTGAGGTGCCTTAGTTGTGTGAGTGGTTGGGACAACACTGGGCACCACAGGATGGAGTCACTGTGCTCTATGGTAGGGTTAGCCAAAGCGCCAGGAAAATCTGAGACCAGTTATTTTTTTAATTTATTTATTTTTATTAATTACAGTTTATTCACTTTGTATCCCCCCCATAAGGCCCTCCCTCCTCCCCTCCCGGTTCTATCCTCCCTCCCCCTTCTTCACGCATGCCCCTCCCCAAGTCCACTGATAAGGGAGGTCCTCCTTTCCTTCCTTCTGATCTTAGTCTATCAGATCACATCAGGAGTGGCTGCATTGTCTTCCTCTGTGGCCTGGTAAGGCTGCTCCCCCCTCAGGGGGAGGTGATCAAAGAACAGGCCAATCAGATTATGTCAGAGGCAGTCCCTCTTCCCATTACTATGTAACCCACTTGGACACTAAACTGCCACGGACTACATCTGTGCAGGGGTTCTAGGTTATCTCCATGCCTGGTACTTGGTTGGAGTATGAGTCTCTGGGAAGACCCCTGTGTTCAAATTTTCTGGTTTTATTGCTCTCCTTGTGGGGTTCCTGTCCTCTCCAGATCTTACTATTTCCCACTTCTTTCATAAGATTCCCTGCATGTTGCTCAACAGTTG
Source organism: Meriones unguiculatus (assembly GCF_030254825.1). Taxonomy (NCBI): domain Eukaryota; kingdom Metazoa; phylum Chordata; class Mammalia; order Rodentia; family Muridae; genus Meriones; species Meriones unguiculatus. Next base: position 63,986,163 of record NC_083358.1, read on the forward strand.
GTCATAAGTCTCAGCGTCTGCTTTGATAGTCTGCAGGGCAGAGCCTTTCAGAAGCCCTCTGTGGCAGGTTCCTAGGTTGTTTCCTGTTTTCTTCTTCTTCTGATGTCCATCCTCTTTGGCTTTCAGGATGGGGATTGAACATTTTAGTCAGGGTCTTCTCTCTTGATTAGTTTCTTTAGATGAGACCAGTTATTTTAACTTGAGTGTTGTTTTTTTTTTTCCTGCTCACATTCAAAATAGAGATTTCTGAGAAGTGGGTAGCTTTAGTGCAAGTATGAATTCAGCTCCTCCCTGCCTATGACTTCGGCATTTTAATGGCTGTCATAGTAGACCAGATAGCACAAATGAACTGGGAATAGGAAGTATTTGGGGGCCAAACTTGGTGCTAACATCTATGGTTTTTGCTTGTTCTCACACAAACATCCAGTCACAACATTCTTCTGATTCCAAAGAGGCCGAGAAGACTCGCGTCTGTGACCGTGGGTTCAGTGTCTTCCCTCAAGCTCCTCTGTGCTATTTATTGCCAATAAGAGAGTGTTAAAGGTGGGGCCTTTGGAGGATGTTTTGAGGACGGAGTCCTCCCACGCGGGAATGGTGGCTTCCCGAAGGAAATCGGAAGGAACCGTTCATCCATTTTGCCCTTTCCGCCGTGTGAAGATGGGATGTGCAAGAAGGTGCAAGCCTTCATTGGCTGTGAGTCTGGTAGAGCTTTGATCTTGAACATTCCAGCCTTCAGGATGTAAGAAATACATTTCTGTAGCTTGTAAATGACATAGCACATACGCTCCTCAGAGAAGCTTCTTGCAGTAGGGAGGAATTAACACAAAGAGCCACAGTTGGACAGTGTACCGAAAGAGAGAGCTTCTGGAGCACTCAGTCCTCAAAAAGATGTCGTCATCACCCACCCCACCCCCACCCCTGCTCAGGAATCCCTGTGGAAGAAGAAGCGCAAAGATCATGAGAGCCACGGGCAGTTATGACTAAGGAAACAGTGTCCTCCAGACACAAGAGAACTGAGGGATATATGAACTCACAGAGCCTGCGGCAGCGCTCAGAACCTGTCCACAGGTTCTCACAGAGCCTGCGCTAGCACGCAAAGCCAGTCCACAGGTTCAAACCAGACAATATCCCAGCACTGAAAAGGAAATGCAGACACAGAGTCCCACCCCTCAAAACGAAGCTGTCTGCAATTGACACCGGGTAGGAAATGGAAAATCAGTTTTCTGCAAAGAAGCATCACTGGGTGCATCAACCACACTCCAGGAAAGGCCCTAAGGCCAAAGTACTTGGTCAACACAAAACAGACTCCATGTTTGTTTGCTTGTTTTACGGATCTCTTGTTTTGTTTGTGCATTTTTTTTTTTGTATCATTCCTTTTTGTTTGGTTGGTTGATTTAGTTTGATGTGAGTGGATTTGTTGTTGTTTGCTTTTGAGGAAAAGAACATGAAGTTGGGGGGGTTGGGGGAGGGGGTAAAATATCATCAAAATACAGTGTGTGAAAAATTAAAAAAAAATTTATAGCTCAGGATATTTCATCATAGAAGTAAGACTGTACTAAAATAGTGCATTATCTGTAAGAGAGATTGAGGTTGAGACCCTGGCTTGTTTTCTTAAGGGAAAGAGCTTCAGAGGCACAAAACAGATGTAATACTGATAAGGAAAAATTGTCATAGTTAAGCAAGCACTGTCTTTGACTCAGTTTTTAAGTGTTGTTTTAGTGCTTTTCTTTCCAGTCTACTTTTTTTAAAAAAATATTCTGTCTACAGAAAGATTTTTCTCTAACAGCTATTTCAAAATCCAAGGGCTGTGCATATGTGTTCAGGGTTGCGTGACTATGATAAAGACTTGCTTTGTGAGTGCGTGCATGCCTGAGTGTGTGTCCTGGTGTGTTCAGGCTACAGCATACACATGGAGGTCAGAGGGCAACCGTTAGGTGTCAGTTTTCATGCTCCACCTTGACAGTTTCTTGTAGCTGAGCCACAAGTTTCCTGGTATTACGCTTCTACTTTGGACTTCTCAGGCTGTAGATGGACCCTGCCCTCACACGTACTGTGGGGAGACAACCCTTAGTTCTCTTGTTTGCTTAGCAAGTGCCTTTCTCACACCGCTACCTTCCAGGCCCTTGTTTTGTGTTTTTTATTATTATAGTTATTTTTTTTCTGTTTCACATGACTTAAATATAGCAATTATAATTGTATCAAATTATTTCATCTCAGTGAAAGAATTAATAAAATGTGTGCTTCTGCTAGAATGGAGTAACAGGAGAGAGACATTTGTCTTTCTTGTCAAGCAACTAAGCACTGGGCAATAAATTTAAACTGATACTTTTCAGATAATGAACATCTGTCCCTCAGTGCTATTGTCCTAACTTGTGGTTTGGACCTGGAAAGGTCCCCAGAGGTCATATCTTAATGCTCACTCCTCAGCATGGGCTACTGGAAGATGATGGGACCTTGTACATGGTGGAAATTCGTGGGAGAAAATAGACTCCTGAGGTATGGGTGCACTTTAAACAGGATTCTGGAATAGCATTTACCCTGTCCTGTGCCCCTTGGCTTTCAGGGGTAAAGCCATGATGCTAAGTGAACCTGTGTTTCTAAGTTGATGGTTTCAGGTAGTTTGTTTTACAGTGGGAAGATAACTAACATGACTCTAACAGACAAAAACAACAGATTGAAAAGACAGAGCTCAGAGTCCTGGGGGGGGGGCGGTGTTAAACCATTTACCCTTACAAGATGTGAGCCAGTTAAAGAAGGAAAGACATGCCAAGAATGGCAGGGCTCTCCTGAAGGATTTGGCCGAGTTCTGATGTGCACGTGTATGAGACAAGATCACCATTCACAGCGTAGGAAAGACAGTCCTCTAGCAAACAAGAAACTAAGAGTTCACAGGGAGCTGGCAATCTGTGTCCCGGCCAATCGGAGTGGAAAAGCCTTTAGATACGAAGGCACTGGGTACAAGCCCGAGAAGGAGATAGCCTAATTATTGAGCAAGATAACTTAGATCTAGTCTAAAAGCCTTTTTGGATACATCTTACCAAAACTCAGTTAGCTTGAAAGCTTTAAACTAATTTCAAGTAGTTTAACTAATTTTTTAAAAAGCCTATACTGTATCAAAGAATATAACAAAATACAACACAAGCTTCCCAAGCAAAAATCACTGTGGTATTCAAAGACAGAGGAACACTACGCACATGTACTTGCGTGGTGTACACACACACACACACACACACACACACACATCAAGAATATATCCTATTCACAGACAGGACAAGGTCATGAAATAAGAAGAGAAGAACTCACTGATAATATGACTTTCTTGCTCAAAACTGTAGAAAGAGATGAATAATACAGAAATGTAGAAGACAAAAAAAGATTCAGAATTTGTTTAGATTAGTAGTACAGTGTACACAATGAAAAGGGCAAGGGATTAATTAGGTAGCTAATAGCACATTGGACTTCACAGTAAAATCAATAAGTTCACATAAATATAAGCCTACAGAATTTACCTGAAATAAAAAACAGGAAATATATATATATTTATTTACAATGAACAGTGTCTGATGTGAAATACAGCATTAGATGGTCTTTGTTGTTGTTTTTGCTTCGTTTTGTGTTAAAGAAAGAGGCCCATGTAACCCAGGCTGGCTGCAAACTCACTATGTGGGCTGGGATGGCCTTGAGTCTCTGACTTTCCGTCTTTGCCACTGAAGAGTGCTACATGTTACAGGAGTGCAAACACCCCTAGCCCCTGATATTAAGTGTTATGACACGCTTTTTAAATGGAATTGGAGAGAAGAGCACAGAAATCTATTTTTAGCACTACTTCCAAATTTAACAAGAAGCAGAAACCATTGGATCACAGAATGCCAATAAACCCCCAAGCAAAAGAAATTCAACAGGTCCACACCACAAATACACTGAATGGGAGTAGCTGGTGGTGCTGAACCGGAGCAGAGCTCAGTGAGAAAACCCTGCCCGTCTTCAGGAGGAATGGTTTTTGCTTTAGTTTGCAGGTGTGAGTGGCACATGCCTGTAATCCTGGGACTCATGAGGCTGAGCCAGAGGATCATCATGATTTTCAGGCCAGGCTGGGCTACATAATGAAAAGTACTCAATCTTGAAAGAAAGAGAGAGAGAGAGACAAAGAAAGAAAGAAGAAAGAAACAAAGAAACAAAGAAAGAAAGGGAAATATAGAAAGGTATTGCTCATAAAAAAGAATCTTAAAGGCAATCTGAGATAATTTTAAATTTTTTTTTGTTTTATTTGTTTGTTTGATCATCTGATACAAAGTAAGGTAGCCTAGGTGATCCTCCTGCCTCAGCCTCCTGAGTGCTGGGGTCACAGGACAATTCTCTTTAAAGTACCAAGAGGAAACAAAGCAAACCTTCTGCTGTAGGATTTCCACATAGTGAAACTCTAGTTCAAGAATGAACATGCCAACTAATGACATGTTCCTGGCAAACAAAAGCCAAGTAAGTTCCTTGTCAGCAGACCTGCCTTGAAAACAAAAATTAAAAGAAGTTTATCACGTAAAACTAAAATAATACCAGATTAAGACACCAAAAGAAAAGTCCCTGCCCCAGGACATGTTAAAAAGTGGCAAGTAGCAATGATATTGCTCTACCATTTTAAAACTTATTAATGCTATAGAAATCGTTCAGTGGGTAAAAACACATGCCCTGCAAGTGTGAGGACCTAAGTTCAAGTCCTAGGAGCCCCTATTAGAGCTGGTTAACAAGAGTGATCACAGCACTCCTACATACAGATGGGAGTCAAAGTAAGGAAAACCCTGGGAATATTAAGGGCTGGCTCTCTAGACTACACAGCAGAAAAACAACAAAAAGACCATGTCTCAGCCAAGGCAGAAAGCTAGGATCAGCACACAAGGCTGTCTCCTGGCCTCTACTTGGGTGCCAGTATGTCTGCCCCGCCCCCCCATCCCCTCTACTCACACACAGAGGAAATATATACATATACATTGAAAGCACACACATACCAAAACCAAAAAGAAAATTAATGATTTGAAGAATCACATCCTCAAAAATACTCAGTTGACATTGTGAGCTGCTGGTCACCCTTGAAATAAGATTCCAGTATGGAGACAGGGTAGCTCTCTGGGAAAACATGAAGCCAATAGATCTAGCAGAACAGCCTCATGTTCTAGGAATTCTAGGGCTTTGAGCACCAATAGAAGCCTTATCTTTTCACTATAGGAATCTGCTAAAATATTCCTGACAGCTTTGGCTACTCTCTTTACCTAAACAGAAAGAGTGATTCATCGCAGCTTGTCCGCTAACTGACTTCATGCTGAAGGCATCAGGTAATATGGCAAGCTGGAACACTTGTAATTGCTACCTAGCTCCAAAGAGCAAACAAACAGGCCTCGTGGATCTAATGAAAGCCTGGTCTTGGGCTTCACGGGATAAAGGACAGATGACAAATACTTTTGAGATGGATGCGTGTGAACGATTTTAGAGCCTGAGGCAGAGCATATCATGCTACAAAGCCCAGCTGAGGGAAGCATAGCTGGGAAAAGAAAGGAGGCTGTAAAGTGAGGAACAAGTCCCAGCTCCTGCCAGAAAGGAGCTGAAGCTGCACCTGTCTGTTTCAAGGCTCACTAAAGGCATGAGTGGCTCTAATACCCTGAAAGCATTTCATTCTGGCTGTTTATTTACCATCTGGTTACTTATTTGCCATTTAAAGATTTAATTTTTATTACATTGTTACTAGGTTTTTCAGTACAAGTAAGTCTTGAGCAAGATTAAAAACTTGAATGAACGGGGCAATGCATTAACAAGAAAACTTTGAGATTCTTCCCAGTGCTGATTCTTGTTCCTACCCTGGCTACAGGTACCTCAGTGATTGTCACACCACAGTGAAATCCCCCCAGCCTACAGGCCAAACCTCAGCCCTCAGCTGGTCTTTCCATCTTTGAGCACACATTTAGCTGCTCTCCCACCAGCTTACCGCGATCTTAACCTCCTTGCAACGGTGAAAACATTTCACGTACATAATGCTAGGTGTTTTTTTATTCTTTCTGAGATGGTAAGAGATGTTTGTGTACCTCATTCTACTATATTTCTCAGTGGTCTGTTTGCTTACATATCAGCTGTTTAGGAAGCCCTTGCCCAAATATCACCCTTATGGATCACACCATTGTCTTGATCTTCTAATCCTTCCTTAGTAATTTATTTATTTTTGGCATTTATTGTTGCTTGAATGGAGTTTGTTCATCCTTTTGTGCATATAATATACACGAACATGTTAGCACCTTGAGATCATAGAATCTGTTTATCACTTCAGTCATATCTGAGCAAGGAATAAAAGAAAGAATGACTTTCAGAATTGGTAACTAGGTAATTTAATAAAATGTTTTCTATTATTTATTTCCTATGTACTATACTCTGCATAGTAGGCACAAACAAAATTGGGGAAGTCTATTGTTTTTCTTTGGAAAGAAAGCACTAATCAAAAATAACTGAGCCAATGCCATGCTTGGTTATTAAATACTGCAAACAATCCAGCACACTAGAACGAGTGATTAATTATGTGTTGAAAACTGAGTCCCACAGTAGGTAAAGGGAAAAAAATTCTAATGAACACAACGTAAATGTTTATGTTCTTGGAAGACCATTTATTTTATTTATTCTGTTTAGATAGTTCTAAGTGTCTCCAAAAGAAAGCAGGGTTCATGTGTGCCGCCCACACGTGTTTGCTATGAGCAGTCTCCTGGCTTTCCCCAGGCTTCGACGATGCCATTCTATATTAAGCTGGACACGTCAGCTCAGCTGGTTCTGGAACACTGCCAATGCCATGGATGTCTTCAAAGGCCTTTTTCGAATTGCAGGGCAGAGCTGTGTTCTCAAGGAGCTTATTTGTGTTCTTCTAGATGTAGCTCATGACCTTTTCCCAACTCCAGCCATTTGCTCAAAGATGGCTTCAATCTATTTCCAGCCGCAGGAACTCGCTATATAGCTTAGAAAGGTGAAATCTAGTCACCTTTCCCAACATTCAGTTTAGGCAAATGAGACACTGGAATCAAAACTCCCCTGTTAACCTCTCTCCCAGTATTTGTAGCAATTTAATCTAGTCCTCTGCCCTTACATGGCAAGATGATACCTAGTAACTAAGCAAGAAAACTGGCTGAGGGTAAATGTTTCCTCTGTTTATGGTTTCCAAAGAAATATATAGTTTTCAAGGAATCTAAAATTTCAGTCTAAAACACCTATGAGAAAGTAATAATCAAAACTCTACACATTTGGATGTTCTTGTCACTAGTATATGGGGAAGTGTTTCTCTTCTTACCAGTAAAGTAACAGAACTTTAGAAAATGCCAATGACTTTAAGAATCACCTCTTGATTTACAGTGATGTAATTTTTAAACCTGCACATATGGAGGTATTAAACATCAAGAATTAACACACCAAATCTAACTTGCAACCTTTTGTCTTAAGCATATGACATTATAAACTCTATCCACAATAGTAACTGAAGGAAATAAAATCAGCATTGCTGAGAATCCCTGGCAATTGCTCCCAACAGGCCTGAAGGCCAATTAAAAACACCAAATGTTTCTGGAGGTCACTGTTATATTTGGAGATGTGACAACTGATTGATGCGAAACTCAAGAACAGGATTTGCCAATGTTAAGTGCTGCGGTGCTTATTCAGTCCAACTTGTGTGAGGCCAGTTTGAGAGTGTCTATTTGGTCCTTTACTGTCTTATGGGTGTCCTGTCTACATAGACCACAAGTAGTAAACTGTTTGGAAGATCATACTGTAACTATAACAAAACTAAGCTTTGTTCTCAGCTAGCACACAATCACCAGTCAATAAAACCTTTTTTTCCCCTCCATTTCCTATGTTGTCTTATTTTAGAAATGACGCTTTCAGTTTTTGCTTAGATCAATGATCCTCAAACTTCCTAATGCTGTGACCCTTTAATACAGTGCCTCATGTTGTGGTGACCCCCAACCACAAAAGCATTTTTGTTGCTAGTTCATAACTATAATTTTGCTACTGTTGTGAACTGTAATGTAAATAATTTTGGAGATAGAGGTTTGCCAATGGGTCGTGACCTGCAGGTTGAAAACCACTGGCTTAGATGTTATATCTTTGTTGTTTTTTTTTTTTAAATCTCTATCATTTTCTAGAAAGTGCTATAAAACAAAACACAGAAAAGTTTTATCTCTGGGCTTCTGTTACCACATACAGCTAGCCTCTGACTGTTTAATTTGCCATTTTCCAACTTAGCCATTGAGTTAAGGTGTTATGAGTTCTGTAGAAACTTATTTTTTAATTTTAACCTGGGCTAGAGAAATGTAGCATGAGATTCTCAGCAGCAATGAGCCACTGCTCTGTCCAAACATCTGGGACTCTGCAAATCTACTCGACTGCTAAACTCTAATGTTTGATATATTAGATGCATACGATTATGTTCATCTCCAACCGAAAATGTTTTCGACCTCTAATTAGTGCACTGGGATATAGCCTGATATTAGTTAAGAAGCATGAGCTTATAACTCTCATTAAAATGTCATTGATGGTCAGACATTGTGGCACACGCCTTAATCCCAGCACTTGAGGCAGCGGCCAACTTGGCCTACATAGGGAGTTCCAGGCCATCCAGAGCTACATAGTGAGTCTCTTCTCAAACAAAAATTATTTATAACTTTAAAGGGAATGAAAAGGAAAAAAAATGACTCAGTGGTAGAACAGCAGAACTGAAGTAAGGTCCTTGGCCATGCACTCGTGATGAGCGGTGATAAATCCATATTAAAACACCCCTAAGTTTGCACAGAAAGCTCCCATCTGCTATGTAGCACTTTACTCAACTTGCAATGAGATTCTTTTGTTTTTGTTTTGTTTTGTTTTGTTTTGTTTTTTAATCTCAAGGGCTCTTACAGTTTTCAGGGTTAAAGCAGTGAGTGCCAGTTGCCATTCTTAGACAGCCAACAACAACAACAACAACAACAAGGAATATCTGAAAAAAAAAAGAGAGAGAGAAATATTTAGTTTAATTTTTTTTCATGGTTGCTTTTCTCCAGGTTTTTGCAATGTAATCAGAATGGATTCTTTAGATGAGAGAATATAATTTTATTACATAGTAATTTAATAAGCCAATCACCACTGAGCTTTTAAAAACATCAAGGGAAGGAGAAATAGGGAGTTGTCTAACTGGTATAAAGTTTTACTTACTAACATAATGAGTTGTAAGTAACTAGAATGCCCTGCAATCTGTACAGCGGAGTGCCAGTGGTTAACTACACCTCTTGTTCTATACATTTAAATTGTTAAGAGAGTAAGTCTCATGTTAATTGTATGTTCAGCACTAGAACATTCCAGAGGGACACAGTGTTGGGACATGATGACTATTTCTGTGTCTTTGATCTTGATGACAGTCTCTCACGGGTGTATGCACATATCCAAAGTAATCAAATTACATACATGAAATGTGTGCAATTTATTTCAAAGCAGACTTTATTAAATGAGGCAAAATAAATCACCTTCCATGGTGACTCAATATGGAAGTGTAAATTTTAGGCAATGCAGTTTCGTCCATTGAATAGCATTATGTGGCCAACAGCTTTCTGAGACTTAGAATACAGAAATCAAGAACCGAAGTCCTGACCCTGTGCAGCCCATGTTCTTCTGAAGAAGATTGATCTTGAGTTCTGCTCAGAGGACAGCAACCTGTAGAAGTATTGTGATGACCAGCTACACTGGCTTTCTAGCTGCCTGGAAGAGAGAAGGGAGATTCCTACTAATGTGTAGGTGAAGTTTAATTTAAGAGGTATAATGATAAGATACACTTAATTACAACAGTATCCTTCTTGCTGAATATTAATATTTACTATTGAATTATCTTTTAGTTAAACAGCAGTTATTCTTAACCCAGCTGAATACCCAAATTACCACACAGAGACTGGATTTATTTAACTAACCTAGAGTGCAGTGCTGGGCAATAGTTACTCCATTCTAAACCTCCAAGCCTGCATAGTTTCCTACCATTCAGATTTCCCACAATATACTTTCTTTTAGTCATATCTTAGGTCTGGTTCATCTTTCCTTGTGGTTTGAAGTCCCCTCCTGCTGATCTCTGCTCTCCTACTCCTCCAACTTGCTTCTTTCTCCTCCCCTTCGGACTAGGATGTCCCACCGATTCTCTCCATTGCACAGCATTGGCTGGTTGTTTTATTGAAAATACAGAGAACAAATGGTGTCATGTTTACACACACTTGAGACAGGTGATGCTTAAAATAAACGTCACAATGCAATGTCCAGATTGAAACCAGAAGATTGGGGGTGGGGAATCAGCATTTGAAAGAAAAAGGGTAAATCGTATACATTCCACAAGAACATTATACTGACATATCCTCATCATACAGATTCTAGAAACAAAGGGATCTGAGTGGTCGGAAACTGCAAATCTTTGTCTCCAAAGAGAGTAGTAACTGAAGACAAAGAATATGACATGGGGGCTGGAGAGATGGCTCAGCAGTAAAGAGCACTGGATGCTCTTTCAGAAGACCCAAGTTTGATTGTTAACTCCAAGTTTGACAACTCTAAACTTTTCATAACTTCAGTCCCGGGTCCTCAATGGCGGCTTCTGACCTCCTTGGACACTAGGCATGCGAGAGGCTCATATGCATCCATGCAAGCAAACACATACACATAAAATGAAATTAAATTCAAAACTTAAGGTAGACCTCTCTGCAAAGAGGCACATTAGTGACTTCACAGTTCTAAACCATGGGCCTCTTTATAACATATCCATAGAAGACCCCAGAGTTTTAAATTAAACTGATTTCAAAATAAACAAAAGAAGCATAACTTTTGATACACACACACTGTTTTGAATTACAACACTAGGGGGCTGGGGATTTGGCTCAGTGGTAGAGCATATGCTTAGCATGTGTGTGGGGCTCTGTGTTTAATTGCCAGCACACACACACACACACACACACACACACACACACACACACTGTAGGTCATCTTTCCAAGAATGCAAAGTACAAGCTGACATAGCCGACAGAGGTATATTAGATACATTACTATAAAAAAAAATTACCTGATGCCTTCTAGGCTCCTTACTGCTGTCCTTAACACCACACTTCATATCATTACTTTACCCCTTTCAGCACCGTAAAGAAAAACAAATAACTGAGATATTTTTTATCTTTTGAGCCCATAGAAATTAGGACACTAGTGGTCTTGGCTGCATGTGCCTGTAACTGTAATCCCAGCATTGAATCTGGCAGGCAAATCTGGAGAGCTCACTGGCCAACCAATCTAGCTGAAATGACAAACTTTTGGTTCCGTGCCAGACCTTGTCACAGGGCGGTAAGATAGAGAACAATAGAGAAAAAGTATAATGTCCTCCTCTGGCCTCCACTTGCACACACATGGATGTGTGTAGCTGCATGGTCACATGCATCAAACACACACACACACACACACACACACACACACACACACACACACACAATCAGGAGGTGCACATGCCAATGTGGTATGGTTGAGATCTTGTACAAAGAGGCTGATATGGAATGATGCTGAACACTCTTTAGGGAAAATGGTGGTTCCTTCCCTCTACCTCTTCCCTAGTGTAAAAAAAAGCAAAAAGATTACTCCTCCTTGAAAAATAAACAGCATATTATTTCTCTTGTATTTAAAAATGTTCTAAATGTCTATGGACATTGGAGACAATAATTAATCCTCCTAAACTTTGGTGTCCTCATCTGTAAACATAAGTATAAATCATAGCTTCTTTATGCCATTATTGTGAGAATAGAAATGTGCCCCAGAGGCTCCCCCAAACAACGCCATCGCCATTGCTCTGGATTGCCGAACCCTAACTGAATGGCACGAGCCTGTTGCTCAAGACACAACACACTTTGGTTGCAGGACATGGAGATCAAAAACATAGAGAGAGGTGGGGCTGACCTGAATACTTCTTCCCTTCCGGCTAGCTTTCAAAGTGCAAACAGGCCACTGGGAGAGAGCAGTCATCAATGCATTTACCCAGCAGTGGACACTGCACGCTCTATACTGATATGCCCGCGGGGACAATAGCGACAATACAGTTATGGGGATGATCAGTGCTTTCTGATTAGACTTGAGGCCTGCTCCACCACAGGGCATTCATGTCTAGTTCTGTAACTCAAGCCCAAGTCATAAGCACTACAGGGCAAGCAACTACTGTTGTTTTGCTAAATGGACATGTAGTCAAACTGCCTTCTAAGTGTTTATGTGTATATCCATATGTCAGTGCCACTCTCAGCTCTGACTAGAGAAGCTTCTTTTTACAGTGGGCAGCAGTCAAGGCGGAGACTCACAACGGGTTAAATCTCTGAGATCTGATGGCTGTTGAGTACTCAACCCTAGATGGGATATCTGTATCTCCTCCTACAAAGCTCAGGGAACATCACTGATTATGGAGTAGAAGAATGAGAGCTAGAATATACAACATGGCTCTTGCTCTCAGGAACGCCCAGCAACTACAGTTAGCTTTACCAGACAGGCGCCAGATCAAGTGTGCCTGTGGAGAGGGTCTCATGAGGCTCTGTCCCAGATGAGGGGTTATTGGCAATTGATGGCTGCTGTTGGAGTGGGAGTCATTTTTCTAGGGGTATGTGACCACTGGGGGGTGGCCAATGTGCTTTCAGACAGGGTTGATTGGATTCAATGGGCTATTTTAAAAGAAAGAGGACATGAAGGTCTGTTCTCAGTGAAAAGGGTCATTACGATTTGCTATTTTTCTTAAGCCAAATATGCAAAAATCTTACGCAGCCACATTGAAACATTTGCTTGTTAAATATATATTTAACGAATATTTATCGTGTTGCTTATCACTTGCTACCTGTTGCGGGCATATTGATGATGAACAAGAAAATTCTTACCTCATGTTGCTTAAGGTCTTACAAGTAAGAGTAGCATTAGGTAACAACCACTCCAATTACAGGTTCTGGGTGGAGGGTAAAACTGTTATAAAACCGAAATACAGGTCTGGCAAGATGGCTCAGCCAGTAAAGGCACTTGCCTCCAAGCCTGCCAACCTGACTTGGATCTGCAGGACCCACATGGTGGAAGAAACAAACCAATTCATAAAAGTTGTCTTTGATCTGCACATGTGTGTGGTATGAACACACACACACACACACACTAATAAAGAAATGTGATTTAATTTTTTTTGCAAAAAATAAATCTAAATAAATTGTATACAAGTGTGCAATCTTCTCTGCAAATCCTGAGAAGGCTACACTCCCAAAATCATTTAAATCAAAATCTACAGTCAGGAAAATAAATTTATAGGGATGGTACTGATAGAATGTAGTGAAACAACAAAAGGCCTCTTTTATACTGAAGATACTTTAATTTAAAAATGATGGAAGAAAACTTTCCATTGTCTCCACAATCTGAAACTATTACTATAGATAGCATTAAATCTCTGTACTTAGAATTAACAAAAGAAAATTTTATTTAGTGAAATATATTAAATGAATTAATTTATACAGACTCAAGCATTGTGGGTTACAGCTGCTAGAATTTTGAAAACGAAGCTTACCCAACCAAGGTTCTATGACCTGTTGACGTAAAGATGAATTCAGCTTTATTTTCTTTGGAGAGTTTCTTTACATGTTTGTATTTTTAGGCGTCACTGTGGAGTGGAAAGAACACTGGCCCTGACGTCAGGAGCTCTGGGTTCTATTTCTGACTGTTGATCTTCTGGGAAGCCATGGGGGAGGCATCTTATTGAAGGGAGCATTACTTAACTGAGTCACGGAAGCTCAACAGAGGGCCACCAGCTCAGGGGCAGGCAGCGTGTGTCAGTGACAGAGGGTTCCTCAGATCTCTGTCTTGTCTCACGTCAGCATTACATAGCTCTGCCTTTGGCTTAAAGATCTTTGTGTGTGTTTGTGGGGGGGGATCTTATTATCTTAATATTGAAAAGAAACAAGTAAGAGGCCCAGCAGCTATTGATAACACATAACTAAATAATTATTATGAATAATAATTAAAATGAATAATCACTTGAGAGAAAAATGATGGGAATTGGAGGCTTAGAACCATTTCAAACCACGTGGAAATTCTCATCTCCTCAGTGATGCTGGGGGGACCTCCCACTACCAATACTACTTCTCTGAAACCCACTGGGGGGTCCTCTCACCAGCAATAACAACACTGCTATGAAACCCACTCTTGTCTCAGACTATAATTTTCTCCATCGTGTTCACGAAGAAGCTAGATGTCTTCCCTTACCCTTTTCATTCCTCTCTTCCTCCTTTTCTTTATCTACTCTCTTTTTCTAGTCAGGTTTTCTTTCTTGATTGATTGCTTTACTTCACAGGAGTCTGATCACTAATTAAGAGCCTTCGTAAACAACTGACGCAAAACTGCATCACAATAAAAGCCTCAGATTTTCTAACCAGTGTTATGACAATATGCCAGGATAGCAAGTTGCCATCAAATAACACCCAAAGGTCATTCATTGCTCATGTCCCGCAGAAGTACTTTCAAGGCTCTCACTGACAAGAAGTAGGAGCTTGTCACAGGTTGCTACTTAAAAATTTTAAAGAAAAAAAAGTATGGATATTAGTAATAGTGAGATGTGTAGGCCACTTTGAGCTAAATATGCTATGATATAGTAAGACATTTTTATGTCATTCTGCAGTAGGCACTTCAAAGAGATTGTCATCTCTAACGATCTTAATTACACAGATACAAACACAAATACAGGTAAACACTTATGAACAAATAAGTTTGATTTAGATTTCATAGAGTTAACACAGGATTTCTTTAGATTTAAAAACTAAGAAAGGAATTATGTATTAGCAACCAATAGAGCTGTGATGAACTTTTTCTTAACTTTTTTTTTTTAATTATTAGTTTGGACTTAACTTTTTAGAATTTGCATCAACAGCATTAAAGGAATTTGGGGCCTCCTATTCCAAAGTATGACACTGTGGCATTTTAGAATTAGGAGAAATGGGAATTTCTTTCTCCTTGCCCCACAGGAGCATGCCGTAAAAGAATTCTCTGACTTTCCTAAGAAACCCTGATGAGAAGCACCTTCTCTAACATGTAGCAAACGGCATACATCCGAAAATACAATCCTTGACAAGTTCCTCTCAGCTTATTTCTTCCAGTAATGTTTCTCTACAACCATCTTACATTTCTTCATAAAATCACACAGGCTTCACTATTTCTTCACCATTTCTGAAGACTGTATCACCTAAAACTTAGAGCACGTTTGTGTGCTTTGTTTCCCTGGCAATTTGTCTTTTGTTGTGGGCGATTCGCCCGCGACACTAGCAATCTTATCTTTCCTACACACTGGGTCAGGTCAAATACTAATGGTTTGGCAAGGGCTGGGTAGGGAAGGAAGCCACTCAGAACAGTGAAAGAAGTCACAAGTTCTCCGATGGTGCTGGCTGACTACATCTTCTTAGTGGTTCCTCTGTTGACTTAGTGTGTGAGAGAGCTAATCAAAGAGAAACTGCAATAACCCAAACCTCTTTGAAAGTGTTACAGTCTTCTCCAAGTGCAATAGTCCAGGAAGCTTAGGCCTACTGATTCAAAACATTTAAAGCTTCAAGACATTGGTAAATAAAGCTAATATAGTAATCTTAAATTGGTATCATGTGCATACATGAAGGAAAAGCATACATTTTATTAATTTTACCTAAGGAAACAAAAAGATAATAACATTTCTCTGTGATGTGCATTTTGAAAATCAGGCAAGGATGTCCCAGGTTTTCATCACTTCCTAGCAAGTTTGTTAACTAGCACAAATGCATCTTGGCATACCTTTTAATTATATAGTTGAACTAAATAAAAGTGAATTTCTGAACATACTTAGTTTTAATTGAAGAGCCCCCCCTTTCTTACTGACACACAGACACACACACACACACACACAAAGTATACTTGCTCTGAGAATTTAACCTTAAAAGAACTTGGCAAGCCCTCTATTTACCAAATCTTAAATACAACATGAATGAACTAAAACCTTTATTACTTTATATAACATAAGACATAACCTGTGAGTTCTTGCCAGGCATAATGTTTTATCTAGTTAAAATTATGCACCAAAAAAATCTCTTTTGTTTAACATCAGTGATAGTGATTAGTGAGTCCAGATAATGGATACATTGGAGAACATTATAGCATTCCTTCTATTTTGTGTTTTTTTTTAATAATTTTTACTTTTTATGTTAATTGCAGGTTATTTACTTTGTATCCCAGCTGTAGTCCCCTCACTCATTCCCTCCCAATCCTACCCTCCCTCCCTCATCTCCTCCCTGCCCCTCTCTAAATAGGGGAGGTCCTCCTCCCGTTCCATCTGACCCTAGTTTATCAGGTCTCATTAGGACTGGCTGCTATGTCCTTCTCTGTGGCCTAGCCAGGCTGCTCCTCCCTCAGAGGGTGGGGGAGACAAGAAGTAAAACAAAAACAAAAAGACACACCAGGAGATGTAAAAGCCATCTTCAAAGAAATTTCTATGATTGAGGCAATGTTGTTTGTTCTCTTCCTGGATTCTTTCTTGTATCTGTCTCCACAACAAGGAAAACTTTAGCTCCAGTTACATGGGCAGGGTATCAGGTGTCTCTCCACTCTGCCTCCTGCTCTCTGCTGCTCCTTTGCCAGAGGCACTATATTTGGAGCTGTGTGTAACTGTCAACACTTGGGTTCAAGCTGTAAAGAATCAGCCCATTCCTTTTCTAGGTGGGATTGAATCTCATGTACTTTTGCTAGTGATTTGAAATATGTATGATAGAGGATTTACATTTTTCTAGGAGATGTTTCTGCCCTACTGATAAAATAACCAGAAATTGTCTGAGAATGCTAACACTTTCCCCCCTTTAACACATTAACACATTTTATTTTGATCAAACCCATCACTTACTTCCCTCCTCCAAGTTCACCTGTGTCTCTCTCCTCCAATACCCACCTCCAGTACTTCATGTAGATAAATGAATATATGAATATTCATATAAATATATGAATAAATGAATATATGGAATATTTATATATATTGAGTTGGCTTCATGCATGCGGGGTTAGGACTGTCCATGGCAGCATTCACAACCAGGACTTATTCCTGAAAACCTACTCGCTCTCCTCCAAGAGCTGTTGAAGACCTACCTGAGGCTTCTCAACTAGGACTAGGTCTTTTTCCATACTGGAATACTGAGTAGGTAGAACTTGTGCAGGACTTTTGTGGTCAGCCAGAGATGTTGAAGTTTTATGAGTACAATTGCCTGTCATGTCCAGAAGACAGGCAGTTGTACTTGACTTTTGGCTCTTACAATCTATCTGGTCCTTCTTCCATGCTGTTCTTTGAGTCTCAGGGGAAGGGGGATGAGTATATAAACATTCCACTTGGGGGTGATAACTTCTCAGTCGCCTGTTCTCTCAGTCGCCTGTTCTCTGTACTTTGATTGCTTATGGTTCTCTGTGTTAACATCTGTCCACCACAAAAAGAAACTTCTTTGGGGAGTGGTGAAGGCTAGACTCCCCTATAGATGTAAGAATAAGTAATCAGGAAGCAGTTGGATACGATGTAAATATAGCAAAGTTGTAGTGAGTCCTACCCCAGTGTTTATGACCTCTCTAGGGACAGGTCCTTGGCCAGATTTACACCACCTGGCATGGGCTCCTGCCTGAAAAGGGGACCTGAAATCCAATCCTATAATGGTTGGTTATTCCAACCGAAAATGTTTGTGTCACTGTTGAACAAAGGGACATATCCTGTCAAGGGGCCAGTGTCCGTCGTCTCCTGTGTGCCAAGGGGATCTCTTGTTCAAAACTTTGGGCCAGAAACACTTAGGTTTACAGTGTGATTTTTCAGATAACACACTGATCTAATTGGCCCTTCTGTTGGACCAGCACCATTTGTTGGACGATACTGTCTTTTCTTTAGTGTATATTTCTGGCTTCTTTATAAAAAATCAGGTATCCATAGGTGTGTGAATTTATGTCTGGGGCTTCATTTTGATTGCGTTGATCAATCTGTGTGTTTTGTTCAAATATCATACTGTTTTTACTACTATAGTTCTGTAATACAATTTGAGATAGAGGATGATGATATCTCCAGAAATTCTTTTCCTATTTAGGAGTGTTTTTATCTATCCTGGGTTTTTTGTTGTTGTCGTTGTTTTCCCATATGAAGCTGAAATTATTCTTTCAAGGTTTGTGAAAATTATATTGGAATTTTAAGGGGGATTGAGTTTAATCTGTACACTGCTTTTGATAGAATGGCCATTTTCACTATATTAATCCTACCAATCTATGAGCATGGCAAATTTTCTATTTTCTGGTGTTATCTTCATTTTTTTTTCTTCAATATCTTAAGTATTTATTACTAAAGTACTTTACTTGCTTGGTTAGAATACCTCAAGGAATTTTATTTTATTGAGACAATTTCCTAATTTCTTTCTCAGTCTTTCCTTTATATTTTGGAGGGGTACTGATTTTTGTATTTTAAGTTTGCATTCTGCTATTTTTCTGAAAGTGTTATAGATGTTTTCTGGTAGAGTTTTCAGGTTATTTTATGTATAAAATCATATCATCTCAAAATATAGGTACTTTGACTGCTTTCTTTTCTACTTCTATCCTCTTAATCTTTTTCAGTTGATAGTTGCTCTAAGACTTCAAGTTGTATATTGAATAAGTATTGAGAGTGGATATTCTTTTCTTGTTCCTGATTTTAGCGGAAATGCCTTTGGTTTCTCTCTTTTTTAGGTTGATGTTGGCCACGGGCTTGCTGTTAATCACCTTTATTGTGTTGAGGTATGCCTGTTGTATCCCTAGTCTCTCCAGGATTTTTATCATGAAGGGGTATCAAATTTTGTCAAAGGCCTTTTCTGTATCTAATGAGACACTCCTGTGTTTTTTGTCTTTCAGCCTGTTTATATGGTATATTATATTTGTTGATTTCTATATGTTGACTATCCCTCCATCTCTAGAGTGAAGCCAACTTGATTATGATGGATGATCTTTTCATGTATTCTTAGATTCAGTTTGCAAGTATTTTATTAAGAATTTTTGTACTATGTTCATAAGGGATATTGATCTATAATGTAATTTTTTTGTTGGTTCTTTGTCTAGTTTTAATATCAGGATAATAGATTTTGTAAAAAGAATTTGGTAATGTCCCATCTGTTTCTATTTGGTAGAATAATTTTAGAAACATTTAAATTAATTTTTCTTTGAAGTTCTGGCAGAATTCTGTACTGAATTCTTCTGGTCCTGGGACTTTTTTTTTTTAATTGATTGGAAGATTATTTATTACTGCTTCTTTTTCACTAGCAGCTACGCGTCTGTTTAAATTATTTATTTTGTCTTTATTTAACTTTGGTAGGTTGCATATATTGAGAAATTTTCCTATTTCTTTTAGTTTTTCTCACAGGGTTTGTTTGTTTGTTTTGCTTTTTTGTTTGTTTGTTTATTTTTTTTTTGAGACAGGGTTTCTCTGTGTAGCCTTGGCTGTTCTGGATTTGCTTTGTAGGCCATTCTAGCCTCCAACTCATGGAAAGCCTCCTGCCTCTGCCTCCCAGAGTGCTAGGATTAAAGGCGTGTGCCACCAAACCTGGCTTAGAACACAGATTTTTAAAGTATGTTCTTATTATTTTTTGAATTTTCTCAATTTCTATTATGATGATGTTTCTCTAACTTTATTAATTTGGAACTTCTCTATACATTCTTTTTTTTTTTTTTGTTAATTTGCCTAAGGGTTTGAAACATCTTGTTGATGTTTCTCAAAAAACCAACTCTTGATTTCATTGATTCTTATTTTGTTTGTTTGTTTGTTTGTTTCTATCATTGATTTCAGCCTTGAGTCTGATTATTTTTTTCTGTTCCCCAACTTTTTTTTTGGGGGGGTGACATTTCTTATTTTTCTAGACCTACCAGGTGTGTCATTGAGTTAATGATATGAAATCTGTCCTCGTTTTTGGCTGTAGAGACTTACTTTTATGAACTTGTCTCTTGGAAGTGCCTGTGTTGCCCATTTTAGGTGTGTTGTGTTTTCATTTTCATTCAGTTCTAAAAAGGTTGAAATTTAATTCGGATTTCTGCCTTGACTCCATTTGACAAACAGTGAGTTATTTCAGTTTCCATGCATTTGAATACTAACTTTCTACTCTTGTTGGTGGTGGTAGCTAGCTTTAATCCATGGTGGTCAGACAGGACGCAGAGTGCCATTTTTTAAAATGTCAATTGAGATTTGTTTTGTGCCCTAATGTGTCACCAGTGTTGGACATTTCCATGACCTGCTGAGACAGTTTTAGTATTTTGGTGGAATATTCCATAGATGTCCCCTGGGTCCATTTGATTTATGATGTTATTTAGCTCTAGCACTTCTTTGTTGAGTTTTAGATAACTAGTCTATTGTCAAGAAGGGGCTAGTAAAGCCACCTTCTTCCATGGTGTGAGGGTGAACATGTGGGTTATCTGAAGTACTCTTTCTTTTATGAACTTAGGTACTCTTGTCTTTGGCATACAAATAATTGTAATATTACCCTGGTGGATTTTTTTTTTTTTTTTTTTTTTTTTACTGAATGAAGATGTAGCTTTCTTCCTTATTTCTACTGATTAGTTAATTAGTTTTGGCTTGAAGCCTATTTTGTCAGATATTAAAATAACTATACCTGCTTGGTTCTTGAGTCCATTTGCTTGGAATACCTTTTTTAAAAAATCCTTTTACCCTAAGGTGATATGTAACCTTGATGGTGAGGTATGTTTTTTGATGCAGCAAAAAGACAAATTTTGTTCTTTCTTTTCTCTTTTCTTTCTTTCTTTCTTTCTTTCTTTCTTTCTTTCTTTCTTTCCCTTCCTTCCTTCCTTCCTTCCTTCCTTCCTTCCTTCCTTCCTTCCTTTCTCTTTCTTTCCTTCTTCTGTTTGTTTATTTTTCAAAATAGGTCTCACTATATACCTCTAGCAATCCTGGAACTTACTATGTTGAGCAGGCTGGCCTTGAACTCACAGAGATCTGCCTGCCTCTGCCTCCCAATTGCTAGGATTAAAGGTGTGTTCCACTATACCTTGTAGATCTTCCCTTCCTTGGCAGTCATTGGCCACTGGCCCATGAGGGCAAAGGGAACAGAAGAAGCAAGCAGGGTTCAAATGGCGTGTGAATATGACAGAATGTCTTCCAGGAACAGCTTCAGTGAGACAGCTCAACTTTATTCTCGGGAGGTGACGAGAATATATAAGACAGGAGCAGGAGTGGGACATCACCTAATAGGTTCCCACAGTGTGCTTTATTTGCATTTGGCAGCACGGTCCTGTTATATGGATGGTGGCACGATACCTAATTATCCTGTGGGCAGCAGGGGGAGAACATTCGTAAGGAACTGTATCAAAGGTTATACTCCTGATATGGTTAGGAATCTGTGCCTAGAGACACTCTCCAGATAAGGTCAGGCAGAGAGAAGGAGGCCCTGCTCAGGGGAGGGAATCCTCCATTTTGCAAAGCTCAGAAAGCCATCCAGACATGGTGGACATTGACCTTAAAGAGCAGTATCCTCCAACAATAGCTGGCCAGATTTGCTTTCTAATTCAGTCTGTTAGTTCATGTGTTTTAATTGGGGTGACCATTAATATTTAGTTATTAATGAGCAGTGTTTATTGATTCTTGTTATTTTGTTGTTGTGGTGTGAATTTATCTTCCTTTTATTTACTACTCTGGATTTTTTTTAATCTCTTGTGTTTTATTTATTCCTCTTCAGACTGCACTTTTCCTGCTAGTCCTTTCCGTAGAGCCGGATTGGTAGACAGACATTCATTAAACTTGGCTTTGTCCTAGGATGTTTTTCTTTCTCATTTGTTTGTAATTGATTGCTTTTCCTGGCATAGTGCTCTGGTGGGCATCTGTTGTCTTTTACAGCTCATATAACAACTCTTCAGCCCCTTCTGGCTTTCAGAGTTTCTACTGAGTCTGTCTTTATATGTGACTAGGCTTTTTTTTTTTTTTTTTTTTTCTTGCAGCTTTTAGTATTCTTTCTTTGTTCTGTACATGTTTTGTTTTATTATCTATTCTGGGGAATTCTTTTCTTGTTCTGTCTATTCAGAGTTTTGTATGCTTTTTGTACTTTGATAGGTATCACTTTCTTTAGATTGGGGAAATTTCTTTAATGAAGTTATTTAAAATATTTTCTGTATCTTTGACTTGGGCTTTTTCTCCTTCCTATTTTTCATAGATTTGGATTTTCATAATATTCCAGATTTCTTGGATGTTTTGTGCCTGAATTATATTTAACATTTTCTTTGACTGAGCCCTCTTACCTTGTTTTCAAGACCTGAAATTCTGTTTTTCATGTTCTACAATCTGTTGGTGAGGCTTTATTTTGTTTGACATCTTAAGTTTTTCATTTCTAGTTTTATTTCAGTTTGGGTTTTCTTGGTGATTCTATTTGTTAAATTCTACTCTTGAGCCATGAAACGTTTCCATTATTTCTTTCAGCTGTTTGCTTTTGTTGTTTTCATGAAGGCATTTATTTATATCATCTTTAAGGTCTTTGAATATATTCATAATTGCTGTTTTATAGTTTTTGTCTTATGCTTCAGCTAAATTGCTTTTCTCAGGGCCAAGTGCAATAGGGTTGCTGGCTTCCGGCTGAGGCATTTTGTCTTGACTGTCAGTGTTTTGTAGCTCTGTAGACCAGGCTGGTATCAAACTCACAAAGATCTACCTACCTCTGCTTCCCAAGTGCTAGGATTAAAGACTATCAGCCAAGGGGTATTCTTTGTTTGCTGTTGTCCATTCTGGATCCTAACCAAGTGTGGTGGCTGTAGGGTCCCTTGTAGAGAGTACTTCTGGCGGTTGGTGGTTACCTAAAACAATCAAAGTAGAAAGAGAGGCTAAATGGGGCAGTGGGAAAAACTGGGACCCTTGTTCCACTATGGGCATTATAGTCCCCAGAAAATGAAGATGGGGTAGAAGAGGCTCCTGTGGGCAAGCTGGAGAGATTGGAGTGGAGTACAGGAAGGATAGTGAAGGTCACTCACTAATTCCCAGTCTATATGGCTATTGAAGGTTTCCGTTTGAGAGAGTTTCTACGAGTCTGTGGGTGAAGTGCTCCAGAAGGAAGGACTGAGAGGGATGGAAGGAGATATCTAGTGGGATCCTAGGTCTCCGTGAAGGGGTATATGGTCCAGGAAATGGAGGCAAAATAGGGGGAGAGGCTTCTGCAGGCAGGCTGCAGCAGGCTTCCAGAGCCATATTTTTGATTAATTATTAGATCACTTTCAGCACTCCATCTCTTAGGTTTGGCTGAGAATCGTATGCCTTAATGCTTTCCACTGTGCCTATTACATGAATGTCTTCCAATCCAAACAACAGGTCCCTTGCTTTTCCAGCACATATAAAAGGATTCTAAATGCCCTTAGCAGAGGTACTATTTTTTGGATGGAGAGGTTTGACTGTAAATAAAGCATGGTAAGATTATATTTCCCCAAGGACCTTTCTAATCCAAAATACTACTTAAAACCTCATTTGTCCATTAGCTTGTTAATTATGTTCTTATAACTCTACCCTTAATGCAGAAATGTGTAGACAGGTGTGACATTCTAAACCCACTGTACATAAATCTAAGAAAGGCTGTTTAATGAGTCAGCAGATTGATTTTTTTGCCACAATCAATTAGTAAGGTCTGCTTCAGCTCTTTTTTTTCTCTTTTCTTTTGTGTGTGAGAGACAGACAGACAGACAGACAGACAGACACACACACACACACACACACACACACAGACTTCTTCACCAAACATCTTCTGCCAAGCTTTTTCAATTACTACCCACGCATTACCTACAAAATCATTGATGATTTTGAACCTCTCCACCTCTGTGTGACTCCTCAATGAATTCACTGTGGAAAACAGTGGTCCTATGTGCAGACACAGAGCATCTCTGCACCATTTTCAGTATCCTTCTGATTCTCAATTCTTAGTTATAACTCATCAATACAGCCTTTTTTGTTTAATAGAAATTGTCAGCAAGATGCACCACACTTTCCAGAGTGCTCCTCTTCCTTCAGTGGCAATTATTAAAATCATTTACACAGCAGAGACTTGAAACACTGAAACTAATGTAATCCCTGCCTTCTTACTCAGTTGTGCATTTCCTTGGTTGCCTAAAAGGTCTGGTTATATATTCATTCCCATCTTTTTTTTCGTTCTGTTCTTTCAGTACCTGCACTAGGTCTGCCGTTCTTCCAAGACTCCTGAATGCCTTTGATTCCCCTTAGAATAACACAGTGTTTTCCATTTCTCCTCAACACCGAATATTAAAATGTGAGAATAGATATGCTGCCTCTCTGTTTCACTTTTTAAACATTAAATAGTCATACCCTGCCAGTGCTTTGGAGATTTAAAAGATATATTAACATAGAGCAATGTTGAAACTTTTAAGAAATATATGGTTTATAAAAGCTCTTCATGGCCATGTCATCTTGCAATTAAAGGTTTCTGTTATTTTTGAAGGACTGCAAGAGGTTCTGAGTCATATATTGGATAACAAAATGCTAAGGCAAACATTTGTACACTTAGGTATATACTATATTTAGATGAAATAGTCTACAGACTCTTCTGCCAAGCTGGTTAATCTTTTGATCCCCGCTCCCTTCTTTAGTTCCAGCTGGTTTTGGTGCAGTTTTGAATATGGTTTCATTCTTGGCCAGTGCCTCACTGCTTTGCATATGAGAGTTGACAAGTCCAAGGATGCTGTTTGGTTTCTCAATGGCTCAGATCTCTTCCTGCTGGTAGGAAGTCAAAGACTGTCCTTTAAATCATGACCAACCATTTTATAAATGTTAGTCATGAAGGAGATGGATGAGGGGAGTCAGCATGGCTCAGTGGCTGCTCACGACCAGGCAGGTCAGGGCACATGTCCTCCAGGATGAGGTTCAGGGAGCTCATTCTCCCTCATTGCAGAAAACTGAATAACATTTATTTTCTAAGTTGCTACAAATTGTACATGAACGATCCTCAGAATGTTAGATTCTATAGTATTTCTTCTTCTTCTTTTTTTTTTCTTCCTGGCTTTAAAGTTAGATTTAAGTTAATTTACCTACAGCAAAGCAAATGTATTGTGATGACAAGAATGTAGCTTATGGTGTAAGACTGTCCACCCTAATTATATCACAGTTATTTGCCATTAAATTAAAATATTTTTATTACTTTATTTTTATGTATATGGGTATTTTAAAATATATTTTTATTAACATTCTGAGAATCTCATACATGCATACAATGTATTTCGATTCTATTCACCCCGTCTTGCTTCTTGCTTGCCTTTACTTCTTTTTTTATGCCTTCCAAATTTTGCAGTCTCTTTAAAATTATTTTTAAAAAGTTTTTGTCTTATAATAGTCTTACATAATTTTCCCCTTCCATTTCCTCCCTCCAACCCCTTCCACGA
This sequence comes from Meriones unguiculatus, assembly GCF_030254825.1. NCBI lineage: Eukaryota > Metazoa > Chordata > Mammalia > Rodentia > Muridae > Meriones > Meriones unguiculatus. The sequence continues at coordinate 64,011,585 of NC_083358.1, forward strand.
TGGATCCCACCTTGGTCTCATTCAAACTCATGGTCTCTTTTCCTTTAATTGTTTTGATTACATATATTTCCAAATATATAAATACAATATGCTCAGTCCATATAATGTTACTTTTATGTATATGATTTTAGAGCTGACCATTTGGTATTGGATAATCAACCGGGATGCTTTTCCCTGGGGAAAGTTAATTCTCCAGCTCTGAGGATTCCTCAGTGGCCTGTACTTCCTTGTCTAAGGTTGAGGCTCCTTATGTGCTTTTCCACTTTCATGTTAGCTTGTCTTTTGCTGCCATCCTTGTTCAGGTCATGTTTAGGCAGCCATGCTGGTGAGACTTCATGGGTGCAGATTCTCTGACATTTCCAGGTGATACAGTCTCACAGCAAACTTTCTGTTCTTGCTCTTACATTTTTCTGCTTCCCCATTCTTCTCCTTCTTCCTCTTCCTCCTCTGCCTTCTCCTCTCCTTGATCATTAAGTCTTAAGTGCAAGAATTACGTTGTAGATGTATCAGTTAGGAATGGGCTCCACAACTATGAGTTTTGGTCATTGTGGTTTTCTGTAACGGTCTTCATCTGTTGCAAAGGTAATTTTTCTTGATAGGGATGAGAAATACCATCATATTTATAAGGACAAATATTTAGAATGTAGTTTTGATTATGCCATTTTAGTTAAGTGGGGGTTGTAGGGTCTTCATCAAGATCCATGACTTTATTATTAACCTAGGTTTCCAGTACAAGGCTGATTTCCCTATTATTGGATGAGTCTTAAGTACAATTAGAGAGCTGTTGGTTACCACCAATGTTGTGTCACTGTTAGAAGGGTATCATGACACGCTGGTTGTTGTGTTGCATTATGTCATAACTGGTTAGGGTTGCTGGTTGCTTCCCTCCTTGGAATTTTGCATGGTGCTGTCTGGTAACATGAAAACTGTCCTTAAAGAGGAGGCTTTAAGATCGGATCTAGCTGAGGTCCTCTGGGGCCTGTGCCAGAAATGCATGGTGTCCTCAGCAGTAGGGAGTTACCTTCCCCTTCTGGGGCCAACCAAGAGGAGCAGCAATAGCCTAGAATGTTTTGGGTCTCCCTTGGGAGCCCTGACCTTCAAAAAAGGGATTCTCATGTCTTGTGTTTGGATTTTTGTTAGATGGTCTATGGCTCTTGGGGAGAATAATGTGTTTTGCCTGCATGTAAGTGTATGCATCACATGAGTACCTCATGCCCTCATGGCCAGAAAAGGGCATTGGATCCTTGTAACTGAAATTGCGGATGGTTGTGAGCCACCATGTAGGTTTCGGGATTCGGGCCCCAGTCTTCAGGGAGAACAACCAGAGCTCTTAACTGCTGAGCCATCTCTGTAGCCCCACAGCTACCATTAAACGTAATCACTTTCTACAAGTATCTGTTTCCTTCTCTGAAAAATACATGGTTGAAAGAATTAAATAAGATATTCGTACATAAAGTATCATAAACATGGTACATGCATAATGGCTGCTGAAGTTCTCCACTTGTCTTTTATGATACACCAATCTAATCACTTAATTAGGGAAGTTTTCTATAGCTATAATTAACACCCATTTGGTGCCAAGCCTGCTTTGGGGTGCTTTGTGTATATTATCTACTCTCTCTAGTTGGAATTTTGAATCGGAGGATTGAACTAAACACAGATGTGTATTGTTAGAAAAAAATTCTGACTTAAACAGAGTAATACAGACAGTATTACAGAGTATTACAAAGTTTCTCATCACTTTCTCTATAATGCAACATAATAACTATTTACTCTGTGATAGGTAGGGTATGTAGAAATGATTTAAAGTACCAGAACTGTATGCATAGGCTATTTGCAAACTACGGCATTTTACACAAGGAATGTGAGCATCCAAGGACTTTGGTATTGGAGGCAGCCTGGAACCAATAAAGCAATACACTTGTTATCAAGCAATATGGGATGGGGTGATAACCTCACAGTTATTTATAATTATGATTCCCTTCACGGTGAGGCAACAGATAAATGCTTCTCACCTAGTCACTGTATACAGTTAACTAGAATCCAAGAGCATTTCTTGGGAAAGTAGTTTTCTTTTTCTTTTTGTTTTGTGTGTGTGTGTGGTGCTGCTGCTAGTGGTGACGATGGCAGTAGTAATGGTGATAGAGGTTGCGGTGATGGTGGTGATGATGGTGGTAGAAATGGTGTTGGTGATGGAGGTTGTGGTGATGGTGACGGTGGCATTGAGGATAGAACTAGGACCTCACACATGCCTGATGGGCCTTCTGTGCCACTGAAGTATACCCAGATGGGAAAATAAGATTTAAGTTACATGTATGACACTTTATTTACTGTCAGCTCTTCCCTCGTCATCTCAAGAGACTTATTCTCTGGCGATACAGCTTGTGACCCCCTTAATGAAAAATCCTTTATCGCGGCTCAGTGTTACTGTATGAGCAACAGCAGAGGAGGAGGTGAAGAGGTGACTCCTACAAGGTCATACTAGCGACTGACTTGTCACAAGTGACTGTCCATCACATGCTATAGAATGTTAGCACTTTAATTTTTAAACATTGTTAGTAAGGACGACATTTACCTTACGCAGGCGATTGTAAGGCTTCCTATTTTGGCTTGTTCATGGTATTTCTTTACATGTAACTATTTTTTTTTTTTTTTTTTACCAATTTACTTTACTTTTGAATGAGATGTGAAACATAACTATAAAACATACTAGACAAGTCTCACATAGAAAACTCTTCCCTGAAAAGTAGTTTGTTGGTTTGTTTTTTAGAATGCAATAAAATCAACTGGCCAACGAAACTATGCAAGTAACAGCTATGTTAAAATTTCTTGTATATACATTAAAAGATGAAAATAAAAATTAATAGTGTTTTAAATAAGTAGATAATATAATATCAACAGGTAATCAGCAGACATATTTTTTAAATTTGCAAAGTTTTAAAAACCCGGTACATATATGTCACCTTGGCCACTAACTATCCAACAGTACAGTGTAATATAGTCCTACTGAAAGCTATATTTGATGAACATCCTATCCTACTTAAGTAAAAATTTATATTCAGTAGAATGATATTAAACATTTATATTTGAGTTAAGCTTCAACTCTAAAAATCTCAGTAGCCACATTTCAAATGATAATAGCCACACTTGGCCAGTGGGTACTATTTCTACAGCTTTGGACCTAATCTGGACTTTTTCTTGCGCCTCCAGAGCGTCATGGACTCTGTGAGGTTTATTTTTGTTTGATATGCCACTTGGCTAACACTTGGCGTTTTTTACATTTTAAAAGCCAAATCAAAGACTAAGAGAAAACTCCGCAAGTTTCTTTTGGAGTGTTCACTGAACATTATTAACGTTTGCTTGTGAATAAATTCTCTGGGCAAAATCAACCCTACAGAAGTAGGTAAATGTGCCGTTGATACGGACTTAGAAAAATAAGCCGAGGATAGAGTGGCGGAATCACTTTTGGCCGCTGCTTTGTATGGCTGTGTCCTAGCGTGACGACAGATTTAACTTCTACGTATTAGGGATGGCGATTTTCACCTTCCTGACAAGCAAATTTCAGAGTTTGCACCTCTCAGAGTATACAGAGGTCTTTCAGCGGTAGTCGCTGAACTTGCACCGACGGAGATTTAGCTAAAGCCCCTTTCTATTTTTAGCCAGACCAACTGCGGGGCAAGTCAAGTTTCTGCAGCGTGAAAAGCGCCCCAGAAAAAAAAAAAATCTAGGTCTTTGCCAGGTCCCACTCGAAATCCCCGGAGACTACACCCACCGAAACTCCTCTGAGGCGGCTGCAGCCGGCCCCGGCAAGTCCAGGCGGCCAGCCTGGAGACTCCGTGCATTCTAAGTCCTGAGCGGCGCGGCCCCGCCCAGCCCGGCTCGGGGGCGTGGTCAGGCCGGGCGGGGGCGTGGCCTGCCCCCGGGCGGGGCGGGGCGAGCGCGGAGGCGGAAGTTCCCCGCCGGCTGGAGGGGGACCGCGCAGTCCGGGCCAGTCACTTGTCAGTGCTGCTCTTCTGAGGCGGAGGCTGCGCCGCGCGGGTCCGGAGGTGAGTGACGCCGTGGTCCCCGCGGGGAGAGGAGGAGAAGGAGGTGGCCGGGTGCGGCGCGCGGAGAGGTTGCGGGCCGGGAGGACACGGGGCGCGCGGCTGCTCAGGTGCTCTCGGTGCGCGCGGAGGTGTGAGGAGTCCCCGGGCGGGGCGGCGCGCGGCGGGGCTGAGCGCCGGTACCGGGGAGGTCGGGGACCGGCGCTCCCGAGAGCCGGGCGCGCCAGGGGGCGCCTGCCGGACCCGAGGGGCAGCACCTCGGCCTGCGGGTGCACCGGACCCCCGGGGGACCCCGGCGTGCGGAGGGTGTGCGCCTGCACGGGAAAGCGGTGCTATTTTGTTTGCGGGCTCCCAGGCTACCGAGGAGCGTTTGTTTCCCCTGCCTTCAACATTTGCAATTGTGTAACCTGTTGGGGGTTGGGGGGGAAGGGAGGTCGGTGCGTCCAGAAATAAAGCCCACTTCACAAATCCGTCGCGATCGTGGGTTTTATGAAACGGGTGTACTTGCTGGGGCTTTTGTCACACAGTGCTACAGCTGCGTTTGACAGAGTGGAAAAAGGAAGGGCGTATTGACTGGGCAGAACTTGGAAAGAAAATTCGTGACTGGGCTGGGCAGGTCTAGGGTGTGATCGCCGGATCCTATCCCAGGTCCGCCTTCTTGACCCGAGGACGTCTGAACCCGCCTGCCACGGAAGCTGCTGGCTGGGGAACCTTATTTGGCCAACAGGGCAAGGCGTGAAGCTCAGCTGGGAAACGTCCCATCTGCTTTCATCCTGTGCCTTAGTGCTTTAGTCCTCCCACCATTATAGCTCAGAAGGGGAAGAAGAGTCTCTAGGTAGTCCTAATTGGAAGGCTTGTCACTTAGGGTTGGTTTCTCCTCCTTTACACACGCCAAGCAAGCTCACAGAAGTGAGGGAAATCACCTCCAGCCTCCCTCACTAGCGTTGGATGGAAGACACAATTTAGACGGTCCCTAAAAAGAAAATCCAGAACTCTGCAGAAATTCCAACATTTTTACATGTTTGAAAACAGAAGAAGCTGTTATTTCCTGCCTCCATGGTTGGTATTTTAGCGTTTGGGTACTAAGAACCACACGGAAGAGACTTGGAAAAGGCCAATAAAAATATTGCCATTGCTTAAGGATCAGAATATTTTAAGACAAAATGAATTCCAAGTGAAGCTAGCAGAAAGGGAATTTTAGAGAGGACACCAGTGTTACGCTGTGACTGACTTGGCCAGTGCTAGAAATTTTAATAACAAATGGGAGAAATCAGGAAGGGAGTCCCTAAGAAAAGGGTAGTTACATGGATGTGGCTTGATACACACATAAAATACATTCTCTCCTGGGGAAGAATGGAGTCGGAGGAAGTTCAGCATAACTTTCACATTCTTTCTTTGGCACAGTTAAAGACTGAAAAAGGACAGTGGCCTGTGTGGTATCGGTTGCTTTAAGAGTTATTTGTACCGTGTGTCAATATCAAGACTGCTTCTGCTGGTCTTGCCCAGATCTTTTTATAGCTGGAAGGCGATTTTGTGTGGCTTGTTTTCAACTCCGAACCATTTGTTTTTCACCTGCAATTTAACTGTTTGACTTCTGGTGTCCCGAAGGTGGACAAAAGTACCAAAGTAATGTTACTGCACTCCAGTTGACTTCTACGGCTCCATCCCGCAAGTAATTTTTCTTTCTTTTCTAGATTTCCTTTAAAGTGTTGCTTCATTTCCCCTTTTTGAGAAGAAGGAAGGAATCAGTTTGCCTTCCCCTCAGTGGTATATGTGCAACTGAACTTTACGTGTTGGGATGGAAGTTAGGGAGGATTTAAAAAGTAGTATATTAATGAGGCTGACTTAACAGTTGAAGTCAGATATATATGTATATATACATGCATATGTCTATTTCTTGCGCTGAAAATTAGACCCAAGGCCTCATAAATGCTATGCAAACTCTCTAACACGGAGATATATTTCCATCCCCAAAGCTTTGTTTTGACATTTGTCCTTAAAGTTATAAAATCATATACCTGCTATATAGTTTTATTCTTCTTTTTAAAGTGGGAACCACCTTCATTATTCCCAGTGCCTCCTATCAGGACAATCTGAAGTTAGTTTGAGCTTTTAAAAGACCTACTCTGGAGACATCATGAGCCTAAGAACAGCAAGACAAGGAAAAAAAAAGTCTCCAAGTTAGTTTCATTAAGGTTAACCTTATAGTTCAGTTATGGTTAGAACAGCCCCATTTAGTGGCTTGGGAAGTCTTACTCTTTGCTTTGCTGGATGATGTGTGAATATAAAGAAAAACAAAGATGCAGACTAAAATACCACGTGCTCTAGAATATAGACTATTATTGCCTATGGGAAAGAAGAAATAAGGCATTAGGTTCAGTTCCTAGTCCCATAAACAAACAGGCCAACAAACAAAAACCCAGTTTTATACACATGTCATCCTTCCTTAAAAAAATCTGAACTGCAGTGGACTTGGAAAGGGGCACAGTGGAGATGAGGGAGGGAGGGAGGGTCTGGGAGGGAATGAGGGATCGGGACACGGCTGGGATACAGAGTTAATAAAATGTAACTGATAAAAAAATAAAAAATAATAATAATAAAATAAAAAAAAAACAGAAAAAAAATCTGAACTGTTAAATAAGCAACCCTGTCTTTCCTGCCTTGGTATACTTTTCCACTTTTAAGCCCCACTTACACTTCTGTCCCACTGCACCTGATTCAACAGCACATGTAGATGTCCACTGAGGATGAAACAATGCTTTAAGTTCCCTTGCTCGTGGAAAATGCCATATTCCTATAGAAGAGGCTATGAGTTATAGTCTTTAATTAGAATAGTTGAGGCTTACCTCAGTTTTAAATAATTTATTACTTAGAAAACATGAACAGAGCCAACAGGTCTGCAGTCCCTTGTATGTGTTCACATAATTAAAGCATATGAGGTGGTAGGGTTCTTCTTGATGACAGGCACAAAGGGTGCACCACCCTTTTTGATATTTTGATTTTATTTGATTTTGCTATTTGGAAAGCTGGACAGATGTCTAAAAGTACATTCTGATAGGTGATTGGCATGCACATGAAATTGAGTGTTAATTAGCTCATTGATTTCTTTTCCTCCACTGAAATCAATAAAGAATTTGCTAGATACGACCTATATGTCCTTTCATCCCTCCCCAAAATAGTGAACAGCTTTGTTGGCTTTATAGAAAATGCATTGACATATGTAATGGGGTTCCTTTTGTTTGTTTCAAGACAGGGTTTCTCTGTGTAGCCCTGGCTGTCCTGGACTCACTTTGTAGGTCAAGCTGGCCTAGAATTCACAGAGATCCGCCTGCCTCTGCCTCCCTGAGTGCTGAGATTAAAGGCGTGTGCCGCCATGCCTATGCCTAGTTTGTAATTGGGTTTCTAATAAACATTTTTAACTATCTTTCTAATTTTTAACCAATTGTCTTCTGCAGCTTCTTTCATTTTCTGGAACTGCACGTTGAACCCTTGGAACCATGAGCTACAGTGTGTCCCTGGTTGGCCCAGCTCCTTGGGGTTTCCGGCTCCAAGGTGGCAAGGACTTCAACATGCCTCTGACCATCTCTAGCGTAAGCAGACTTTACAGACGTCATTGCCAATGCTCACTCCCTGTTTGGTCCTGGGAACTGCAGGACTGGGTTGTTAAATTCTCTTTGACCTATAGTAACTTATTACAATAGTGTGATTTTCCACCCCCCTCGTACCAGTTTTGGGCATCCATAAAGATGTTGAAGGAAGGTACTTAAAAAGGACAGTTTGTTTTAGTTAAGCTTATATTCAGTTTCTCCAGAACTAAGATAGAAAACACCTAACCAAGGAGCTAACTCTTAAGATTTCGAATTGTCCTGTTTGGGAAATTCTCTGGGCTTTAGTTTCTTCAAAATCGCTTTTATGTACTATCAAGTTTTAATGGCCCCTTTCAGTTCCAAACTGTTAACACTAGTGATCATTACTGGTTTTGGTATTAGTTCCTCAATTTACAATCTGGTGAAGTTAATAGTCATGGGTAAGATGAAAAATGCCACATAGATCTGTGGAGAGAATGAAGGGTGTGGCTCTCCAGCAAGATTGTCAGCCTGTGAATAACTGAGGTTTTACTTTTACCATATTTAGTTGAATGCAGTATTTGGGTGTGGTTGTAGGTTTGTAGGTGTGTAGGTGTGTAGGTATGTGTGTAGACACAGAGAGAAGAAGAGGAAAAGGAGAGAGGAGTCAGGGGAGAGACTGAGACTTACTATGTAGCCCTATAGTCCAGGATGGTCTGGAACTTGCTATGTTGACCAGACTGGCTTTGAACTCAAGAGATTTGCCTGCCTCTACCTCCTGAGTGCTGAGAGTAGAGGTGTGTAGCATCATGTCTAGGCTCAGAATGTCTTGATGATTCTGAGAAGGGGATAATTACAACTTTTACTTACCATGTCAGGCCTGGTTTCACTCCCCAAGAGGTAATTACTATTACTTATTTTTATAATTTTGTGTGTGTGTGTGTGTGTGTGTGTGTGTGTAAGTCTGTGGGTATGTACACTCATGAATAGGCCAGGCAGGGCGTCAGGTTCTGCCTTTATCACTCTGTGCCTTACTGCTTTGACACAGGCATTCATTAAATCAGAAGTTCACCATTTAGACTAGGCTGATTGGACAGTGTTCTCTCTTGAGATCCTCCTGTCTCTGCCCCCTGATACAGTCATGCCCAACTTTTTATATGGGTGCTGGCATTCAAACTCAGGTCCTCATGCTCAGGTCCTCATGTATTTTTACCCGCTGAGCCATCTTTCCAGCTTTCTACTTGCATAACCCTCTAGAGGAGATTTCTAGACATTCAGGTTAGTATGAATTTTCTTTTTTATTAAATTTCTTTTTAGGTGATATATAAGTCATGCATAGTAATGGTTTACCATGTAAAGTTTTGATATATGTATAGTAATGGTTTACCATGTAAAGTTTTGATATATGTATACATTGGGTAACATTTAAGATGAGGTTAAACATTTATCTTCTCAAACATTTCTAATTACTTTTTGTGGTACTAGGGCTAGGGCCAAGGGCCTTATAGATGTTAGGCAGAAGTTCTCCTAATGAGCTCTATATATTGTTGGCCTCATTTTACATTTTATTTTGGGCCCAGGCAGGCCTTGAACTTGTGCTTCTCTTGCTCAGCTTTATGAGTATCTGGGATTACAGGTCTGTAACACCAGGTCTGACATCATTTTAATGGTGGAAACTTTCAAAATTCTTTATTCCGATAAATACTAGTATATTAGATATAGTTTCCATATTCTGCTTTTTTCTCTGTAAGTTTTTTTTTTTTTGAGAGTCACCATTCTCTCCCTCCTTTTCCTTTTTTAATTCCTACTGCCCCTTCCTGGTTCCCTTCCTCCATCTCTGTCTTCCTTTCTTCTTTCTCCTTTTTCTCTTCCTCTCCTTTTTTCTTTTTTTTTTTTTTTTTTGACTTTTTGACTTTTTCTCTTTCTGGGTAGTGTTATGCTGTGTCGCTCAGATTGGTCTCAAGCTCATATAGCCTAGGCAGACCTCAAATAGGTGGTGATTCTTGAGCCTCCTGAATATTGGGATTATACATATGTACTACCATACCTGGCCCTCATAATTCTTTAGTTATATATGCATATATGTGCATATATGTGTGTAAATATTTTTGTATATATTTTTTCTTAGTACATATGTAAAATCCTACCTGATTTCGAATATTTAAGAATAAGTTAGTGACCCCTGCATATTGCAGGTATTACAAATCCCCTTTTACTGATGGAGTTCCATTGTTTCTTGGCAATGAATTTGCAAATAGCTTATCTTTAACTTATTGTATATTTTTCTAAATTCTAGTTAATCATATTTAATAATATATATTTTAAGACTTTGTGCTTAATTTTAAATGTGAAGTATCCATGGGAAAGTGTTGTGTTAGGATTTATTTTTGGTCAAGTAAGGTAGTACTTCTGCGCTGAAGATTGTGCTGAGGGTGAACTACTCTGGTCTTCTCTTAACATTATTTTATATTAAGTTTTGGTGCCCTACTAACTGACTTGTTCGGGTTAAAAGGTTCTTAACGTGTTCATTCATTCCTTGTGTGTACACACGTATGTGCGTGTACTTGTGCTCTAAGTGTGCACGAGCATGCCACAGTTTAGGGGTACAGGTCAGAGGAGAGCTTCCAGGGCTCTCTTCTCTCCTTCCTGGGACTGAGCTCAGGTGCCTTCTGCCTGCTAGCTCATCTCACCAACCTCAGTTTTAACTATTTCAAGCGTTGCTGCTGAAAAAAAGTCCAGAAATAAATTGGTACCTAAATGAAACAAACTTGATCACTGCCTTGTTGGTTGGTAATAAAGATGCGAAGCACATATTATCTGTTGTGTGGTGCCGGGACTGTTGAGTTTTATGTGCTTCGGTTCCCTGGCAGACAGTGTGAGGTGCTAGGTTCGTGCTGTGATGCTGATAAGAGGGAACACTGTGTACATACATGCATGCCCTTCTCTGGCACGGAGAAGTGCTTGCCTTGTGGAGGCAGAGTGCTAATTAAAGGATTTTGAACATGCTGATTAGAAGCGACCACGCTAACAAAGCTGCTGAGTTATTTCTGGTCTCTTACAAAAGTGTCTGCCATCTCCGGTGACCTTTTTGGGCCTGTGCACTGGGGCATGCAATTCATTTGGACTGGACAGGATTGGGAGGGGAGGGGAGGGGAGAAGGGAATGTTGGCTCAACTGCGCTGCTAGGCTCTTGGCCTTTTAGTATAGTTATTTTTAACCCCTTGTGTGGTTTAGTTTAAACATGTCCAATAACAGTGGCTTATGAAATTTATGCCTAATAACATTTATATTGTGACAAGATTATTACTATTACAAATGCCTTACTTATTTTAATTACCATTCTGATCATACTTAACCTGCTTTTTTATGAAGAATGGCTGGACTATTTTCAGTGATCATCAGGTTTTTTTAATTAATAGTATTAAGAAGCAGTCAAAACCCGATAACATGCCTTAAACATGTGTTATTTAGTGGTTCTTTTATGTAATCATGCACATGAAAATTTTAGCTAGGTTTGGTGCACTAAAATCTCTCAATTGTTGTCTTTTGTAATAAAATATAATGAAAATAAAAGTGTAAGGCCTGAAATATTAAATCCTTCAGTTTTAGGGAATATGGCAGTCATTATTATATTGGTATTATTTTTACTTAACAAATGTTAAAATTGAAAAAGAAAAAAATCAAAAACAAAACAAAAAGAAACCCAGAAGCTTGTACATCTTTATCTTTAGAGTTCAGAAGGATTCAGTTTTTCTTTGATGAGATGTGTTGAACTCCAAAGAGCCATTTCCGTTCCTTAGAATACTGGACCTGAGGTATTAAGCTGAATTTTAAGGTAAATAATCCACTGGTAAGATTTAAATGTTCTAATTCCCCAAGATTTTGTTGTACTAGCATATAAATATGCAGCACTGACCTGGCTCGTAAAGAATGCAAACTAAAAAATTAACATTTTGCCAAACTTGCTTATCACGATAACTGTGTAATGTTTTGAGGATGGGTTTCTAAGGTAGGCTTAGCAGCTGCTGTTAAGGTTTCTAAATGATGCTGAGGTTCTGACAACAGCATGATCTTGTCATTGTCTTCAGTTTCCTCTTTAAAATTGAGTGCTGCTGCTGGAGTTTGCAGGCAGCTTTTTATGACCCTGTGTTTATGGGAATAGCCCTGAAGCCATGGAATGTGGGGATGGGTTTCACTGTAGCAGTGCGGGTTTGCTGGCCTTTGCCAGTATATTTTATAAGAAGAAACAGGAGACCAGTTGCACAACTCAAGGCTATATTTTAGCAAGCTGTTTTTTTTCTTGGTGGATTTATAAAGACCTTTTGTGTATAAGCATCTTTTGACTTGAGAGCTGAAAGTTGTAGTACTTTGCTGTGTGTCTTTATCTGTTGGCTGACCCCAGAGCATCTTTTCTTTATTACCAGTATTTGGATTTCTCCAGTGAACTCATTTTAGAAGTTGTTTTAACAGATTAGATTTGGAGGTTAGAGTATTTATACTCTATTGACTTTGGTTCTCAAGAGTTAGAGGAGAGTAAATTGTTATCAGCTCAGGTACCGTTTCAGCTGGTTTTAAAAAGTATGAGAAATAGACCATTTTCTCAAGTATGGAATTCACTTTGGGGCTATATCACAGAATACAGAAGGACTTGGCAGGGAATTCATTTACTTGGAAGATATAGGCAGTCTTCCTAGAAAAAGATAAGGTTTTGAGAAATACAAAGTTAACATGGTGAAGAAAAAGGGCAGTTCTGTAGCACTGGAGAGTGTGTTACACTTATCCCATGACAGGATTTGTCGAAGTGATAAAGATTTTGGCCAGTGTTTTTCGTATTAGTGGGTGTAACTTTGTGATTGGCGGGATTTGCTTCTTCAGAAGGCATTTATTGCAGTGGCCCTGAAAGGATGGAATTTGAATGCCTCCAGTTTTTCTGTCACTTGCTGTCATTTTTCAGTGCGCGGGGAAGAGCGCTTTCCTTGCCATCGCTTGACTTCTGGTTAAGCCGCGTGAGCAGTTGAGTGCTTCTGCAGGCACAGCAGCTGCAGTGTCTCTCCTGGAGGACAGACTCATCACCCTCCAGTCCCTTCAAGCCGAATTGAGGCAATTATCTTACTTTGAATAAATGGGTCCATTGTTAGTTTAGAGCTGTTGAGTCACAGTGCCCAATGACAAAGTTAATGTAGTTCATGTAACTACATAATGTGTATTTCACATGTGTGTTCACTTTCTGCTTTTAAGATATTAATTGCCTTTTGTGGGGGGTCGTGTTTCGGAACTCTGACTTTTCTGATATGGTTTTCTATTTTGTGGTCACAGATGTCAGCTACTTTAAGATAATTCTGAAGATAGTTTTCTGTTGTAAAGAAATAAAAATCAATCTGTTTTCTTACAAATGAGTAATTTTAAAGAATGTTAAGCTTGACTGTGCTTAAGGAACACTGGCTTGGTAGGGAAGTTGGTTTTAAGAGGACTCTTCCTGGTAAGAAGGACTTGTGTCTCATGGAGGAAACGGCACGGCAGGGCTTGGCCTGTAGGAACAGCACTTTACATCTGCGTAGAGAAGGGGTTTAGTTGCAAGCTGTCCGCTTAGGAGTTCGTATCGCCCTGTAAATAGAGAGGGCTGACTGAAGCTTGCAGTCTTCTTTTGGCTAGCCTTGAGACCTCTGGTGGGGTTGGGCAGGGTGCATGTGAAGATGCAGTTGACTGGTTGCCTTTGTGCCTGACATCCTGTTTGTAGTTTTTCTTACCCAGATTCCCATTTCCTCAGGGTGACTCATAGCTTCTTCTCCTAATTATGATTTGGAGAGAATTCTTGATAAGATTTCATTAATCTAGATGCTAATACTGTTTTTGACAAAAAAGAGCTTGTTCCTTTGGCATCTTCAAGAGGATTATTGTACTGTAGCTATGGCAGGTGAGACTCTAGGCCCTTATTTCAGTTTCTGAGGTGAAAACAAAGATTGAGTATGTGATGTAAAACTTGACAGAGTGATGCACTATCGTGTGAAATATCAACATTTGTCTGCATGAATGTAAATGGCATAGGGGAAATGAAAAGGGAAAACATTACTTTGAGTAACTGAAGGGCAGGTACTTTTGATCCTCAGTTATTTCAGATGCAGAGCAACTGCCCAGCCACACTGAGGAGGCAGGGCTGAGTAATCTTATTGAAGAGAAAATTACAATAGGTAATAAATCTTTAGGTAATAAATCAAGTGACAGTACAGTACACGTTGAATTTAAGTGTTAGGTTCAGAAGACTTTTCTTAAACTGTTTAAGCAGAATTTCTTTTCTTCCCCCCTTAAAGATATATTTATTTTTGCTTTGTGTGTATGTCTGTTTTGCCAGCATGTATGTAAATGTACTGTGTGCTTACCTGGAACTCACAAGAATGCACTAGATTCCTCTGGAACAGGAGTTGGGGTCTGTTGTAAGCCATCATGTGGGTGCTGGGAACCCAACCGAGGTCCTCTGCCAGAGCAGCATGTGTTGTTCCTCATTTCAGAGCCATCCGCCTTGTCCCTAAGCTGATTTTCTTAAGTTTTGTGCTTCCTTTGCTCATCTTCCTTCACCTTTTTCTTGCTGAGTAAGCAGTCATCTACACTTTCAACAGATACTCTAGTTTTTTGTTTTTTTTTTTCCTGTTTGTTTGTTTTGTTTTCATAGCCCGTAGCTGTGTCCTCATCTATTTATCTGTCAAATCACTGGGACAGAGTTCACCCCATTTGCTGGCATTTAGACATTTAGTGCTCAGGGAGGAGGGCTGAACAGTGGCAGCACATGTGCCTGAGAGGCCTAAACATAGGAGCATAAAGTTAGGATTGAGCATTAACAGGAAAGAATGCAAAAGAAAAAAATTAAAACTGAAAGGGAAAAAATAATTTTGAAAGCCTTCAAACTTAGTCAAATTTGGTATTTAAGAAACTTTACCCCTTTCTGCTATGAAATTTTTTTTTCAGCCAAATGAATTTAAAGATGTGAATGCTTTTGCCCCATTACTCATTTCTGTCTGAAACATTCAGTATTAGCAATGTCTTGCATGCACTTTGAGAGGCAATTTGTATACATGTGAATAAGCATATGTCCTTTTTCTTAATGCAGGAACTAGTACCTTTAAGAAAGAAAACATTGGCAGTTTCTTTTTTCTCTTAACATCAGTTAACGTGTCTTTCTTAAAAACAAAACAACATATGCCGTGCCATAATTTGTGTGAGCAGTTTATATCAGTGGACTGTTAGGTTCTCAGTAAGTCTTTTATATTTACTGATACTGCTATAAGTTTTTTATACAAGTAGGTGTATACACACACACAGAGTATATTTGTTAGATGCATTCCTAGAAATAGAACAGCAAGTCAAAAGCTTGTGTACATTTGTGATTTTGCTTGGTGTTGCAAAATATCTCTGTCAAGTCCCGCCTACCTGTGATCTGAGGTTGCCTGTTTCCCATACCTGTGCTAGCACGACTCTGAATAGACTTTGATCTTTTTCAATCAGATGGGCCAACTTCCAGCTGTTTCCCCTTCTTCAGGGTTTAATTACAACTAATATATACTAAGATTTCTCTGTCTTAATGTGGCTCATTACTTTCTACCTGCAATAGAACATATAAAAGAAAACTGTTCTGTCTTTGGAAATGATATTGTTAATTACTTAGGGATACTTAAAATTTTCCTTCATCCATAGATTTTTTTTTTGTTAAGAGTTATTTCTTTCATTTTTTTCCTTAAGATTTGCTGTCTGTTACCATAACTCTCCTGATATATGTCAAAAGATAATTATGTGTGTATCTGCATCATGTGTATGGCTATATGTGTGCGTCTGTGTGTATTTGCATGTGTCTCTGTGTGTGTTATTTCTAAAGCCCTACCTGTCCTCTGAAACATGGTGCTTTTTAAAATGTCTGACTGGTAAGCCTTACTTGAGACTCCTCCCTTTCCTGTATTGAAATGTAATGATAGAAATACACTAACATTCATTGAGCCCTTGTTTTTATTTAGGTCCTATTGCAGGTGTTCATGTCTAACAGGATATTTAACCCTCATCACATTGTTAGTGGATGTATTTTAACTTTAAATTTCTTAATTTATAGATGAAACATGGACGTCAAGTTATATATGTCCTAGGTTACATGCTAATAATCAGGCCCAGGACTTGAAACCAGTTAAACTAAACTAAGTAGCAGTGAGTCTTTTAATCATTAAACTCTATCACCAGGGACAGCAGAGTATGTGTGCATACATTTCACAAAGAAGAGATACTGTAATGCTGAACGTGCTGGGGCACACTTCTAATCCTAGCACTTTGGAGATACAGGCAGGTGGATTCCTGTGAATTTTACATTATACAAGGAAAGTTTCAGGTCAGCTAACACTATGCATAGTGAGACCCCATCTCAAGGGAAAAAGGAAAAATAAGGTGTTATAGAATCAAAGATTTGTGCTTATGGGAATAACTGAAATTAGTAGTGAAAATTTGAGACTAGTTTCTAGACTAATTGCTCCAAATCCTAAATGAGATTTTAGAGTAGATTCTGCTATTGCTACAGATTGCATTAGGATGCTTGGGATTTCTGTTTGCATGTTTTAGCCAAGAAAACATCTTGATTTTGTTTTTAATATTAATCAGGGTTAAAATTTCTAGAATATGTCTTAGAAATTATACTGGTGCTTTTTACCTCACAAAACATATTTTTGTTTTGTAGTCAGGCATAGTTGACTTTATTTTTTTTTTCCCTAGTGGAGAAGATAGGTAGAATTTATTACAGAGTAAATTGGAGCACTCTCAAGGGCTGTGAGCAGACATCAGCCAAAGAGGTCATTGAGCCAATCTATATTCTAGCAAGGTTTTTATTTTATCTAAAATCTCTAGGACAGATAGCTTTCCCAAGGGGTATTTTCCCGACCTGCTGATTGACAGGTCCATTTGGATAGACTTTTATGGGGAGAGACTGGTATGTTCTTGTTCTTTTCCAAACAGCTTCTGTCCAGATGGTAACCCTGAGATCTGGGCTGTTCAGAATTACTTTGTATATATGTGATCACCCAGCAGTTCTAATTTTGCTCACTAGTGTTATGCACAGATGATACTCATGGCTACGTATTTCAGGGTTTCCTGTACTTTAATGCTCCAGGAATAGAAAGGGCAGTGTTGTGGGACTGAAGTAAGCAAGAGGAAAGCAGAGTTAGGTGAGGGACTTGCACCATGTGTCTGATGCTAGAAAAAGAGATAAAAAGGTTCATAATAGTGACGAGGATGGCATTAGGGTTGACAAGAGGAAATTCACAGATTTGAGATTGACCCTGAGATTTTTGAGTTAGAGCTGAGCTGGAGAGAGTAGATTACTAATTGTGATCTCAGCACATCTACAGGCTAGTGTGCTATTGCTTTTGATAGAAATCCCAGGGGAAGAATTCAGAAAATTTTTTGAGCCATGGAAGACTCTCTAACCTTCCAAGGTGACTATTTTGGAAGTAAAAATATTTTTTAAATATGTATTTGTTTTGAGAAGTTATTTATAGTTCTAACACAGTCATGATTTTTTTTTAACTGTTATTTGCAAACTAATTGCATGTTTTCTGTTGCCTTACCTTGTTTCACTAAGAAGCAGATTGTTCCCCAGAAGGCTTCTGTTTTCACTTCCTTGTGATGTTATGACCTTTTCTGTTCTTATTAATAAAGAAATGTCGCACACACCTTCAGGAGTTGTTTACAAGTTTTTCTGGTAGTGCAGTTAAAAGCCTGCCTCAAAGACACAGTGGATGGTAGTTTGTTTATCGTATGTCCTATCTGTTAAGTTGAAAAAAGGTTTTAAATATGTCTGTTGTTGTTGTTATTACTATTATTGTTTGTCTTGAGACAGGATCCCAAAGTGCTCATGTTGACCATAAACTTGCTATGTGAAGGTGGATGACCTTGAATTTTCCTGATCATCATGCCTCCTCCCAAATGCTGGTTATTACAGTTGTGTCTAGAACAGCTGTCTCTAGAACCTGTCTGTTTTTAAGAATGCCAAGAGTTGTTTGTGATGACCTCTTCGTTATTTCTGATAAGGGTTTATAAAATTTAGCAGCTTTATTTATTTATTTATTTATTTATTTTTCATTGATGGACTTTCAGAGAGGTCGTTCAGGGTTAACATCTAGGAAAAGATTGATTGATATTTGGTACTTCCATAAACTCCAGAAACATAACTGGACAAAAGTCATTCGTGTTGTGTAATGAGCTACTAGAAAGAAATCATTATGCCTACATTATAGAATTAGAAATATTTAAGGTTAGCTTTTTATAAATTCAAGAAAATATTAAATTTATGAGTTTTGAGATATATTTGCAAAATAATGCTTAGAAAACCCCAGTAATTATCTCTATTACATTAAATAGATAAATCAAAGCAATTTAATTTAAATTAATTTCCATACTCAGCAAAAATTTAAGATAGCCGATTATATAATGATAAATGGTAAAATGTTTGTGAGCATTTTATTATCAGCTAATTGTATTAGGGTTCTCCATAGAAATAATACACATACACAGTGAGGAACAAAGCACACATACAGTGTATCTATCTATCTATCTATCTATCTATCTATCTATCTATGTTTTTATAGGTCTCTGTGTGTGTGAGTGTGCGCATATGTATGTGTGCCTGTATATATGTATGTCTGAAGTGCCTTACTAGGCTGGTTTATATGATGGGAATTTGGGCAGTCCAATACTGGTTGCTTGCACTCAAATACTGGTAGTTAGAGCACCCGGTATCCTCAGTTCACAAAAGGGGACAATGCTGCAGTCTCATTTGGAGCCAAGCCTGGAAAGGGAAAATATTAATCCAAGTTGCTAAACAGCAAGATTTTATAATCATGGTGGAAGAAGCCTGGTGGGGGATTCTTTACCTCATGAAAGGATAAACAATATGCCTGACATTTGTTGTGTTGGTTTCCAGGAGTACACACAATCTTCACAGCCTTTTTTTGGTGTAGGTTTCTGTGTCCCTTACCTCTTGTTCCAGCCACAGCCAGCTAGCTGGATATGGCATGAGTTCCTGACCAAGATGCAGCCATTTATAGACAAAATTAGGAGTCTGGTATGTGATCACACTAGTTGCAGGCTCCATGAAGTTTATGAAGTACAAAGTTCAGCCAGTCTGAACTTCAGTCATGCAAATAAATGTAAATAATTGTTGCTCCTTCATTTATTTATTCATTTTACAAATATTTATCAAATTTGTAATATGCTAGATATTATTCTAGGAAACTAGATGTAATAGTCCAAATTAAATAAAAGTCTTGCCCTCTCACATCTGTATTTAGAGAGGCAGAGGAGAGACAATGAAAGTTGATGATAAAACATGGTAGAGTTAAACAGCAGGAGTATAGGGGAGTGGCAGCTGAATGGATATTACTAATTTGTAGAAAGTAATCAAGTAAAGCCTCACACATAAGGTGATAGGAAAGATGTGGAATCTGGGAAGAACATTGTAGGTGAAAAAAAAAAAGCATCCTGAGGGGACACAGGTGCAAGAGGTTGGAGTAAACAGTGAGGGGAGAATGACAAGTTGTGATTTTAGAGTTGAGAAGTAGCTATTTCCCAGAATTAGTTACACTAAAACCCTTCATTGTGGTTCGTTGATGGAATAGAAACATTTTCTTCCCATTTAGCTTGAAATAGGATTTTGTTAACAGAGTGAGTGTTTGGCATTTGGTAACAGGTGTTTTTGTTTGTTTGTTTCAGATGTTTATTGATTGCAGTGCTATCAATAATGCAGTTTTATTAAGGATGAATGCTAATTATTAATAGTGTTTGAGGTTTTAAAGGTAAATATAGACATTTACCCGTTCATCTGTAGGAAGAATGACTATGACTGAAACATGGGATGAGATGAATTTCACTGATAACTTATGGGATGGTGATCACACACTTATTTTCATTGCTAACATCTTAGGAGTAATAACTCAGAACATTAAGATGACATTTTTTTTTGTCTTTAATTTTATCTTGAAAAGGGAAGTTGAGAAATTCTGGTATCTATTAGGTATACTCCAAAGAAGTTTATTAGTGTGTATATTGCTTTAGATTGTTTAAGCATTTGAAATTGCTTTTATATCTTTTAATTTAAGAAGTGCTTTGGTTTTATTCATTTATATTTGGCATTAATGACCTTGGAGACAGCTAATATATCTGGTAAAAATAGGTCAAATGGCTTGGCTTCTCTTCTATTCACTAGAATGGTTATGTTTAAATTTTAAATGAAAAAATAATATTTTCTTTGGGAGGGCAGATTTTTAAAAGTTTTTAGTTATCTCAAGCCTTCATTCCCTTTAAGATCTAACTTTTGTTATTTCTAGATAATTATCTAACTTACCCTAATTAAACATCTTAGCATTCATTTTACCCTTAGTAACCTCCTCTTCCCTGCTTTGCCGGAAGGAGGTATAAAGGTGGGGATGAGGAAGATAAAAGAATGCCTGTGAAATGAAAGCTGAAATGAGGTTACTGTGGTGGAGGAGGCAGACAGACAAAACACAGGTTAGTTTTGAAAATGCTCCAATGAAACCCAATTCTTTGCTAATTAAAAATGATTAAAACAAGAAATTTTCTTATTAAAGGAGATTGCTATAAAAACAATGAAGGGATCCATTGTAAGTTTAATTCACATGCAGTGCTGTAGATGCAAATTGCTTCCCTAGACCTGGTGACAATCTTAAAACTTTATTCTCAGTGATTATGGTAAAAGGGGTATTATTTTTAAAAATCTGGAGGCTGATTTAGCAAGTAGTTTAGTTTTGAGAGTTTCCTCTTGGTATTCTTTTGTCATGAAAATATTAGGAGAACTATTTAATGTTTTACAAGAAAGAAAGTTCTGGATCTGTCATACAACAATGTGAATATATTTAACACTAGTGTCTGGGTGCTTAGTGTAAAGGAGGGAAAGCAAATAGAAAGAAAGCATTATGACCTGGACTGAACTTTGAAAAATTACACAACATATATATGAACTAACAAATTGATATAATTTTTTATATATGATGAATACAAAGTGAATTAACTTATAAGTCTGTTTCTTATTGGATTAGAAATACATATATTTAAAAAATTATGTGTATGGGTTTTCTGAGTGCATGTATGTCTACATACCATGTGTAAACATTGCTGGTGGGGGCTAGATGAGGTTGTCAGATCCTCTGGTACTGGAGTTTTAGATGGCTGTGATCCACCATGTTCATGCTTGGAAGGAAACTTGGGTCCTCAGGAGAGCAGCAGACATTCTTAAATGCTGAGCAGTCTCTCCAGCCCCCATCATACAGTCATTTTATGCATTTTATTATGGTTTGTGTCATAGTCAGTGTTCTATTACTGTGAAGAGACACCACGACCAAGGCAACTCTTATGAAATAAGGCATTTACTTAGCGTTTGCTTATGGTTTTGGAGGTTCAGTCCATTATCCTATGGCAGGGATTATGGAGACATGAAGATAGACATGGTACTTTAGAAGTAGCTGAAAGATCTACATTCAGATCCACAGGAAGAGAGAAAACCGGGCCTCGTTTTGGCTTTTGAAACCTAAAGCTCGCTCCCAGTGACATAATTCCTCCAACGAGGCCACACCTACTCCAGCAAGGCTACTTCTCCTATTCCTTCTCAAATAGTACCATTCCTGTGATGGATGAAAAGCCTTCAGATATAGGAGGCCATTGTTATACAAATTTACTGTTTACCTTTACTTTAATTCTGCTTTGTAAATGTTAATTGAAATATGAGTCTAATTATTTATTAGCCGCATTTCCTTTTAGAGTGCTGGGAACCAAAAGGCCTAATGCATATTAAACAAACATGTTCTACTACTAAGTGATAGCCTAGCCTCTTTCACCATCTTGGCTCATTTTGTTTCTAGAGAAGATATTGGTAGGAAAAGGGAGACGAGAAAGTTATAGAGCCAGTCAGTCCTAATGTGATTGAGGGCCACTAAAGTGACATCTGCATTACTGAATTCTTTAAAAAAAAAAAAAAAAAAAAAAAAAAAAAAATATATATATATATATATATATATATATGGGTTCAGTTTTTGTGAAGACTAAGAAAGTGAAATCCTGTGTTGCTCAGGACCAAAGAATTTCACTAAACTTCTTAGTATGTTTTCAGCCCCTGGCCTTATGTAAACCTCTCAATAAAATGGCTTCACATTAAAGAAAACTTACTTTGTTGTTTTTACTGACATAATCACCTTTAAAATAAATATGGGTTACAGAAGATACACATAAGGGTTGTCAAGTACTCTTTTCCAGGTTATGAGTAATTACACCTCAGTTTTCTGAGTTTTGTATGTTGATCTCTGCCTTACCCTTCAAAAAATAGCAAAGATATCCAGATTGTGTTTTGTCTATTCTCTTGAAAAAAGAGGCACAGGTCTTACTTTAGGTACTAAGTAAGTCAGAGGCTAGTTAGGAAAATGGAAATGAGATGCTTTAATTTCATATGTATATAAAACAGATTTTGGTATACTGAGAAGGGTAGGGTATATTGCTGAAATAACTAAAACCAGCAACAGAGGAAGCAAGGCCATTCTTAGGGCTGAGGGGTGATGAGATGTGATGTGACCAGATCTTGCAAGTGAGTGGGACTACCTCACAGGACTGAAAACTGCAGAGAAGGCAGGGGCACAGAGCTAGGACTTGGGAGCCATCAAGTCTCGACTTGGGTGAGACTTATCTAGAAGCCAGAGAGCTTGGAATCCTGGGGAATGTGGTTTTTTTTGTTATAGAAGGAAAGGCAAAACAAGGCACTAAATGTCTGAAGGCAGAGATCAGCAGAGGAATTAAAAACAAACCCAGGGCTGGAGAGATGGCTCAGAGGTTAAGTGTACTGGCTGCTCCTCCAGAGATCCTGAGTTCAATTCCCAGCAACCACATAGTGGCTCACAACCATCTGCCCTCTTCTGGTGTGTAGCTGGACATGTAGACAGAACATTGTATACATAATAAAAAAAATGTAAACCAAACAAACCCGTCAAAACAGCTGATTTCTTTTTCTGAAGCTGGTGTTATTAGTGCTTTTGTATTCTCAGAAACTCCTTTTTCTCTAAGGCTCAGGACTCTATATAAAAAGGAATTTTATAAATGGAACATTTTTATCAATGCTTTATATTTAATAGCAGTAAATTGTTTGTTCTATTATTTCTACCGATCTCTGTATTTTTGCTTATATGTATTGTATCTTCATTGTTCGTGCAATAAAGGTTAAGATTTTATTTGTAGTTGTCGACATCGTTTGTCTTTCAATTTTAAGCTACTTCTTTAAAATCTCAAAGTCATTTACACTGTGAAATGATATTTACATTTTCTATGTTTTAAAAAGATTTGTTTGCTTTAGCTTTTTTTTTTTTTTTTTGAGATAGGGATTTGCTCTGTAGCCCCGCCTGGCCTGAAGGTGGCTTTGATCTTGCCATCTTCACAGTATTGGCGCTACTGGCAGGTGGCGCCAAACCTGGCTAATTGCCAATATTTTTACTGATAAACTTGAATTATTTTGGAATTAGTTTTGGTATGAGATTAATGCATTATTTTAATAGCCAGTTTAAAACAGCTTATAACATTTTATTTAAAAAAACTTGATTTTTTTGCTATAAGTTTTTTTTTTTAAACCTCTCCTGGGTTTATGTATGTTTATTTATTAATGACCTATGGTTATAATCTAAACAGTATTTGAAGTGTCATTCTATCTAGTTCATCATATATTGATTTAAATCTTACTTTCATTTATTATTTGTCTTTGGAGTAGCTATCAGCATTCTACCTCCTTTCTGTAAAGGAGGTAAATGTCTAGGATGTCAGGTGATTTGGGTTAATTTTAAGACTTTCGTTCTGAGCTAACAAGTAGTGCAGAGTTCAATATTGATACGTATTGCTTTTAATGTGAAAGTCTACGAAGAACTGTCATGATTGTCATTGTATCAGTTTAGTCTTAGGAGAAAGTAAGATTTTAAGTAATAGATGGTGAATACTAATGAGTTATGGATTGACCTTTTAAAATTCAGTTACTGTGGTCATATTTTTCTGGTAGTTGTGGTCTATACAGCATTTTCTAAATGTAGTAGACAGGAAGAAAAGGCCAAAGCATTGAGAGAAGGGGAGGATGGTCATAAAATGATTAGCTGTGTCGTTACTCACTTGTTTGACTACACTGGGGCTCCATAGAGACAGTGTTTATTTGCTTCTGACATATGGTGTGTCATATGGCTGAATACCGTAGCAGTGTAGTAACAGAGTTATTGGCTTGTCCTTTTCAAATAGCTGGCTAGTGTGGGTGAGTGAGAGGGCAAGGGTTAAAATGTGTTATCAGGAAAACTATTCTCTCACTTTTAATTTCAGACTGAGAGATTTTTTTTTAACTAGTTCTTTTATGTTCACAATCATAAATTCTGGCATAATTTGGTACTAATTAACAATTCAATTAAAAAGCAAAAGTCTTTAATGAACTTTTCAACATATATAAAAGAAGAATGATGTGATGATGTGATGATGGAAGGTTCCTCATGTTCAACAGCACATAGCCAGTTTATTTTTTCTCATTGATTCTCTTTCATTTGAAGCAAATTCTAGCAACTATATGACTTTAGCTCCATGTTTGATGATATATCTCAAAAAGTAAGAATGTTTATTTAAAAATCCTAATGAGGGGCTGGAGAAATGGCTCAATGGCTAAAAACATTGGCTGCTCCTCCAGAGGACATGGTTCAGTTCTCAGCACCAACATGGTGGCTTGTGATGTCTTCTTCTGGCCTCTGAGGCAGCAGGCATGCAATGTGGTGCACAAACAGTCTTGGACACAAAAGACCCATATACGTAAAATAACAGTAGTGAAAACTTAAAAAAATCGTACTACTGTTTGCATGTTTCCGAAGTTAACATTTTTCTAGACCACGGTATTTTCATTTCTTTGATTGTCACTCATACATACATCTCTCTCTCTCTCTCTCCCTCTTTCTTTCTCTCTCTCTCTCTCTATATATATATATAAAACATTTGAATCAGGATTCGAATAAGGGTCATCGTTTGCTATTGTTATGTAAAATTTAAGTTCATTTTTTTTCCTTGTAAGTTTCTTTTTAATAGTTATTTTTTGGGATTTTATATTAAACTAGACCATATGTTGAACAACACATTCTTTGATGGATAACTTATAGAAACGCTAAGTGGCTTGATAGCAATATTTAACAAATTGGCTATTTGTTGCTATGCTCATAATTACTGACATGTTCTGGATTTGTCATTTGTCTACTGCTCTTCCTGTTTTTTAAAATAAAACTTCACACCCTGTAAAAAGTCACCTCGAATAGCACAGATTGGGAAACACTGCTGCAGCGTTAGGCTGCTTCTCCCATTCCTTTCACTCATCTGCTGTGCTGAAATCTAATCAGGTGCCTTAGGAGGGACAAGTTTGAAACCTTAGAAACATTTCCTGTGTGTGTCCAGAAACAAGGTACATTTTGTACAAAGCAGGGTTTTGCTAGCACACTGCTAGTGAGGTTTGTTACCAGAATGAGATCCTGGCTTAGCCAACTCAGCATTTTTTATCTTTAAGGTTCAAATTCCATTACATGTGACATGTCGCTTTACAGAGGGTGAAATAGAAACAGGAGCCTGCTTTGGTATTGCTATTAACATCTTAAGTTTGTTATTGATAAATGGAGTTAAGCAATGACTGGAGACATTGTTCTGTTGAATAGGATTTAGTTTTTAGGGAAAGGTAAATTTGAAGGTTATGAAATTAAAGAAACCTGAAAATTGTGAGGAAGGGAATAAAGTCCACTAAATAATTTGCTTGAAAATAATGAACTTTGTAGGGAAATAGAACTTCTTGATATGCCTTATGTAGATTTTTGTGTGCAACTATATCATATTTGAATGGGTTGTTACTCTTTGCATTTCGGAGTAAACTCTTTATGGTTCTCCTGTTCAGGGAATTATCCTTATTTTTAAACTGTGTAGCTGAAGATACAGAGGACAGGAAGGGAAGAGTAAAGAGAAGTTAATGTTTAGAGAACTGAGTCAGGAGGCAAATACTTGCCTGGCTACTTGTTACCTGGTAATAATAGTAGCAGTAAACTTTATAAAAATGAATGCAAATACAGAGTTCATTTGATTATAGCCATAGTCAGTCAGTCTTACTCATCCTGTTAGACTTCAAGTTTATTTCTCTTGGGCTTTACTATTTACTAATGTTAGCATTCTTGGATTTTTGACTACAGTATATCTTCCTTTGGATATAGGTTATTGTGTTGCCATCCTCTGTCTTAGAAGGTAGTTCAGAAAGGCCTTTATTTCACACATCATGTGGTCTATATAGTATGATTTTAGGAAGTTACTGTGGTTGAAATTGAGCAAACCACAGTGAGTCCTGTGTCATTTATAACCCTTGTGTTTTACCTGCAGTGGTCTTTTAAGCTCCCAAACTTTAAATTGTTGTCACATCTGTGGGGGTAAATGGCTGTTGATTCTGATTCAGGATTAACATGGATAGGTGGCCCCAAGGCTCCCCTTCGGGACAGGGAAGCTCAGTGTGTTTCTCTGAAGTCACTTAGTTTCATCTTCTAGATAATCTTTCCATCTGTGTTCTTCTACCAGGACATCAGTTGCATTTCCTATGTTCTAGCTGAGTAGAACACAAGAGCTGTAGGCTGTTGTTGTGACTGTCTAGTTTGGTACGAGCATTCTTTCTTTAAACTGCTCTTTACATTTAGTTTTAAGGTTAAAAGTGTGACCAAGTATTAAAATACTATTTGTCTTTTAGCTTGAGATGTCTAGGCGAACTTTTATCAGTAGCCTACTCACAGAGTAAGGCTTTAGTCTAGGAGATAAGAGGAAGACCCTTTATAAGCAGGGTGTGTTGATGTGTGGGAGTGTGAGAAAGTGTGAAACCTGAAGGGCTTTGTTTTTGGTTTGGGGTTTGACAGACACTGCATTTGCCTCTTAAGTGTTTTCATTACTTATGAGTAGAAGTATTTTCTTTCTTTTTTGGCTGTCAGGGTGCTGGCCTAAGAGATTAGCTTACAGAGACTTTGCAGTGTACTCTAAGAAGATGAGGTAAGGAGTCCTGTTATTTTGCTGAGTCAGGTGCCCTTTCTCCTCATTCCCTGTGAGATTTCCTTCTCTGTCTGGAAAAGTGGTCATAGTGTTTGGGATTTCTTCTTGGTCTATGTGATAATTAGCTAGATGGAATCTGTGTAGCTGAAGAGAAAGAAGGAAGGAATTTAGACCAGTGATGTCATTTTTGTCGTTTGAGACAGGGTCTCCCTGTGTAACCCTGTCTGGCCTGGTACTCCTTAGGTAGACCAGACTGCTTTTGAACTTAGAGATCTGCCAGCCTCTGCCTCTGAGTGCTGGGATTAAAGGTGTATACTTCTACACTGGGCCCCAGTGATGTCATTTTTGAAGCTATCTTGCCTTTCTTAACACTATTTACAGGAAGAAAATACAATTATCTCTTTTTGAAATGACTGTAGAAAATTTTCTGTGTAGCCGAATACAGTCCTTAGTTTGTTGCATAAGAATCACTTCATATTTTATGGTAATATATTTGTTACTTACCTCTCCAGACACTACTGCCATGTAGAGTTGCCAGTGAACTTGGAACCTTTGAAGAACTTAATCTGCTAGGTCAAGAGATTATGTTCTAAAGCAAAATTTCAGTATAATTTGAATGTAATATATCACCAAAGATCTTATGATTCATGACCCTATTCAAAAATTTGGATCTTGCTATTTTATTTTATTCTGGCTATTTTATTTCTGTGTATTGTTTTAAGGTTTTATATATGTCTTCAAGTATGGCCTTTTCTTAAAAGACGAGTGACACGTTGCTTGTATTCAGAAGAATATTCATTATATTCTTTCTGATATTAGCTTGCCTCTGTTTCCTTTGAAATATTCACTAGGAATAGAGACTTGGTTGTGGTTTTGGGTCATAACATCCACAAATTGCTTTATCTGTTTTACATAACACAAAATCATTTGTATTTTGTATGGTGGTGGGAGTATTTAGGTTTTCCTATAAGTGCTTGAAAATGGGTTATCTCTGTTTCTTAAGAAACGTGGTAGGAGCCAGGCTTACTGGTGGATGTTCATAATTCATTGTGTAGGAGTCTAAGAATTGCAGGTTCAAGGCCAATAATAGTAAGACAAGCTCAGTGAACCCCCTTCTCCCCACACAGAAAAAAAGTATGAACAATACTTGAGAGTATTGTTTCCAGAAGAGTCTCTGGAAATTGGCCTACTGATATCAGAATTACCAGGAGCACTTATACAAATGCAGGTAATTGTGGCTCACTTAACACTTACTAAACTATTAGATTCAGGGCAGGAGGTGTGTGTGCGTGCATGCGTGCATATGTGTGTGTTTATTCTTTTTATCGTCATTATCATTATTACTCTGTGTGCGGTGGATATTAGTGTCTGTGCACTGACTATGGTGGTACACATTTGGAGGCTCGAGGTTCATGTCAGATGTTTCCTCTTTTGCTCTCCCTCTTGGTTTTTGAGATGGGGTCATTCACTTAACATGAATTCCACTGACAGGCTAGATTGGCAGGTCAGCAGTCCTCTGCGATCCTCCTGTATCCACCCACCTTCCTCTGCTGAGATTGCAGGCATGCACTGTCAAACCTGGCTCTTTATATGTATTTTGGGAATTGGAACTAAACTATCCTCTAAGCCTCTGGGAGACAGTATTCTTAAGCAATATTAAGTGAAGCAATGGCAGCAATGTTTAAGAAATACTATTTTTTAGTCTTGTAGATTGTATAAAAACAACACAGGCTGTTGCACTTGTATGTTATAGTGTCAAATCAGCCTGTCCCTCTAGACAAAAGTTTCTTCCTGTGGTTACTGGCAGTAGTGTGTTCTAGCTTAATGAATAGAGGCTCTGTAATATGAAATCAACTTTTAGCTTATTTTTATGTGACTCTTTAGTATTTGAGGAAATATTTTTCTTGGAGTAACTGAAACTATTCTTGAATGGAAACAGCCTGGTTTCCTACAGATGGCTAAGGAATTGGTTTTCCATTAATGGTGCTGGCCCAATTTGTAAGATTTAGTTAAGGTTGTCCAAAAACTCTTATTTCCTTCACTTACTTGGGGAAAACTCTTTCTCTGTCTTCCTACTTACAGGCGTTAACTTTTTAGTCACTCTTTCCCTAAAGCCCTTACAGATGGAAGGACATTCTTAAGTTAAGAAAGTGTAGCGTACTTATACTCTGAATGGCTTTTAAAAATGTAGTATGATTTCTGGAGCCCATTTTTGGCTTTAAATGTATATCACAGCTATGGAACAGACACTTTTTCTTTCTTTCTTTCTTTTTTTTTCTGATATAAAGTTTTACTTCCAAATAAAACACATACCCAAGAGCACCTTTATATGCATGCAAACCTGTTCCTAGTAAAGTAAGACTGTGCATATTTTGAAATGTTCTCACCTGTTGTGTAAGCTATCTGGGAGATGTTTTTGAGGGCTTCTTGCTGAGCATGTGGTTTGCATTCCTCCTCCCCACCCTCTCTGTTGGTTAGGCTTTTATTCATCCTAAAATACTTTACTCTTTACTAAACACATGCTGTGAAGGATTTGCCTTAAGGGCAATTGCTTTTCTATGAGTAACAGACAGGAAGAGTCTTATGGAGGTAAAGTAAACAGAGTACTTCATCTCCTTTTATGGGAAGTAATTCTGCAGGAAGGATCACCTGTCTTCCTTATTAAGAGGTAGGCACTTCAGAAAGATGGCCTTTTGGAGTAGTACTAAAGGTGTCTTGTCTTCTGTTGGTGACATAAAAATAGATCTTGAAGATTTGGCAGTCCTTCACCCTTGGGCTTGTGCGCTGTCTTTGGTCTTCAGGGAATAGATTGTCGAATGAGACAAGCATATATCAAAGCAACTGTAAGTCAGGCCTATATCAGTCTGGGACATTCTGTTCCTGGTTTGTGAACTCTACAGGCCCTGACAGTGTCTGTCTGTAGGTTACACAATGTGCAGCTCATTGGAATGCATGTGTGTGTCAGTGCTACATACCTTGGACAGACTTGCATAGGAGTATAAAGTAGGGTGTGCGCTGAAATAATTCTAGAATGTGTTGTTTTATGCTTTGGGTCACAATGTAACCCTTCCTAATTAGGTGCAGCATATCCAGAGTATTTAGTGGTGTCTTTCAACATTTCTCTTAACACGTACACAGAAACATAATCTAAACATTAGAGTTTAATAAATATGAATGTATAAAATAAAAGTTTCTTAGCCTCTTTCATCTTTTCTTTTCCTGGATGAAATCTTTAATATTTTACTTTTCATTTCTGTGCTGTAGCATGTGCCACTTACTGTCCTCTGTAAGTGTATGCTCTGCAACTCTCCTTCATCATTTGATGTATAGCATCAGTTTGTTTTCAGACTAGTACATAAAAGCACCTATTTGTGCATCAACATGTTTATTGGTAATAATTTTTTATATAGAGCTTTGAAAATGATTGTTTACCTTTTCCACATAAACATATATAAACATATATATATATATCTTTGTGTATAAATAAGAAAATCAGATTCAAAGTACCATTCTTTTGCTGGTGAGTATTACTTGCGATTTTAGTTAAAATTAGTAAACATTTAAAAAGTGTCATGGACAATTTAATAAACAATGGCTAAAATGTTGTAAATTCTGTTTATGAATATCTTTATATATATCCCTATGTGAAATAGAATCCTAATGAGTTTAGATTGCATAAAATATTTTATCTATGATATTATAAGTACTTATATAGATTCTATTCAGTTTTTAAAATTAAAAACGTAAATAAAGTAGCTAGAATTGCATTCTCATAATTGTATATTCTTTTATACTTCTGACAGTATCTGACCATATCCTCCCACTTAATGGTTTCTAATAATTAGGTGGATAAGCCAGAGTAATTTATAGTTAATCTCTTTTAGATATTGCATGAACGATTCTTTAAGAACTTATTTTTATTTTGTTTGATATAATCCTAGTTTATGTATGCTGATTTTAAATTAAAACAATTCAGGAGTTTTTAAGCCACAATAAGATTTTAATAGAAATTTGAGGAAGGAAGATGTCTTAGTTACTCTTCTATTGTTATGAAAAAACACGATGACGGAGGCAACTTATAAAAGAAAGAATTTAATTAGCTTACAGTTCAGAGGTTTCGATTCCACAGTAGCAGAGCAAAGGCACAGTGGCAGGAACAGCTGAGAGTTCACGTCTTCATCAACATGTAGGAGGCAGGGAGCACTAGCTCAAAATGGCCCAGAATGACACCCCTCTTCCTGCAAGGCCACACTGGAGCCAGGTGTTCAAACATGTGAGCCTGTGTGGGCCTTTCTTATTTAAATCACCACAGTGGAAGATTTGGGAACTCTGCTTTCTATTTTTCTATTCTGAACGTGTGCAAAAAGAGAAATCTCTGGGGAAGAGATGTAACCATACAAATCTACAAACCAAAATCATTTTGCAGATAGCCAACTGTTTAACAAGTCCAACTCAAGGCATCAGGACACACCAAAGATGGCTAGGACTCCACACGCTGTCATCAGATGCATGTTGATTTGCCTGTGGATGCTCGGCTTGTCCTAATAGAGCTAGGAGGAGGGACTTCTGAAGATTTGTGTCCTACGTTTTCAGTCATTATAGGGAGTGCAGCAAGTTTTTCTTTCCTTTTTTTCAATTGCCATCAAATCAGAATAATACCTTGACATTGTATCAGATGGCACATGTAGGGTAGGTATGCCTCAGTGGTTGTTTTGGGACAGCTAATTTTTTCATGATCTTACTCCTGTGAATACATTAAAGACGATTAAAGTGATCTTCACTTTATTCAGAAAAAGCAAGAAATTGAATGACTGCTGAGACATTAATTTAGCTGGCAATCTAGTATCTGTGCTGGTATTGGTTACTGTTTTTAATTACTGTACCCAAACACCTGAGATAAGTACCTAAAGTTAGAAAACTTTGTTTTGGCTGATGATTTTAAAGGGTTTGATTCATGGCCGCTTGGACTTATGTACTTATGGATGGAGAGATTAGGGAAAGCTGTTCTTCATAGTACACAGCAAGCAGAGAGAGGGACTGAACATAGAGGGCAGATATAACTGTCATGGTTCCACTCCTTCCTTCAGCTAGGTCCACCTCCTACTGTGTCCATAACCTCCCAAAATAGTGCCTCCAGCTGGGGACCAAGTTTCATACAGAAACATTTAAGAGTCATTTCCTATGCAAACCATGACAGAGTTTGGGACAAGAAAATGGACTCTTCCAAGTTCTTGAGGCATTCAGTCAGGTGTTTGAGTAAATCACTTCCTGGGGGCACTTCTGAACTCTGACATTGATTATCCCTCATTGATATTTTAGCATTAACATGATCACATTACAGAACTGTTTCTGTTTTGTGTTCTTACTTAAATCTTGGAACAATTTCCTTTTCTTCTTTTGGACCAAGACCAAATCAGATATTAACTAATCTCTTAGGAATGAATCTTCAGTGCCAGTTAACTTGTTGAGTACACCCCTGGCATGTTACGTTACTGCTCTTTTATGGCTTGAAATACTTTTCAATAGCATCCTAGGTTTATAACCCTTATGATTGTGAAGAATCAGCTGTTCATTGAAAACGTCCGTGAGATGAATTTCCATTTTTATCATCTTTACATATCAGAATCAGAAGACTATCACTTTTGTTAAGGGAGATATCATCCTACTTCAAATATTTGTTTTAATTAATTACCTTGATTTGATAGGTCATAGTTGTGTATACTTAAACACTATAATGTTTTGATCCATGTAAACAACATGGATTGGCAGATTTAACCTAACATATCCATCATCTTTTTCTTTTTTCTTTTTTCTTTTTTTTTTTTTTTTTGGCCTTTTAGAGACAGAGTATCATTGTGTAGCCCTGGTTTTCCTAGAACTCACTGTGTAGCCCTGGCTGGCCTCAAGCTCACAGAGATCTGCTCCCCTTTATGCATCACCATGCACCATGCCCAGCTTTTACCTTGTTTTTTTTTTTTTTTTTTTTTTTTGTTTTGTTTTGTTTGTTTTATATTGTTTTGGTAAAACTCAGATTTACTCAGCCATCTTTGTGGATATATAATTAATTACACCTATACTGTCATTTAGTAGCTCTCAAAACACAGCCCTTTTATGTGAGACTTTGTATACTTTGATCCACTCTTCTCAAATGTCATTTAAAACTAATTTACATAATTGTCAATGATGTTATATTTTTCAGCTTTAAGATATTGAACTAAATTTGGATGATTTAGTCCAAATAAATTTCTTACCCCTTGTAACCCACTTCATATTGGTTAAGGGATAATAATCAAGTTAAATTTATGAAGCAATAACTTCTTATTTTCTTTCTTAAAACACATTCTGTATCTTTATTATAGCACTGTATGTTGGAATGATCTGATCTCATGTTTAATTATGCTTTTTATCTGTAATCAAACTGAGTTTGTTTATTGAAGTGAATTTATTAGTATCTTCAACATGCAATGATCTCTTTTGAAAACATTGATTCATGTGGCATGAAACTACTGATTTTAATTGACAGTATAATTTAGTGGCATTTCAATAATTCAGTGTTGTAATCTAGTTTCAAAACATTTTCATAACTAAAAATAAAGTCCTGTTTCTTCCCATTAAGCAGTTTCTCCTCATTTCTGCCTCCCATTAATCTGTGTTCTGCCTATAAATATTTACCTACTCTTTATTGTCCATGTACATATGAAATTATAGCATGTCTCTGTTTTAGGGTTACTGTTATTATAATGAAACACCATGATCAAAATTAAGTTGAGGAGGAAAGGATTTATTTGGCTAATACTTCCATATCATAGTCCATCATTGAAGGGACCTGGAGGCAGGAGCTAATGCAGAGGCCATGGAGGGGTGCTGCTTACTGGCTTGCTCCTCATGCTTGCTCAACCTGCTTCCTTATAGAACCCAGGCCTACCAGGCTATGGATCTTTTTTCCTATTCCCTACATTACTTTTACTTTCTCCATGCTAATTTTAAAAATACAGTTTTTGATCTTTTGTTCTTGTGCTTTTGGTGTCATGCAAGGAAGCTGTGCCTAATCAAATCTTTATTCCTGTATTTTCTCCTAGGAGCATTATAGTTTTAGGTTTTACATTTACATCTGCAATCTATTTTGAGTTAATTTATCTATTACATGAGACAACCTAACCCCATTCTTCTATATGTGATTATTAACGTGACCCAAATCTTTGTAGCTTTCTTTTTTTTTTGTCTTTGTGTGTTCATTTTGCTTTATTATGAGACAGGCTGGCCCTGAATTACTGGACTCACTTGATCCTCCTGCCTCAGCTTTCCAAGTAGCTATAACTCCAGACATGTACCACCACATGCAGCTCCTAGTTTTGGTTTACATCTTCCTAATGACTATGATGCAGAACTATTTCATTCGTTTATTTGTTACCTGTGGATTTTCTTCAGTAGTTTGTCATCTTTTTCCTTTTATGTAATATTTCATAGACTAAAACTTAAGTATATAGAAATATACTTATTTTTTTATTTTCAAATATTTTATTTAAGTTTATTTACTTTACATCCATCCAAAGGGTGCCCTCCCTCCTCTCCTCCCAGTCTTTCCATCCCCCTCCTTTTTCCTTCTCCAGTCCCTTTTCCCCCAGAAAAGGGAGCAGCTCTCCCATGTCAACCTTCTCCAGCACATCAAGTCACATCAGGACTGAGCATATCCCCATCCACTGAGGCAGGCAAGGCAGCCCTGCCAGGGTGAAGTGACCCAAAAGCAGGCAATAGAGTCCATATGTGAAACAGGCTCCCCTCCACTTGCCAGGTGATCCACGTGAAGACCAAACTGCCTATCGGCCACGTATTTGCAGGGGTCCTATCCAGACAGGCATGCTCCTTAGTTAAATGTCTCAGTCTCTGTAAGCCTCTGTGGGTCTGGGTTAGCTGTCTCTGTTGGTCTTCTTGTGAGGTTCCTGTCCCCTCCAGGTCCTTCCATCTTTCCTCTAACACTTCCACAGGATCTCTGGAATTATGCCTCATGCTTGGCTGCAAGTCCCAGCTTCTGTCTTGATCAACTGCTGGGTGGAACTTCGCAGGCGACAGTCATGTTATGCTTGAGTCTGCAAGCTTAGCAGAGCTTCGTTAATAGTGTCAGCGGCTGGCTTTCTACTGAAGGGTGGAGATAATATACTTACAAAGAAAGAAAACTAATTCCTTGACCCTTTTAATGACTGAATGAATTTAATTTTTGGGCTATGTTAAAACTACTATAACGATAATTATTTACTAGTATAAAAGTAGATATCCTAAATATCCTTCTTTTTATTTTTTAAGTTCTTTAAAGCGAAATCTAGAGAAATAGTTATTGGGGTCAGAATTTATATGTGATTTTAAGTTTTTGGATACTTCAGTTGCCTTCAGAAAATTGATTTTCCTACAACAGTGGATTGATTGAGCTGTTTAAAACAATTTCTAGAGTATATATTTATCATAATCCTGTACTCTGCCTTCCGTAAACTGTCCATGTCATTTTAGCAATTTATGTTTCTTGACTCCACTATTTTTCATATGCTTCTGTATTGCCTGAATGATGCAGTTTTTCCTTTTTTCTATATATGTTTCTTATGAACTGTTAAGGCTCTGATAACTGCTTTTTTTGTGCTTTTGTGCATGTATGTCTTTATTAAAATTATATAATCTATAAGGCTCTAAACATTGTGGTTTCTTATGAAAGCCCCAGAGAACAAGCTTACCCTTAGCACATGCTACATTTGTTATATTAATCACTGAATTCTGGAATTTTCTATCATGCCATCTTGCTGGTTATCGTCTTTGTTGTTGTGAGGCAGTGTCTCTCCCAGGCTTGACCTCAAACTTGTCAGTCTGCCTCAACCTTTGTAGTTGCTGGGGTTACAGATGACTCTTGTCCAGTATTCCATGTGATTTTAAATAAGTTTCCTTTCTTTATATTATAATAACTCCAAAACTGCTATCTACTTCCACAAGCAAACTTCTGGTAATTTTTTTTCTCTTAAATAATTTTATTTATCAGGTGTCTCTGTGTGTGTGTGTTCGTCCATGTCCATACAGCATTTTTTATTTAAAGTGTATGAATGCTTTGCCTGCATGTATGGACGTGTGCCATGAGTGTGCCAAGTGCCTGCAGAGATCATAAGAGGGCATAAGAGTCCCTGGAGCTGGGTTACCGAAGGTTATGCCACCAAACAAGAGTTCTCAGTCGTCTCTCCAGTACTTGGTATAGTGATTTTTAAGAACACAAGTTGATTATACATTATTTTACCTGTATGTAAAGATGTTTCTAGGGTAAATTCCCAAAGGGAGAATTCGTGCACTTGTAATTTTAATGTGTATTGCAAATTATCTGCCAGTAATGTATTAGTGTCTACTCCTTTATATTTTGGTAATGTGCTATCACATTGATAGTTTAGCTCCCTAGATAGATGAAAGTAGTATTTTATTGTTTAGATGCTTTCTCTATATGTTAAATCTTTTTCCTTTTGCAGGAAAAAATTTAATGTAAGATCTTTGTAAATGCTAAAAGTCATAAAAGTGATTTTAATAAATAAAAATAAACTTTTCTTCTAGGTAAGTTACTCTGCCTTTTGGAATAAGTAGCCCCTTTCAGAGTCTCTGAAACCTTGTAAAGTATTTGAAAAGGTGTGAACTTTATTAGCATCTGAATTATTTCAGTAACCTTTTGCCAAATGGATATGGGCATATCTTGTTAACATTTTAATAGAGCTTACAAACCAGAGTATCTGTGTTCATAGTATCCAGGAAATTTATTTGAGTTATGCACACATGTATTTTTAAAACACTGGAGAATTTAAGGTTGAGCAAAGACTAGGAAGAAAAGCAAAGCAAAACAAAACAAAACAAAACAAAACAAAAAAACAGCTGGGGCCTAGGGCCTAGGGGAAGGAGGTGTGATAAGCACAGTGATAGATTCTATTGGTGGAGGGTACAAAGTATGTGGGGCCTCGTTCATAAGGCTGGGTTCTGTTCACTGAGAGACAAAGGTCAAGGCAAGGGCCTAAATAATGCTCAGGATATTGGGGGATTGAGGTGGAGGCTGGCTCCTCATATCATACAAAGGATCACCAGTTTTTACTCTGGCAGTCGAGGTTACCTGGAAGAAAATAGTCCTCTGTGATTGACAATCCTGGTTTCTCAAATGTTTACTCTTGTGCTTCCCACAGATTATGACAAGGTATATGAGAAGAGACAGTATCGACTCTGTCTCTGGATATGCTGCCTTTCAGACGCTATCATGTTCAGCTGTCTGGAAATTCTTTGTAATGTTTTTTATGGAGAACTTATTATATAGGAATGATTGGTTATATCTTTGCTTATTGTTGACCAACTCACATGTCTCTTTTTCCCTTTTCCTTGCCTCTTGAGTATTGGGCTGAATGTTTTAGCTCTTTATTCATGCTTTGGTCTTTCCATCCTGGTGCTTTCCAGGGTCTCTGAACCATCAGTCATCTTAGAAACTGACAAATGTCATTCCTACCAACTTAGAAGTTCAAGGATTGGATTTTAAAAGCTGTGTGGCAGAAAACAGGGGTGAAGATAAAATACCTATTTCATAGTATCACAATTTAATCAAGTGGTGAGAATCACTCCTTTGTAAAGTACTGTGTTAAAATACAGTGACTTTAGTCCATTATTGTATGTCAGGCTGGCCTTAAACCTCAGGATCCACTTGTCTCTACCTCATGAGCTCTGGCACTTAAAGTGTCCTCCACCACGCCTGACTTATTTGTTTTGTTTTGTTTTTAATAACTCCTAAGCCCAAATATTGCTGCTTCTGTGGGCATAATTATGGGTCCTATCAGCAGTCACTCCTCCAAAGAAACATGCTGCCCTTCCTCTAGCAGCTCTCAACTGCCTCAGCGAAGTTTGTAGCCTCAGGAGCCCCTCTCCCATCCCTGCAGCAGTTTGCCTGACTTGATGTTATAGGTGACCGCAGTTGCTGTGCAGTGCCATCCACAGCATCTCTTCTCATCCTTTGTCTCCTGCATCCTTTCTGCTCCCCTCTTCAGTGATGTCCCTGAGCCTATGGTTGTGAGTTTGACATTAATGCCCCACATATGACCAAGAGCTCACTGTCCTTATTCTTGTCATTTAATATTTAGAAGGCAGTTTGGACCATATGATCAGCTAAAAACAATTTCAATATTATATCATTTATGGGCTTTTTACTGTTCTGATTGTGGTTATATCTCTGCTGACATGTAACATTCTTGCTGGTTTAGCTGACTATCTGGCAGAAACTTTCCCTTGTAGCTCTGGAGGCTGGGGCATCTGTTGAGACGCCAGGTGCTGGGAGATTGAAAATCTGGTGCGGGCTTACTCTACTTTAAAGACGGCCCCACCACACGTGGTGGAAAGGCAGAACTGCTAACAGGCACCCTTAGATGTCTTATAAAGAAAGCCAGTGACCCTACTCGAGAGGGTGAAGCCCTCATGACATAATCAGATCCCAAAGACGTCATTTCTTAGTACAGATTTTTAGATTAGGTTTCAACGTGGGAACCGGGGGAGAGGAGAGGAACATTCAGCCTATAGCGTATCTCCCTGCCCTCCAGATCCACTTGAATATATTCATTGCATCCAAGTAGCTCTCACACTCTTGACTTGCTTGTTACCATCTTAAACCTCCGAATTACCGTCTAAATTAAATATGACCAAGACTCAAGGTATGAATGATCCTGAAGCAAATAGCTCTCCATAATTTAGCCTCCAAAATCAAACTGTTTCCCAAATACAACAGTAGGACAAACATAGGATAGATACTCCCATTCCCAAAGTGGTAGCTGCTTCCATTTATGCCTAAAACTCAACAAGGAAATCGTTAGTCAGGATTTCTATTTCTGCAATGAAGACATTGTGATGAAAAAGTAAGTTGGAGAGAAAAGGGTTTATTTGGCTTATACTTCCAGATCATAGTCCATCAATGGAGGAAGTCAGAACAGGAATTCAATCAGGGTAGGAACCTGGAGGCAAGAGCTAATGCAGAGGCCATGGAGGGGTGCAGCTTACTGGGTTGCTTCATATGGTTTGCCCAGCCTGCTTTCTTTCTTTCTTCTTTTTTTTTCTAGATTTATTTATTTAATTATTTTAGATATATGAATGGTCTGTTTTCACACATACCAGAAGAGGGAATCAGAGTCCTTATACATGGTTGCTGGGAATTGAACTCAGGACCTCCAGAAGAGCAGTCGGTGCTCTTAACCACTGAGCCATCTCTTCAGCCCCACAGCCTGCTTTCTCATAGAACCAGCCCAGGGAAGGCACCACTCACAATGGGCTGAGCCCTCCCCTATTGATCGCTAATTTAGAAAATGCCTTACAGCTGGATCTCATAGAGGCATTTTCTCAACTGAGGTTTCTTTCTCTCTGATGACTCCAGCTTGTGTCAAATTGACACAAAAAACCAGCCAGTACAGAAAGTAATATTACATCTTAAGGTTTGACAGCCATCTTTTCAACCTTATGTCCTGTCTTCTGGACTGATTGGGGCAAAGGAGAGCCTCCAAGGCTCAGGTCTTTTGTGTCTTTGCTGGGGAAGGCCCGTGCTTCGTGCTTCAGCTTTCTAAGGGTTGGAGTCTTGTATCTGCAGCTTTCCTAGGCTGGAATTTAAGGCCTGTGGATCTCCTGTTCCATGATCCTATCCCATGGCATCCCTAGACATTGCCTTAATGAGGAATGTGCACTCTGGAATGTGCTCCCTCCACAGTGAGTGAGTGGGGGACTACTATAGCCCCCTAACCACCCACATTCTGTTTATTAATACTAGGTAGTCTCTAAGAAGATTGAACATTGATTGCTCTATAGTAGTGTTCATCTGAACCCTCACCAGAGTCACCCTCAATGCTTCTTTTCCAACACTGTCTGCCTATTACATTCAGGCCTTTACAGCCATTGAAGCAGGACAGTCTCCCCAAGCATAGTTGGCTACCATAAAAAGCTAAAATGTTAGGCTCAGGATGCGAGGCTAAGCACTGCACTCAGGGTCAGCCGCTTTCGACCCAGAGAAGAGCATGTCTGATTGCATGCAGGTTAATGCCCCAAGTCCCGTCTCTGAGAAAAAGGTTTCGGACGGGTCTGATGCTCTTTGGGTCATCAGATGAA
The DNA here is from genome assembly GCF_030254825.1 of Meriones unguiculatus. Classification (NCBI taxonomy): domain Eukaryota; kingdom Metazoa; phylum Chordata; class Mammalia; order Rodentia; family Muridae; genus Meriones; species Meriones unguiculatus. The sequence continues at coordinate 64,051,402 of NC_083358.1, forward strand.
TGAACATTGGTACAAAGTCCCAATTTATTTCTAATATCAGAGATCAGACCTCTACTCTTGCCTGATGCGTCTAAAACAAAAAGGGGGAACTGTAGAGAGCTGCGTAATGCCGCGCCTTAAAGATGGAGCTGGTTTCCGCCTTCCACCTTCCCAATGGTGAGTGCTCTCTGTCACAAACAACTCTATATTTGGCTAAGATTGAGGATCTGGCTTGCTTCCGTGTATGTGGACCTATCTGCATTGCCCACAAGGCACGCTGGGGTTGGCTACCCAGAGGCTATTTTAAGCTGTGGGCTGGCTTTCCCCAGGGTCAGAAGATTGATCAAGGTTCCTGAATAAACTGCATTGAGAAGAACAAAAAAAAAAAAAAAAAAAAAAAGATCAGAAAGAAGGAGAGGAGGACCTCCCCTATCAGTGGACTTGGGGAGAGGCATGCATGCAGAAAGGGGGGAAGGGTGGGACTGGGAGGGGAGGAGGGAGGGGCCTATGGGGGGATACAAAAGGAATAAAGTGTAATTAATAAAAGTTATATAAAAAATTAAAAAAAAATCATGTATTCTCAGATTCTTCTAATCATTATCAGGTTCCAAAACTGCTTTCTTAGTTTTAGGTAGAGTATAACATCATTCCATTGCTCAATACCAGTTTTTGTTTTAGTTCATTCTTATTGTTAAAACTAATGATTTAGCAGTAGAAATTTATGGACCGTTAGACATTCATAGTGCAGAATTCTAAAGGCTGGGAAGACCTACGTCAAGCCACTGACAAAGTCAGGGTCTACTGGAAACCCATTGTGATGCTTTTCAATCCCACAAAGCAGAAGACTACAGTTGCTTTCTAGAGGCTTTTTTTTTTTTTTTTTTTTTTTTTTTTTGTAAGAACACTAATCTTTTTCGTAAGGATGTGGCCCTTTTAACCTAATTTTATTTGGTAAGGCCCTCTTTCGTGAATATTACATGGATGGGTTAGGCTTCAACTTTGGAATTTTGGGGACATGTAAAAAGCATTTAAAGCATAGCATTTACATGGTGGTGCAAACATATACAATGCAGTGAAAGCAGTATTTTCCCTAGTAGGAATAGGTATTGAAAACTGTAGCTAAAGATAATAGTACTACTAAAAGTAAAACAAAACAACAAACCAACAAACCTGTCTATACTATTAACTCAAAGGGCTAGCCTGAGATCCTAAAACTTTCTTGGTTTTTATCTTTGTGGATTTTTTTTGTCAAGCCTTTGAAATTTTGTTGAATTTACATTTCATTTGTAGTTTGTTTTGTATTCAAATATTGTGTTTACATTTATCATTATATTTTGTATTATCCTGAAACTGTGAAGAGCTTTTGTGTTTTTCTTCCAGAGTAAAGAGTATTTTTGTTGCTTCTGGGCCTGTGGTGAGGCAGAACATCCTGATTGTGGGAAGGGTTGGGCAGAGCATCATGGTGGCAGGAACAAGGGGCAGAGGGATGACTATGCCAGTACTAACTGATTTCTTCCCCTTTAATTCCAGACAACTCCTTCCACTGTCTGTGTGGAGGAGCTCCCACAGACACATCTAGACATGTTAGTGATATATCAGTTTAGTCAAACTGTCAACAAAAAGTAACCACTACAATACAGTTTTAGACTTTTGAATAGAAAAAAGGAATATGTAAAAATTGATTTGAAGTAGGGGTGGGACATAGTGCCAGGTCTTTTGTTTCTGCATCCACTCAAGGGGATGGGTGCAGTTTGCAGATGGTTTTGATGGAAGATAAGATGCCTAGTACTTTCCTCCTTTGATTCTTCCAATTAAAACCAAACACAAGAAACATAATGTGTGTTTGAAAAAGAAAATACCACTCCTTCCCTCTGCAGTCTGGGAGTGGAGCATGCCTAGGAAGTGTACCCATCCCCTAATCTGAAGCTTGCCTTAACTCTCCAGAGAACAGTCAGTGGACATTTGTTGTTATTCCAGTGGTTTTGGACTAGAACCATTTTTAGTTGTACGGTTTACTTAGAAACATCTTGAGGACTCTATTTCTCTTCTGAATGTTTCTGAGTAATAAGATATATGTGTCAGTATGTTAGTCTGTGTCGTGAACCTGTGATATTGCATAGTAGACAGCCAGAGAAAGCATAGAATAGAGTTGTTTGCTCCTGAAATAATAGTTCCCAAACTCAAATGATAGTTTGATATTCTGTTGTCTTTCTGCCCTGCTTGGAAATCCAGGAATGGACTTAATTAAAATCATCAGCTGGGAATAATAAGGAACTAGTGGTTTGCTGTGAAGATTTTCTTAGAACTACATTCTTAATGTTTAGCTTTTCGGATGTTTCCTTAAGAAAAATTAGCATAATGTTAACTCATGAACTATAAGGGTAAATTAATGTTCTAAAAATGAGTCATTTAAAAAAATCCTTTTCTGATCCTTGTCAATTTTATGCAAAATTGATGTAGAAATTAAAAAAAATTGTCTAAAACAGTGCCTGGAATGAAGTGATTATTTGGTCAGTGGGTAGGCACATATGTATTTTATCTGTCTTTTATTCCTACTCTCAACCTTTGAAACATGTAACTGTATAGCTGACTCCTCTCTTTCTGCAGATCTACACTTACTCATAAAGATACTTATTTTACTGGTGTGGGAAGTGTTGATGTTCACAACCAGTTGCGAACCCATGTCGACTCCTTAGATTGTTGTGGTCTCTCACTGAACTGGGAGCTTTCTGATTTGAGACTGCCTGCCTGGCTAACCAGTTTCAGAGATTTGCTTGTGTGCACCCCACCCCACCTGGTACTAACATGGCTGTCATCATGCCTGGCTTCTCACTTGCAGGCTGGGGATCTGAGTTCAGTTTCTCATGCTCATGCAGCATCTCCTTTGCCAGTTGAGACATCTCTGTGGCCCTCACTGACTCAATATTAGACTATCTCAGTACCTTGTGTTCACTTTCTCTGTTCTGTTTCTCTTTCATGTGCTTCAGCCCCTGTCTTTTTATTATATATTTTTATGTTTATTTGTTTTTGCTTCTATTTTCTTTCCCTGGACCTAGTTTAGAGTAAGTTGTATCACTAAGTCTGGGACATCCTAACACATAGTAGCCACTTAATAAATGCTTGCTTCTCCTTCTAGTAACTCATTCTGTGCCTCTGCCTAGTTCTCATATACTTTAGTGTGTGTACAGTGACTGAATGTGTATGTAATGCAGTAATAAGTGTCATAGAGCTCAGCTGCTACCACTGAAAAGGGTTCCTGTCTTTTATATTAAATTACTCTAAAACATTTTTTTTTGAGGGCTGAAAAAGTAGAAGTTCCAGATGTTTCTGTCTCTGAGTAAGCTCTGAAATGCCATTTTCTTGTTTCTAATATTGCTGTAGGTTCAGATTTAGAGAAGTCTCTGTGTTTGCTTGAAGAGAGGAGAGAATAATTTGTACCATCCACCTAAGCTCATGTGCACTATTTAAAAAAATATCTTTGTTTAGTAACATTGTAGATTTTTATTCTGTCCTTATTTTTTTCAAGTGGTTCCCCTATTTACTATTGTATATATGTTCTGCTTTAATTAATATACACAGCCCAGATCTTTAAATAACTTACTTTGATTTCTGGGTATTGAAGTTCATCTTGGTTCTTTTTTTGTTTGTTTTTTTGTTTGTTTTGAGACAGGGTCTCTACATAGCCCTGGCTGGCTACTCTGGAACTCATCTTCTAGATCGTGCTGGTCTCAACAGAGGCCTTCCTGCCTTTTTGCCTCTCCAGAGCTGAGATTAAAGCTACCAGCTTATCTAGCCTCTTACTCATGATATTAAATTTGTTGCTGCTTTGAACAATTTCATAAAATCGCCATTTTGGTTGCACAGCAAGTTTTAACAGTTTTATGCCAATCCCAAGAATTTTCTCAGTACAATAGTTTGCAATAGGGAAATATGAATAATATATATTAAGCATTTGGGCAATAATAAAAAATTATTACAGTGAAAATGACTACTATTGGTAATGGCAATTAGATAAATGAAAGATTATTAACTGTGTAAAGTATTTATTATCTTAGAATTGAAAGAGACTCAGATCATTTTATCCTACCATCCTGTACAGCTCAGTAGAATGAAGACATATGTAGTAGCTTTCTCAGAGGCACAGGGTTTGCCAGTGGCTGAGTTACAACTGCCTTCAGGTTCCTTGTAATAAAATGTTGAGCAGAGGTTGGTTGTCATATACAGCTTGTGAAATTATAACAGCTTGTGCAAATTCTGTGGGCTTCATGTTAGTGTCATCATCAAGCAGAAATTGAAATGTGTGTATGAAGTTTACAAAACTACAATATTTTCCCACTCTTTATTTAATGAGCAAAATGCCTTTGATTTATACTGATAAAATAAAATATTTTATCAGATGCCTATGTTGTTTTCCTTTTCTATCCATGTATGATTGACTAAAAGGAAAGATGCCTAGAAGCAGCATGCTTACAGCTTGCTCTGTAAACATGCAGCTACATGAAAGACTTGAAATGCCGAAACGGAGAGCAACTGTTTATAAAGCCTATGTACTAGTTAGATAGGGTGTGTGTGTGTGCGTGTGTGTTGCATAGAAACCTGGAAGGAGTATGTTCTTTGACTTTTACAGAAATGTGTTAGATTTTCAGAATAACTGATAAGGAGGACAGAAGACTTTGGTCACAAGCAGTTGGAGGAGCTTTGCTGTGTGGAGAGAAACATACCTGTGAAATGTGAAATTGTATAAAACAGCAGATGATAAAAAGGGACATGTCCTTTTTTATTTGTTCTCAGGATTGAAGGCAGTGTTTTATTGGAATAATGATTAAATGTGGATTTATGCTATGAAGATTAGAGTTTTAAAAAATTAAAGTTTTAAAGCTCTGTTATCTCTTATTTGCATGCAAAATCTCCTCCCCACCCTCCACCATTCCTTGAGAATTCCTTGATGTTATGGAGTTTTTTCTTGGAACATTGGAAGATGGTTTGCTTGGGCTGTGGAGGGCTTTCTCCACTGTGGAAGTATGCTGTTGCTTGTGGTTGGGAGTCACGTTTTGAAGACCTCTGCTCCAATCTAAGGTTTCACTGAATCATAAGTTCTTTGGTTTGGGGTCATAAATGTCTTTGAAAAACTGGAAAAGTTTCACTACATGGAAAATATATGCATGCTTATGTGCAATTTCAGGTGGCCTGTCTCGGCTTGAACAGAACCTGGTGGAGGAAGAGGATGTTTGTAGTATATGGTTATCTTTGTTACTCTGCTCCAGGGAAACTGGAATTCACAAAAATCTATTTCACTAAGTATTCCAGATAGTAGACTGATTTTTGTATTTGTGACAAGTTTCCTTGGTTTTGAGATGTTAGAGGATGTTTTCTTTTTACAAACAACCAAACCTTCATGTTTCTGGTAGACTAATGTTTATGTGCTAACTGCAAAGTGCATGAAATCTTTGGGCATAGACAAATTGGCTATGAAATGCAAATGTTAATACAGCATCTCAGTAGTAAAGCACAGCCTATGGAGATGTTTGTATTTCATTTGGACTTCATGGACTAGAATAAAAATCGATGTCTAGAAACCAGTGTTAGTCCTTTGAATGAGGTGGTTCAGTGACTGTGTAAGGATGGAGACACAAGCACTGGCGCACCTCTAGTTTTGTAATTCATAATGACATATGCTTTGAGGTGTTCTCTTTACTGCTTCCATATAAGGTATTTTTCCCTGAACTTTTGGGGTAAAATTGCTTATAGTTTGACTCACAAACTAAAAAATAGAACCCATAGTTAAAATGCTTGCATGAGTCAGAGTCTGGTTTTTTTATTCAGTGAGGATGCCAGTGATTCTTGCTAGCTTTGCCTCACCACTGTTCCAACCTACAAAAAAGCCAAATCATTTTATTTCAAAGAAAAAGGCTTAATATACAGAGCAAGATCAAATTTTAAAGGGATACTCCCATTAGATATCTCTAGTAGTCTACTTTCTGTTGCTGTAGCAAGATTTTTGATTTTGGGAACTTTATAGAGGTAACAATTTGATTTAGCTCATAGTCTTAAAACACATTAAATCTTTAGGCATGAATGTGTAAACCAGCTATAAAGTGAAGGGAACCACTGCATGCTTATATTTTTTAGGGTTTACTAGAACCAAATCACAAGCTATTTTAACAAATGAAGGGAAATGCAGTCTAGGTCTTACTAAGACAATGTCAGCAGATTTAGTAGTTTGGAGAATGAAAATGCAGGATTAGGTTACACTGTGATGGAGGCCTTCTTGCCAGGGCAGACATGGTGGATAACATCGTGTGGGACTGTGTGTGTGTGTGTGTGTGTGTGTATGGAGAGGTCATGTGGCAAGATGGGGAGCCAGAGAGAAGGGCTGCATCCAGTCTTGCTCTTTTATTAAAAGCCCGTTCTTGTGGAAGCTCACTTAGCTCAGTTTAGTTTCACAATAATCCCTTCTGAGGACAGTGCGCCCAGAAGTTCTTCCAGCATGTAAACCACAACCACCCCAAAGCAATTTCCAAACCAGTGACAGCTTTCATGAAGTGATCTTTAGCAGCATTTGAAGGCTAGTTCATGTGTAGACATTGTACAGTACTGCAAGACAGAACAGTAAATGCTCCTGCAATACTGTAAGATAGATTAACAGTGAAAGATGTTGTGACCCTTTAATGCAGTTCCTCATTTTGTGATGATCCCCAACTATGAAATTACTTTTGCTACTTCCTAAGTGTAATTTTGACACTGTTATGAATGGTAATGTCAAATATTTGCGTCTTTCGATGTTTTTAGGTAACCCCTGTGAAAAGTTTGCTTGATCGCCAAAGGTGTTGTGATCTACAGGTTGAGAGCTGCTGCTGTGGCTGCTCTAGAACCCCGTGGGCATTTTATTTGGAATACCAATGATTTTGTCACATTCACTCATTTGCAGGAAAACACATTCTCTTTTGTAAGCATGGCTTTTTAGATTCTTATGTATTTTTGAGAATTGATAGAACACGATACATACATTATAGTGCCCTGAGAAGTGCAGGTTCTTAGGAAAATTTCACCGTAGAATAATGTTTCTGGATTCAATTTTTAAATTCTGCAATAGATACAGTAGATACTGGAAAATATATCTTAAAACAAAATTAAATACTACTTATTAATTAGATTAAAAACCCTACCTTTTCCAGTTCTTTGTCTAAAGAAATCTTATTCATCAGATAGATAAAGCTTTTTAACATTCTCCCTCCCCCAGTTTTGGTGATTGCTGTTAGAAAAACAATAGCCTTTATTTTCCCATGCTTTGGTTCTCATGATTTTTGACATGGGAAACTTCAGTTAGCGTTCCTTTCTGGAGCAATCATATTTATTGTTCCTTTTTTTTGCATTTACTAAGTCTGTGGCATTCCTGCCATACTGGTGGTGCTAGGGTCATGTGTTTCCAAGCATTCCGCATTTGTTGAAAGTATGCAGAAAGCAGAAAGCTTGGACTTTTAAACGTCTGATTATGTAGGTATATATCTCCTACTTGTTACCCTACATCTTTATTATAGGACACTTTCAGAAACTATTTTGAACAAACGGCAACTTCTGTGTTTCATGAAATTCTGAAATAAAAATGTTATTGTACATACTTAAAAGCTGATTTCTTACGATGAACTTGGGCTTATATAATTTCAGTAAATTGTGTCTGTGCTGGTATTTTTTTGCCTTTTCAAACTGCTAGTCAGTTTCCAGTGAAAGGAATAAAAAAGGTTTCTACTTTTTCATTGAGCATTTCTTAAAATTTGGAAAGGTAAATTTCTTTTTTTTATTTTTTAATTTTTTTATTATTAGTTACATTTTATTAACTCTATATCCTAGCTGTATCCCGTTCCCTCATTCCCTCCCAAACCCTCCCTCTCTCCCTCATCTCCTCCCTGCCCCTTTCCAAGTCCACTGATTGGGGAGGACCTCCTCCCCTTTCATCTGACCCTGTTTTATCAGGTATCTTCGGGACTGGCTGCAAGCAAAGTCCTCATCTGTGGCCTAGCAGGACTGCTCCTCCCTTGGGGGGTGGGGAGGTCAAAGAGCCTGCCATTGAGTTCCTGTCAGAAATAGTCCCTGTTCCCCTGACTATGGGAAACATATTGGTTACTGAGCTACCATGGGCTTCATCCGAGATGAGGTTCTAGGTTATATCCATACCTGGTCCTTGGTGGAGTGTCAGTCTCAGAAAAGACCCCTGTGCCCAGGTATATTTGGTCCTTGTGGAGCTCCTATTCTTTCCAAGTCATACAAACTCCCCCTTCTTTCATATGATTCCCTGCACTCTGCTGAAGGTTTGGTTATGAGTCTTAGTATCTGCTTTGATACACTGCTAGGTAGAGTCTTTGTGGTAGGCTCCTGTCCTGTTACTTGTTTTCTCCTACGTCCAATGCACCTCCCAATTGTCTTTCTAAGTGAGGATTGATCATCTTACCCTGGGTCCTCTTTCTTGTTTATCTTCTTTAGGTGTATAGATTTCATTATGTTTATCCTATCTTATAGGTCTATATAAGCGAGTATATACCATGTGTGTCTTTCTCCTTCTGGGATACTTTATTCAGAATGATCTTTTCTAGATCCCACCATTTGCCTGCAAATTTCATGATTTCTTTGTTTTTGATTGCTGAGTAGTATTCCATTGTGTAGATGTACCACAATTTCTGTATCCATTCCTCCGTTGATGGACATCTGGGTAGTTTCTGGGTTCTGGCTATTACAAATAAAGCTGCTACAAACATGGTTGAGCAAATGTCCTTATTGTGTACTTGAGCAAGTTTTGGGTATATGCCCAGGAGTGGTATAGCTGGGTCTTGAGGAAGCACTATTCCTAATTGTCTAAGAAAGCACCAGATTGACTTCCAAAGTGGTTGTACCAGTTTACATTCCCACCAGCAATGGAGGAGGGTTAGGTAAATTTCATTAGCAGATTCTAATGAAGACAAGTCACTCCTGTGGCTAAGCTTTGCAGTTCAGTAGCTGGAGTATCCGATCACTTAGGAGGAGACCCTTCGGAGGTGGGCTGCCTGGATGGTCTGTGAACAAAGTGGGTTGTTAGGGTTTTTGAAGCGGAAGCTCTGTTTCTGCGAGAGAGGTGTCCTCACGTGGTAGCAGCACTGGGTGCAGCACAGCGACAGGACAATGTCACAATCAGGAGTCTAAGGAACTTCTTGGTGGTTAAGATGGTCTTCTAACCAGCATCTGTTAGAGACCCTTGCCTTGTTAGTTCCCCTTTCAGGTGTTTTCATTTCAGTCCTGTAAAGATGCACTATGCCTTCTTCTCTTCAGTTAAAAAGTTCAAAGAAAAAACCTTACTGTAACCATATACTTGTAATGAAACTAAATACTTTAGGGACTCATAGTTACTAATTTTACTTAAGTATGTAAGTAAAATTTATTATTTATTAAGTAAAACTCTTAAGTAAATTAGGAAGTTATTTACCCTTTAATAATATAAATATAGCTGTGGAAAAATGGTTCTCAATCCTACTAATTTTAGTCTTGCATGCTATTTTACCAGCGCGCATCAAGATGTGAAGTATTTCTGTTTAACTTACGTAGTTTGCGTATGTGGAAGTGGATGTGTATTGAGAGACCAGGCTGAGGTGTGTGTTTTTTGTCCCTTGGATGTGACTCTTCACCCATCTTCCTGGTTCCCATTCCAGTGCTGTGATTAGTACCCTCTTGTTTTCTCTCATATGCTTCAAGACTTGCTTTACCTTCTCCCACCACGAACTCAAGGCTTCTTCCCAGCATTCATTTAGGATCTATTAGCCTCTTGCTACAATGACCATACTTAATTCTAAGGGCAAGCCAATGATAGGGCATCACCATTCTGTGATAACAGAGTTGGGACAGCTCTGACTTGTAAAGTGGAAAGCAGGATAGGAAGATGCTTCATGGCCCAGGAGAGACAATGAATAATGAAGGGAAATGTTTGGCCTTCCTGTTTTAAAATGGCCTTCTATTTTTAAAGATAGCTGGAGTTAAGAGAGGCCATGCCAGGTGCCATAACTAGCAAACAAGAGTGTGAATATGAACTCACTATTGTCTGGCTTCAAAGCCTGTGCTCAGTAATGCATTGTTACTTGCTGTATGAGTGTAGCAAGTTCTTCAATCTGTTGGAAGTCTTTTTCTCAGCTGTAGAACAGATCAAGAATACCTGACTGTAATAGTAATTTTGAAGGGTGTCCTGAAGTTTCTGACTGACTGTTGATGATCGGTAAACAGTACTAGTTGTTTTATGACTTCCTCCTTTTTTAGGGACGTTAAAGACATGAGATAGGAGCTACCTCCCTAAAATGCTGGGAGAAAGCCTATCATTGGGTATTTCTAGTGAAATTAAGATGAGCTGAGGGAAGCTCAGGGCTCTTAATTCCAGTTTCCCTTACATGGTTTCCAACACCCCATGCCTTTTTTAGAGGAAACATGTAAAATGTACCCGTTCTAATAGATAGATAAGTGATGGTAGATACTTTGTTTTTAACTAAAGATATTGCTTTCTTAGCACAGTGTCCTAATTACCTTCTTTTCAGCATTGGTGAGCAGAATTGAATTCAGAGCTAGTCCCAATGTGTGTAGCCATATTTGCTTGCAACCTCATTGAAACCTGATAGTTAAGAATTTTTACAGAAATGTGTAGCTACAATTAAGTCTGTAGAAAATTAGTTAACAAAGTTGACAGATCCATTGAAAGATTAAAGGGTAACATTTCTTTGTCATTAGTTTAATTTATACTGAACTTGATTCAGGAACCTCTGATGGCTGCTTCTCTCCTACACATCCTGCATTTGCAAAGGTTTGGGGACTGCTGTGTGATATGTACAAGATACACTGGTAACAAAATAATTTCTGCTTCAAACAAGTGAAGCAATTTAGACTTCCACGGGTTGTAAAAGATAAGCTATATAAAAAGTAAGTGACCCTGTAGTCTCTCCTTGTTTACTCACGGTTTATAATAATTCTAGATACTACTCAGTTAAAATTGGACCTTTCTGATGAATGACCTCCTTACAGAAGTAGATCTTGGGATGAATGAAGCTCATGTAGGATATTTAGTAATGTGACTGCTACCTATTGACAAGTCCTAAATTTTTGTTCATTAGACATTTTCCATTTGTTACAGTTTTACTCCAAAACATCGGCTTATGTTCTGAATGCTTATCTTCTGTTGCTGCTCCTATTTCAATGGCTTTGTAGCCTTTAAGAGGTAGAATTAGGAGACAGTAGAAGTATATCATACGGACAGCACTTTGAAGGTTAAACTAGACTGATTGTGGTCTATCTGCCTTCTGATTAATGTAATGTGAACAAGAGAGTGCTTCATACTTGTACAGTATGATTTGGGTCACTAAATTATGTATTCCCTGTCACAGTGAACTTAAAATCTCTGAAAATGTGAATCAAAAGGAAAATGTGTTTTGTTTTGTTTTTAAATTCAAGAGAAAAGAAACCACCTTCCTTTTAGTTGTTTCTGTCATGGATTTTGTCACAGCAGCTAGAAAAGTAACAAATATACCACTGCATACAAAATTAATGTAGCCTTTTTATAACCCTTTACATGCATTAATTATGCCAAGCTCCTCTCTCCATATTAGGTTGGGCTTGAACAGGTCTTGTACATGCTGTAACAACCACTATAACTTCCTATGTGCAGTACCTTGCTGTGCCTAGAAGACATTATTAATTACAGCTCTATAGCCTCCAGCTCTTACACTTTCTCCTCCTTTTCTGCAATGATGTCTGAGCCCTTGGAGGAGGGGTGCTGTATCTATGTTTCCTTAAGGACTAGACATTCTCTGCACCTTTGCCAGTTGTGGGTCTCTGTGTTGATTATTATCTGCTGCATGCAGAAGCTTCTCTGGGGAAGTTTAAGAGAGCCTATAATCTGTGAGAATAATGCTAAGTCATTAGGAATTGGCTTACTTCTGTGTTCATTTAGTAGAATAATAGTGTGTTCTCTCCCAGGGGTGTATAATTTGCCCAGATAAATTCTTGGTCCAATAATGAGGTGTGTTTTATTTTGTGGAGGAGGCCTTAAATCCAATCATGAAGTGGTTGGTTACTCTCTGGACATTTGTGCCACTGTTGCACTAGTACATCTTGCCAGGCTGGCCATTGTTGTAGCTCACAAGGTTCACAACTGGGAAAGACTGACAATGTCTTTTCTTCTTGGGTGTAATGAGGCCACAGTGGTCCTCCTACACAATAGAGGCTAACAAATAAAGAAAAGACCTACTTCCAGAAATGGGTAACTTTTAGAGTTGTTTGGATAGAATTTTATAGCACTATGAAAGCTCACCAGAAGGAATGAAGCTTCTAGGTAAGTTCCAACATTATTTCTCCATGTTCTGTTACTTGAGTATATGGTGTCTGCAGAAGGTCTTACTATCACACAGCCTAGCTGTTCATCAAATGATGAATAGAAAATGAAAATATGGTATATTTACACTTATTACTCGCTATTAAGAAAAAAATTAGCAGGTCAGTAGATGGGGCTGGAGAAAGTCATGATTGAGATAATCCAGGCCAAGAAACACAAATATTGTATGTTTTCTTTCATTTCTGGGTGTTAGCTTTGACTCTTTACATATGTGCTTTTCATTTGGAATACTTATAAACATCAGGAAATTACTAAGGAGCCACAGGGGAGGTTCTTTCAAGGGAGAGGTTAATAAAAGGCACTAGTATAAAGGCTTAATTGAAACTATAGAACAGCAGGGATGAATTAGAGGTAGGGAGGGGAAGGCAAATTAGAAGATGGAAACTGGGAGGGATAAATAACACTAAAGATGTTTCAAAGAAGTAATATTGTAGAAACATCCTAAAAAAGTATCCATTCACATAGATAAGGAATTAAAATAGAATTATCCTATAATGGGCCTTACTAGACACAACAGAGGCTAACAAATAAAGACCTAGTTCCAGAAGTAACTTTTTGAGTTGTTGGCCATTGAGGTCTCAAACATTGCAGGGTGTTATCAGGGATCTTAGTTACCCTCCAGAACTTGACAGTTCCTTATTCTCTTGCCAGTAGTGCAGTAAGAGTATGTTAGCTATACAGAGAGCAATTTAATTTTGGCTTGCCATTCTGGAGGTCCAGAGTTGAAGGACCACGCCTTGTGTTGGCATTCTTTTTGACAGAGCCTCATGGTATGCAGAGAAGATGCCACTTGGGGAAGCAGGGGTGGCAGAGTAAGTTCCATTTCTGTTCTTTTTTATAACAGCCATCAGGATTTTATTTTGGGAGCCCTCTCGTAATTACCATATTGGATACCAATAACAAAGGGCTCAACTCCAAACATCAAAGTCAGAATAAGTTTCTTAGGCACCTCACAATGGAGATTAAGCCTCAGTAAGTAAATCTTTGGGGGCACATTTATACCATATTTAAACTTCAGCAACCACTGTTTTAGAAATGTGACTGGAGGAAAGGGAGATGAAAACATAGGAAGACTGAGTTGAAAACTTTCATGTAGGCAATTAGACAATAGGTAAGAGCAAGGTGAAGGATGATCAGGGCATGGTCAGACAAGGAGGAAAGTAAGACTGGCGGAACATTTAGTTCTTTCCTACATGTGGTATTCAAGAAAGGCAGAATTCAGGACGCTATATGAGATTTCAGTGTTCCGTGATTTGAAGGTAAGAACAAGATAAAGGCAGTTCTGAGAGAGAATGCTGAGAAGTCAGTTGTGAATATTTTGAGGCTATGCTAGGATATCATCATAAAAAGTAGGCATATGGAACCAAGGAGCACGACAGTTCATTTTTTGACCCTGTCTGTGGTGTGATTAAATTCTTTCTGCGTCCTGTTTTACCTTTTATAAGTGCTGGAAAGACAATATTTAAGTTGCTTCTGATTAGCGTAGTATTTAGAACAAGTGACACAGGCTTCACTGTTTTGGTGTTAAGGCTTCTGCTAAAGAGGTAGCTGAGGTAATTGAGATGTGTTCTGTTTCTGGTTCATTTTACTTGCAGGCTTGCCCCCCTTGTCCAGAATAAAGTCTAGGATGAATTGTTTAGTTTATGGTTGCCCTCATTATCTAGACTCTGAATTTTAACGCATTTGCTTATTTTAATAGGAAAGAGCTGTCTCTTTGTCTTCTGGGCTACATTCTCATTTTGTGATGAGACCTATAACTTTGTAAAGGTAGTGTGCATATAGATGAACAGTAAAAACTGTAGGATGGAGAAGACCTTATGGGTAACCCCCACATATCTCATGATAGCAATCTCAATAACAGCTAGCGTTTATTGAGTTGTCATCTCATGCAGTCATTGTAACAGTCCTTTAAACGAGTGAATTGACCTTCCCCAAATCACATACAAAGTGATGGCATGATTGGATTCAGGGACTTTTTCTTTTATAAATGTGCTTCACAGTTTCAGTAATGTAGTTCTATGCAGTAGAGATGAACAGTTAATGTGTTTTCTACTATTAGAGTAAATGCTTTCAGTGATATTTAAGTTAACAACAAGAAACTCTTTTACACCAGATTACATATTGCTTAATGTGGTGAAATCATGTTAGTTACAGGGGAGAATGCATGGTTTTGTGAAAGTCTGTGATAGGATGAAACAAAAGTACTGTTGTCAGTCTATCGCCCAGCACTGTTTCCTTGAATTTTAGGTGTAAATGATCATTTTTGTGTATTGGGATTGGTCTGCTTTAAGTAAAGAATTTGACAACTGATAATACTGAAAATCTAAATGGATGCAATAGATTGCATTTATTCCTTTGCCCCAAATTATATGATAGTGCACTCAGTTCTAATTTGGTAAACTAAGAGTTTGTTTTCTTTCTTTGTTGTTTAACTTAGTATTTCTTACTAAAATTTTCTTTTTCACTTTGTTTTTCTACATATTGTGATTTTGTATTTGCTTTCCTGAGGCAATTAAATACATATATTTGTAGCTTGAAGCAGATCAAACTAAATGATGTAAACATTCAGCTATTTCTGTTGAGTAACCAAGGAAACACTGCGGGTTAAGGACTCTGATACACAAAAAAAGTCTGGCATTCTCAAATCTGTGCCTTCCCTTTGCTTCCTGTCGGATGCCTACAGCAGGAGGCACACCCAGTGTGAAAGATCACTGGGCCTGTGATCTAAAGAAGTTAATCCCCAAACGCGGATGTAAGCTGGACTTGGGAGGAGCAGGGTGCCAAGATCCTCCTTTCATGTTGTGTGCAAACAGAAATACAACAGTTTAAAGAGGTTTAAGACATTTTTTAAAATAATAAACTTTGTTTTAGGTTCTATTCGTTTTTTCTTTAGCTAAAATGTGAATTTTTCATGAGTGCTGCTTCTCTTTGTGTTTCTTAGTAATCACACACTATTGTTGTATATTAAATAAATGAAGCATTATCAGAGGCCATCTTTTAGAATATTATTTGTTTCTTAATAAGGAATTTAAAAAGTCATGAAAATAACTTCAATTTTAACCTCTTATCAAGCAAGATAATTTTATATTGCTCTAATAGTATGTTAATGCACTTTTTGCATGAAAAAGTATAATTTTATCTGCATTAGTGTTTGTGTGCTTTAAGCAGTGATTTTTTTTTTGATGTGTTTATTGTAGCTGAAAGATGGTGGCAAGGCGTCACAGGCACATGTCAGGATAGGCGATGTCGTCCTCAGCATTGATGGAATCAGTGCACAAGGAATGACTCATCTTGAAGCCCAGAACAAGATTAAGGGTTGTACTGGCTCCCTGAATATGACTCTGCAAAGGTAAGTTAAAATTTTGTTGTTGAGAGTGAACCCAACACTGTGGACATCTTTCTCTGTGTTTGAGTTATGCTTTGTAAGAAGCTGTTTCCAGTAGACAAATAAAAAGTATAATGGCTCTTCAATAGAATATTCATGCGGCACGAGAATTGATGAAAGCTGTGGGGTATTTTTCATGTTATCCATATCTTCATGAATATTGGTTGTATGGTTTTTGAGAACTCAAGAATTCCTGAAATTTCTCAGCACACATACTAAGAATTCTTAGTGTTGGATAAATCATTGCTTCATATTCAAAGCAGTATATTAGTGTATGGTCTTCTATGATATGGTCTGACTCTCCATAGTTTCTTGTTTAACTTTCTTATTTTGAATAAATGAATATTTTAATATATGCACTTGAAGACTGGAATTTTAAATTTTATGTTCTTTTAAGTTCTTCTGTCCTCAATAATAGATAGCTCTCTTACTGATGATAGTCAGGTATTTTGAGTATTCCAGCACTGGACCTGCATTGCAATCACTTTATCACAGTGCCCGTTAAAACCAGTGCTGGCCATGCTGAATCAGACCTTCTGCATATGAGGATCAGAGTGATATGCTCTTGAGCTTCCTGTTACTGCCATAGATTTTAACATGAGAATCAGGGCGGCACCTCTGACCTACATGAAGAAGGAGAATCAGCTCTGAACCTTTGTGTGTAAGGAAGGAGCCCAATCATAAGTCCAACTGTTAATGATTTCTATTTTTAAGAAATAATAGTATTTTTTTCTTAGAAAATTTTATGCATGCATACAATGTATTTTGATTATGCATCCCAGCCCCTTCTTAGTGTTCTTTATTTTATCTTCTATGGAAGATGCCATACCTCACCCCCTATTTGTCATGCAAATTGTGCCTCTTGAATAAAGGAGTAAAGTCTAGAGTATCTTTTAAACATAGTTGATAGTAGAAACTCCCTTCTCAAGTTCTGTCCTCTCGTTCTATGGAGAGTACTTTGGCTGCCTCTCACCGGCGTCAAATTGAGGAGGGGAAAGTTTTAATAGTTAGATTACTTAGATTTATGGATCTAGTGTGTTGTATTATGATTGTCTGACCAATTGAATCTTTCCATCTTTGTATGTGGAAGAATTTTCTTTCAGTGGGCCCACTGAATTTGCAGCTAGACATATTTAAATTTTTGATAGCTATACAATTTTTGATAGCCTGGGAAGATGACCAGTGAAAAAGAAAACCAGTCTGTTGCTAATGTTTCCATACTGCCTGTCTGTCTATATAGGCATGCAACATGAACATTCTTACTGATTATATGAAGATATTCATTTTTATTTATAGGCATTTTTGGCAAGTTTGAATTTTGAAAGGAAACAAGTACTTGAGAAGCTTGCCTGAGGTATCAAGACTATAAAACAAGTACATATGTTGATGGTTGTTTCTCACAGCCTGAAACTGAGTGCATATAGTTGTATAAGCTCTTTCCTGGACTGTGATCATTTCTTTCATACCAGCCTTCTTGTTTTCACATTGTCCTCTTTATTTTACAATCCAGACACTGTATTCCTTATTTTTATAAACCAGGACTCAGTATCTTATTTTCCTTTGAAAACACTGAGTCTCATAAGAATAGATGAAAACCAGATGTTGCCACTTTTGGACGCATTTCCAACTCCAGCAGTCTGCTACCGACTCTAATAAAGCTACTGAAGTACAGAATCTGACTAACTTAGAAAATCAACTTAGTATTATAAACACTTGGGGATTCTGTTAAATCTTATCTTTCTTTTTTCCAACAGAGACGTTCAGGGACCAGAATATAAGAAAAAGTTTTAGAGTTCTACTGTAGTTAATTGTAATTCTGTTCCTGTTTCTGAACAGATGTTGTATTGGGTAATAAAAGCCCTTTATGTTGCTGTCTATGTAAATGTGTGTGTGTAAGTTAGATCCACCTCTGAGGTCATCTCTCAGGTACCACCGACCCTCACCCATCAGACTAACTCTTCTTCCAGTACTTTCCTTGTGGAACTATTTTTCTTAGAAATAGTTTTCTTTGTGAATATTAAATGTTTTCTGTGGCTTTGCCTGGGTCCCATTTTTTTCTAGAATCAGATTGTGAGAATAAGGGCTCTTCTGCAAGTAGTAATTAAGGGTCTTTGTTTTAATGTTACTTACAAGACAGTGAATGAAGCAGGATTAGGAAGCAGGGGTAGACTTGTACAAAGATCCGATTTCATAGGGATAGCTACCTTCTTGGATCTAGCAGGAAACTTAGGAACAAAAATGGCAACTTTTTGTTTTTTGTTTTTCTTGCCTTGAGTCAGGGAACTGGGCTTTGCTTCCCTGTTTTCCTTGTCTTAAGTCTTTGGTGACTAGTTATCTTGGAGGGACTGGGAGAGGAATAGAGGGAACAGGGCAAGAATAGGATGTAGTTTCTGTTGGTTCCGCAGAAAGTTGCTAGTGTGAACTGTTAGCAGCAGTGAAGAGAACCCCAGGGGTTTGATGTGCTGAGATTTAGGCCTGGCAGCAGCCTGTTGTGAGGTTTTTGCTCACACCTGCGGCCTCTGCTTAGAAGGTTATGCTCTAGTTTTATTAAGGCTATCCTGTCCTCTCTGGGCACCCTTAGTTATCACTGAATGCCCTTCATTCTGTTTGACAGACGTTTCTCACATGTCTGTGCTGCCTCATCAAATCCTTTTTTGTATATTTGCTGCCAATGCACACTATTATGTCTACAAAACACTCTTGGAACCTTATCTGATGCTGTCCTACTTTGCTTTTTTGTTGTGACAAAACATTGACCAAAAACAACTTGGAGAAGGGAAGGGTTTATTTGGTTCACAGGTTCCAGTCCATCATTGAGGGAAGTCAGGACAGAGACTGTAGGCCAGAAACTGGGAGCAGGACCTGAAACAAAAACTGTGGAGCAGGGCTGCTTCCTGGCTTCCTGTCAGTGGCCTGCTCAGTGGCTTCCTTACACAAACAGGACCACCTGCCAGGGCAGCACTACCCACAATAGCTGGATCCTCCCACATCCTCCAGTCAGGCCATCTGATGGAGGCTGTCTTAGTTAGTGTTTATTGCTGTGAGAAGACATCATGACCTTGACAACGCTTATAGTCTCTCATAATGGCAGACATGATACTGGAGAAGAAGCCAAGAGTTCTACATCTGAATCAGCAGGCAGTAGGAAGAAAGAGTGACACCGGGCCTAGCTTGAACATCTGAAATCTCAAAGCCCACCCCAGTGACACATTTTCTCCAACATGGCCACACTTATTTTAACAAGGCCACACCTCCTAACAGTGCCACTCTCTAAGAGCCTATGGGGGCCAGTTTCATTGGGAGAGGCAGTTCTTTAATTGAGGTGAGCCTTCCCAGTTGCTGTTGAGAAAAAGCTTGTCCTTAGACTCTTTCTACTACTGCAGCCTAGTCACTTTCCCCCTCCGACCTTGAAGGAAACAATATATGTTATTCATTTCTGCATTTAATTACATGCTAGGTACAAGCTGAAATATCCAGGTTAATTTCATGAGTCATTTACAAATAAACCTAATTTGTTAATAGTTACATCTGGTGCTCTCTGTTATTAAGCTAATTATCCCATGTATTTTAGTTCTTTTTCTCTGTCTAGGCCAGCGGTTCTCAACCTTCCTCATGCTGTGGCTCTTTAATACAGTTCCTCATGTGTGGTGAACCCCAACATAAAATTATTTTGATGCTACTTCATAAGTGTAATTTTGCTGTTATGAATCGTAATGTAAATATCTGATAGGCAGGATATCTGATATGTGACCCCCAAAGGGGTTGTGACCCACAGGTTGAGAACTGCTGATCTAGGCTTTGTGACAGCAACAGCATGCTTTCTGTACTCTGTGCATTTGATATTGTATAGTTTTGTGTTTTTAATACTCAGTGAATAATCATTTGTTATGTCATCATTACTTACCAAACATAGAATTATGTATTTAGTTTACAACTATTTATGGAACGTTAATAAAAGCTAGGCATTGTTGTAATACTAAAAACCGAGCACTGAACAGAACAGACCAAGATAGTCTCTTCCTTCATAGTACTGAAGTGAGCAAAGAACTGAGTGTATTATACAGTGATGATGATAAGTACCATCAGAAAAAATACAGCATTTCGCGCAGATGTCAGGATTGTTATTTAAAACAGTGGTAAAGAAAGCTTTGTTAACTCACTGGGTGTTTGGGGTTCCAGGGCCTGAGTCAGAGGGACAAGATAACACGATGCTCTTCAGAGCACTCTGAGTGAAGGCAGTGGGATAAGGAGAGGTCAGAACATAGAAAGGATCCAGAGGTAGATAGAACCTCTGTAGGGCTTTGGGGGTCATTATAAGTTTATTAATATAATTTAAATTTCTTTATCTTGTAGGGGAAAAGACATGAGAAACCTCTGGAAAGTTATATTGCTAGAGCAGAGATTGGGAGATTCATTAGGATAATGAAAGACTTTGAAAAGAGAGAGAACCTAGCAAAGGACAGGACGGATGAACAATGCCTCTCTCAGGTGTTACTAGAGGGCCACTGCCTTTTCTGTTTAGCATTGTACATGCACCAGATGGACACTACTGATACAAAATTACTACCTCTATCCAGGAGTCCACAGTGTGTGTGTGTGTGTGTGTGTGTGTGTGTGTGCATATGATAGAGGTCACAATAAAAAGAGGAAAATTAGCAGCAATTTTGTTGGTGATTTTTTTTTGCCATAAATATTATAAATCCAGTAGTTTTGAAAGTGTATTTTTAAAAAGTAATTGCATTGTAAAGTTAAAACACAATTATCATAAATACAACTTATATAAGTAAGATAAACATTTTTATTCAGTAAGATTGTTCTGTAATTAATCCATATCTTGTCTAATTTTTGGAGTACTTAATAAGGCATACATTATTCTTCTGTAATAACTTAAAATAGTCAGACTTGGCTCTTGCTCAACTATAGGTATAAAATAGTGAGAAATTATATTTTCTATTATAACCGTTTTCAGAACTGGGTTGTTTATTTATTTTGTACGCATGTGACTTAAATTAATTCTAAGAATGCTACAACTGTACTATGAGACATTCTACCTAAAATGCTTCTTTAATTAGGATAATCAAGCAAATAAAAGTGATTATTTTTAAATCCCAAATCCGTTCTACTTATTATAATTCTTATTGAAGTCAAAGTGCTCAGTTTAAAAGTTGCATTATTTCAGCCAATGAATGAAGAAAATTACACTCCAGTGCTCTTCAGTAACTATTGACAAAAATAAAATTAGATTCTTTGGGTAAGACTTTCAACTGCTTCACATTTCAATAATTCTCCACATGGGCCATTATTGATAAACTTGCTACTAACTTACTATATGATTTGGGGAAGGTCACTAAACTTCTGGGCCTTAATGTTTTTGACTATAAAATGAGATCATATCTGATTTCAAAATCCCATTTTTTTTTTTTTTTTTTTTTTCAGTAAAAGTCTGGTTCTGGCTCTGGTTTTCAACTGTAAAGAATAAGTTCCCCAGAGCTTGCCACTAGATCAGATCAACTTCGTTTGCTTATCTTGGCTGAGAGAATCAGGAAATTGGACGCTGTTCATTGCATCCATCTTACACTGTGCCAGGCTAGCAAAGTAACTTTCAGGTGAAAGGTACGTCAGATAGATAGGCAGATAGTGCTTCATCAAAATGCACTTTTATCCTTGTTTGTTATTTTTAAATTAGCCTGTTGGACACACAGAAAATTTATATATGCTTTTTTTGTTCTTCCTGGATTTTCATTAGTGGTGGCACATCTGGGTTTTTTTTTTTTTCTTCTGTTTTTCTTCTTCAAATTTCACTTAGTGTATAACTTGATATGATTGGAAATGAAAGGTGTAGAAGGGTTGAGTTTTGAAAAATATTTATGTACTCTTTCTGCCTTCTCTGTCTTTAAAAAAGAAAACAACAACAAAAAAATTGTCAAAGGTCCAGTAACTACTATTAATGAATGACAGACTGGAATAATTTAACAGGCACATTGAGTTATGAGAGAAAAAAAAGAGAGAGAGAGAGAAAGTAGCCATGAAGCAGACTGAAGCTATTAGTCATCTTCTGTTTTGTTTCACCGATTGCTTAATACCCTCGTATTGTAAGCTCTGTGGCTGAGCTCTACATTTATTTTACCAAGAGCACAGAGGCAGGAATTTAGAAAGTTACCAGTTGGTGTGTTTCTAAGACCAAAAGTTCTCAGTTCTATAACCGCAGTAATGGAATTAAAAATGTTAAGGCAGGTTATCTTTCTTCTCAGTAACTAGGGCTGTACCTCATAGCGAGCATCTTGTTTTCTTCCTGTCATTTCACATGTCTTTCTAGTACCTGTTCTACAACTTGGCTTTCACTTGTTGGCTCTCCGTTTTAATTCTTAACTTGGAAGATGACTATCTTTCAGAAGGGCTTGGTGATTATATCCCCATTTACCACCATCACATGCTGTGTAAGCATGTGTGGGTTAGGGTTTAAGCATGTGTTTTGTGAATGACCTTTCATGCTTAAGTCAGTCCAGTAGAGGATGGGGTTAGCATGCCCACTTTTCTGAGTTTAGAGAGGTTATATGATGTGCCTAATAAAACCAGTTCAAAGGCTATCCCTCAGCCCTAGACAAGGTTTGCCTGTGGAGTCTAGGCTGGGTTTTATTTTAACTCATGACCCTCCTGCCCTAGCCTGCTGGGATTGCAGGCATGTACACCATGTCTGGCTGTCTTCTACACTTTTCTTTGTTAAAGCGAAGAGCTTGGTGACTAGATGAACTCCTCCTGTATGCTTTACAAGATGACATGGAAGCACCTGGGCAACAGCTGAGTCCTTCACTTGCGAGCACTTGTATATTTCTGAAAAGGGTGCTTTTCGGTTTCTCTCAGTATTCTATTAGAGATCTGAATCCAGTTTCTTTGTGTTTAAAAGAACTCTATAAACAAGTGGGCTGCTGAGCCATTAGCTGGAGTGCTCAGTGGTGGCTGCTGTGTGTTTGTTGCCCATTCTGAATTTGAATGCTACTTATTTTTCTCTCCCAGGTTGGCTGCTCTGCTAAATTATTCTTTCTGTATTAAAGTTTCAGCTCAGTTTTTTTTTTTTTTCTTCTTAGTTTAGGCTTATTTTATGTTACCATAAGTATCCATGTATTCAAGAATTAAAAAGTATCTTTTAAAGGACTGTTTGCTTTATATGACTAGAAAAGTGATTATTAGGAAGACATAGAAAAGTATCTCTCTTACATATCTACTTAACTCAATAGTGATAAAGATTGTTGGAAAAAAACATGAAAGTCTAGTGTGGTTCGTTTGTTGAATTGTCAATAGTACTTTGACCATAAACAAACCTGGTAAACATGAACTTTCACATCTTGAAAGTGCACAGATGTTTTAAATATGTAGTCATTTAATCTTCAGAAGTAAAACCAAGACAATTTCAGTGTTAATTATATACCTCTAGGGGGAAACCCTAGGAAATAATACAGTTAAAGACTTGTTCTTCATTTGTAAATGGGCATACATTTGTATGTATTATAATGGAATAATGTATATAAAGAGCTTCTGAAGAAATTCAGGTATTTTTCTCTTCTCTGTCTTCAGTTGAGGAGTGTTAATGTGATATCTATTGTAAAATTACATGGAAGTCATATTTGTTTTGTCTCTTGGAAACAGTATTGGGTGTGACTGCAGGAAAGCAGAAAATGAAAGAGAACTTTGTTTTTGGGAACTTCTCTGAGAAAGAAGGATACAAGAATTAGAAGATAGGATTCTTTAATTTTCAAATAAATGGCTTTTTTAAATTAAAAGTTTTTTTCCAAAGAGTATAATAATTACAGACATTTTGCTTACTGGTTATTCACTACTGCTTTGGTTCATAAATGTTGTCTTCGCTGATGAGTTCTGTCTCTTCTGGTAGGAAAAATTGTGATGCAAAGAGGAACCAGTACACACCTACTTGTTTATTCTGAGACCTCTTGTTCTCATTAGGGGAACAGTAGAGCTACAGTTCTCTTTCACTGCGGTCAAGCCGGAAAGATGAACAGAAAGAATGGCTTTGTTCTGTTACTTCTAATTCACTTGTAGTTCCTTTAAAGTAAGTTTCTAGGTAACATTGAAATCAGGTAGCTTTCTAGACTGTGCTTTTATGAAATATTTAGGAAGAGTGCTGTTTTAAAGTCTAGTGTTCATCAACACTGCCATTAATACTAAGGGTCAGTTGGAAAATATCAGTGTTCATAAAAAAACAAAACCTTTTTCATGACTGGCAGCACCTGCAGGAGTAGATAGTGATTTGTAATCTTTAAGAAACTTAATTTTTTTTTTCATTAGGATAAGTCATAGAATGTGCTACATGCTCAAAGGAGCACAAGACGCCATATAAAGGAAAGGATTTCTGGAGGTGCTCAAACCTGGCCAGGTCTCAATGCTGAAGAAGATAAGTCTTAGCAGTGTGGCGATGACAAATGTCCACCAGGACAGGTGTTGGATTAACCAATTTTATTTATTTATTATTTTATTTAACCAATTAAATAAAAATGAAGGGAGTACTTTGCAGGGTCCTAGAACTATTCACGGTTTGGTCTAGATATACCAGTATTTAGTGATAGAACCTGGAGGAAGGTGAAGAGAAACCAGAGGTAGGTAGTGAAGTCAGACATGATGGCAGTGAGGGTGTGCAAATATTAATTTTATAAGACATAGCATAGTTGGATAAGAGGATTGAGAAAAGAGTATATAGCATGATTAAGCCTAGGCTGTGAGTTCTGGTCCTTTCTCCTTCTCCTTCCTCCTCTGTTTATTTTACTATGGTCTCTGCTTGTGTTACTAAAACTTCCTTTCACTTTTAGATTCCTCCGGGGTAGTGTGGTCAAAACTGCATTATGCACCTTCCCTCACAAATTTACATCTCTAACTCTGTGTGCCCTTGGAGTAAAACACAGTGGAGAGAGGGCCAGCCCCTGGTGTACTAGTCACTGGGCATAGAAAAGCAATCCTCATGTTTGCTCTTAGGAGACTTGACTTAACAACCTTTTTTTTTTTCTTTCTGTAAGAAACATTTCTTGGACAACTCTTACCACATCATTAAGATAGTTCTATTTTAATTAACATTTCATAACTATTTCAGTGCAGTTTTAAATGAAGGTAAAGGGTTTCTATATTTATGTACATGTATCTACATTTTTTTTTTTAAATCCAAATATTCGTGTGATTTAAATAGATTTCGTTCATGGATCACTTTTGAAAACAAAACAAAAAAAATTGTGACTTAGGTTGGGATTACTGGCCAAAAATATTCCAGGCCATCAGAATGCCAGGGAAGGAACGGAAGTGCATGTAGCATGAGGGTGCGGAATAGTGTTCTAGAAAGACAGAGATCACAGGCCAGGAGGAGGCGAGTAACATGGGAATATTCTCCTGGCTGGATCTGTTTATCCGCAGATTAAAGGTTATTCCATAAAACTGGATTGCACCAAACTAACCTCATCTTTATTATCATTTAAAACTGAAAAAACCTTGTGGAGTTTTACGGTGAAAGGAGACGTTTCCATGCTTCCTGCATGGGAAGGAGGGTTTCCTGCCATCCTGTTTAAACAGAAGATACTCATGTCATAGTTATTGCCTTGAGTTGTAAAGAATGCCGTGCTTTAAGATACAGTAGTTTTGCTGCTCCTGCTTGATAAATTTAGAAATGGTTCATGGGAAGTTAGTGAGACAGACTGGCCATTCTTCAGTGTTTAATGGCAGCAGTCGCCTTTGAGTTCCAAAAAAGCATGTTTGCCCATAGCGTAAGGAACCTCTGAAAGGGTTGAAATTCAAGCCATTCCCAACTGTTCTCCAGTGGCTGCTGTTGCTATTATAGTCTCAAGACTGAAATAGCTCAGGCTTTATAGGAGTTGAAAAGTACACAGGAGTGATTGGCTGTGGCAAGCACACGTGGTGCAGAGTACTTACACTGTCAGGATTGTGTAGAAGCACCTTCACTTTAAAAAAAAGTCAACTCTACAAACGCATGTCTTAATGGCTCTGGTTCTTCTTCATAATTGCTTTCTGTTCCCCTCATCCCTATTAGAAATCTTTTTGAAATCACTATGAACTTTGATTTTTTTTGGGGGGGTAATTCAGTAAGGGTCTATTGTCATAGTCTATTAAGCATTCAGTTGATAATCCTGAATTAAAATCCCCCCCTTACAATCAAGTTCCTTTCTCTTGGCTCTTTTGGCTGATGTTTCTAACACTGTTTTTCTGTGAAATTCATTCTGTTACAGTGAATGCATGGGACTTTCCAGCGACTTTAGTTTTACTGGAATTATGTTATATACACCAGGTTTTGAAATAATGAATTACTTATTAATCCCATGTGATTATGTTATCTGAGAATATTTTTGGTTATCAAATTTATTCTAAAAACTAAGAATTTTTATATTTGAAAAATAAGCTAGTTGACTGTCTCTCAAAGTAGAATTTAAATCTCTGACATACTCAAATAAAGAATAATATCTCTTTTCCAGATTTCAAACACTATTATATTGGTGTAGATTTTATTTTCAAATGTGAAGCCTGGTTCACTGTAGTGTGTCAAAGAATTGCTCTAAGGCATCAAAAATGAATTGTGGAATTTTGCTGTGATGTTTTTTATTTTTGCATATAAATTCCATTGCTGTATGATGTTTACAGTTGAAGTTATTTTAATAGTATGCAGAAACTTTTTTTGTTTATTCATTTGGAGATGCTTATATTAATTGTAACAATATTTGCGTTTCCAAGAACTTCTGTGATGGTTTTTCTTCTGAAATGTGAGGAGAGAACATGTTAAAGTTTGGCAGCTGTCTCAGTGTTGTTTTTACTGCAGCATAAGAATATACTAAGAAAAAAATATTAAAGGGGTAACTTTTTCCCAAGATACTGAGCAAGAACTATACATGCATTAGTTATTTAATCTTCGTTTAATCTTACTTGTGGCAGATACTACCTAACAAAAGTTCTCCAGAATCATACAATTCATACATATACAAACCAGAATTCAATCTAAGTCCCTTTCTCTATTATAAATTTTTTTCTATATTACTACACTTGTCTCTTTAAATATAGAAATTTAAAAATGCAGTCATTTTAATGATGGTTACTGCCTAAAAGTTTATTTTGTATGCTTATCCTATATTACATGTCTAATAACCACTTATAAGTGAGTATATACCGTATATGTCTTTCTGCTTCTGGAATACCTCACTCAGGATGATATTTTCTAGTTTGCCTGCAAATTTCATGATTTCCTTGTTTTTAATTGCTGAGTAGTATTCCTTTGTGTAAATGCACCACAGTTTCTGTATCAATTCCTCAGTTGAGGGACATCTGGGTTGTTTCCAGATTCTGGCTATTACAAATAAAGCTGCTATGAACATGGTTGAGCAAATGTCCTTGTTGTGTACTTGATCATGTTTTGGATATATGCCTAAGAGTGTTATAGCTGGATTTTGAGGTAGCACTATTCCTAATTGTCTGAGAAAGCACCAGATTGATTTCCAAAGTGGTTGTACAAGTTTATATTCCCACCAGCAATGGAGGAGTGTTCCCCTTTCTCCACATCCTCTCCAGCATGTATTGTCATTTGAGTTTTTGATCTTAGCCATTCTGATGGGTTTAAGGTGAAATATAGGATAAACATAATAAAATCTGTACACCTAATGAAGTTAAGCAAGAAGGAGGATCCTGAGTAAGATGATCCATCTTCACTCAGAAAGGCAAACAGGATGGACATTGGAAGTGGGGAGAAAACAGGAAACAGGATAGGAGCCTACCAGAGAGGGCTTCTAAAAGACTACCCAGCAGGATATCAAAGCAGATGCTGAGACTCATAGCCAAACTTTGGGCAGAGTGCAGGGAATCCTATAAAAGAATAGGGAGCTAGAAAGACCTGGAGGAGACAGGAGCTCCACAAGGAGAGCAACAGAAACAAAAAATCTGAGACAAGGATCTTTTCTGAGACTGATACTCCAAACAAGGACCATGCATGGAGATAACCTAGAACCCCTGCACAGATGTAGCCTATGGTAGCTCAGTCTCCATGTGGATACTCTAGTAATGGGAGCAGGGACTATCTCTGACATGAACTCAATGGCTGACTCTTTGACACACACCCCCTGCCCCCCCGCCAGTGGGGAGTAGCCAGGCCACACAGGAAGATACTGCAGCTAGTCCTGATGAGACCTGTTAGGCTAGGGTCAGATGGAAGGGGAGGAAGACCTCCTCTATCAGTGGATTTGGGGAGGGGCATGGGAGGAGATGAGGGAGGGAGGGTGGGATTGGGAGGAGATGAGGAAGGGGCTACAGCTGAGATAGAAAGGAAATAAACTGTAATTAATAAAAAATTGTAATAAAAAGTTTATTTTCTTCAAAATACATAATAAATAGTTTTGACATTAACTACTAAATTCATAGGAAATGAAGTTTTGCAGTTTTTTACTCCCTATGTTTTAATCACATGGGTATTACTAGTAAGGGGAATTTTTAATTCCATAGAAGCTCACACAATATTCTAGTAGCAGCATTACCTCATTCATTTACTCAATAGCCCCAGTGAAAAGATTCTCGAGTGAATTAAAGTGGCTTTAATACTCTCTTCTATAAAGTAGCTTTCAGTTGAATGAAAAGGCATGACCACTTTCAAGCTTAAAGTCTTCATAGGTGTAGAGCAGTTTAGCGTTAGAGGAAATCAGCATCTTCATTGGTTTCTATTATAACTTGAGGAAAAGATTTGAGCCCCCTCCTACTTCTGCAACAACTGAGTCATAGAAGAAGCCCTGGAACTGGAGTTCAGCAGATAAGCATTCGTCCTGGGATCCTGGCCGCTCTGCCATGCCTGCCAATTGACCTTCATCTACTGCTTTTTCCATGAGTTTTGTGGTCCACTTACAGTGTTTTTAAAGCTATCTCCTTAGTGTCATGAAATACTCTATTAAGCACGGCACTGTTTCCCACTTTATCTTTTCTTCCTATCTTATTATAGATTACTTATTTTTCTGAATTTCCTTTGGTGAAGTATCCACATGCCTCCACTGCCTTTAAGGTACCAGATTGTCCTTTCTGTACTATATTTATCTGAAATTTGAATAAGCCATATGTAATTGAGTTACAGAATGGCCCTGGGTTCAATTCCTAGCAAACAAACAAACAAATAAATAATAAGTAAATAAACCAAAGTTTTAGTAATGATATTAGTATTGTTTACTGATAGCTCTGAACAGGAGAAATTCTTCTCCCTGTCTTACTTATCTCTCATTTAATGTTTTCAAGAACTATTTGAGACACAACTGTTGTTGTTGTCGTCATTATTATTATTATTCAGTTTCTGAGATGCTGAATGCCAGCAATGATGCCTCAGTAATCTGCAGATGATCGAAGCCAAGATGTAAAGCCCAGGCACACTGCCTGGTGCAATGACCAGGGTGGAGAAAGAAAAGACTTGGTTGGGAGCCAGTTTCAGAAGAGTAGGCAGGAGCTATTCAAGGCCTGCATCGGGTGGAGTGAAAGCTGTGCTGATGGCAGGCTGGGCCCAGAACAGGTTGGGTAACTTTCTGCTGAGCAGTTCTGCTGATCTTTGTCTCTTTGCCTCTTTCTGTTGCTTATCTTCTGTTTAAAACTCTGTTCTGCTCCTTTGTTTGCCTTTCTGTCTTTTCACCTCTTACTGTAACACTTGCCAGGTTGTCTTTGGCGTAACCCTGCGTTAGTTGCTGTTCAGACATAGAGGAAGGAAAGCGCTCCTGTTTTACAGGAGCCCTGTTAATAGTGTGAGAAAGGCCATGTGAGTGACAGCAGCTTTGGGGGAGCCATGCATCATTTACCTTTATGCTTCACGGTCCCATTGTATTCTTAGAAAATATTTAAGGAAATCCATATGAGCTAGTGAGTGTGTGGCTCCCTGGTTTCCTCAAGGTTAGAACTTGGCCCTCTTTAGAGCCACTCTTTACTGGTGAGGACAGTACTAAGACCCTCAGGTTTCCAGAATCTTAGCTTAGGAGGAAAGAAAGGATCTTAGGTAAAACCTCATTATCACCTGCCCAGGACTTAGTACCTGTGCAGCAAAGGTTATCCCTATCATTTCAGTGATCTATTTGACATTCCTTACAGACTTACTGTTTGCTGTATGCTAACGTATTCGTTGAAATGAATATTGATCTCACAATGAAAATCTAAAAATACTCTTTTTTTTTTTTTTTTTAATCAAGAAGTAGGAAATCAAAGCGCAGAAGTGAGCAAAGCTGATGAGCTTGTTTGAGGCTGCATCAGACACTAAATTGTAGCCACAGTGAAAAAAATATCAGTCTTTTGGGACATCCTCACACACCTTACTTGCTGGGGAGAACAGTAACTTCAAAGATCCCCGTTTTAATACCTGGATTTTGTCCCTTGGTTCTTGTTTTTATTACCCACAGAGTAGTGAGGTAATTTCCCTTTACCCTCTTACCCATCATGAGACCAGAACTGAGCTGTTTCTGCCCACCTGTTGTCCAATGGAGAAGACAGTTTCTGTCATCCAGATCAGCTCTTATCCTGGGAGTGTGTAGCTCCCTGCGCATTACTTGATCCCCAGATACAGGGTCACATTTAACAATGAGTGGAGTAAACTGTGCCGCAATAGGAATGGTATCCAAGTTCTGCTTTCTGTTCTCATGTGGGAATGCTCTGGGCAGAGACGGAGGGGGGTTCTTTTCTTTCTCCTGTTTCCACAAGTGACTTAAGTGATGGGAATACATGGGAATTTAAATAGGAGACCCCCTCTCTTCCAATAGAAATCACAAACCTGCAATTAAAGCTTAAAGGGGCTTGGATTTGTTACAGGGCTACATTTGTTTTCTCCTTTGCTAACAGTTTCTTTTAGGGCATGGTCTCACAGAGACACTTATTCCCTTCTCTGGGAGAAGGGATTTGGGGCCATGGCTGGTCTGTGTACTTCACGTGCTGCTTGAACAGTTCATGTTTGGGGTTAAAAGTCACTGTGCTTTAATGCATGTCTATTCTGTGGGGAAATGGGGACTTTTCTGTGTTAAACTATTCACAGCACTTTTATTAATTTCAATTATTTCTCCTGTTCTCCTAAGTACTTATTTTGTCCAGTTAATGAATCTTTGTCATTTTACCTTTAGCATACGTCACTAAAATAAATAAAATCATAGAAAGAGGAATTATATACCATTCCTAAAAATATTATGTAACCATTACCATTTGTTAACTAAAAATATATTTACAGGGATATGAAGTATATTTTTTTTCTAATTTATTTCATAGAGAGGAGAGAAACATAATATTTCCACCTTTGAGAAATGTGCAAGAGACAACATTTGTGTATCGATAGAATGGCTGGCCTTTTACACAGGCTCATTCATGAATAGTAAAGTTATCACTGTCTATTGTATATATTAGGGCCTTTAGCCATGCTATTTCATCAGGTCTTTTCAACAGCTTTGGGTTACTAGAGTAGTTTTCCTGCGGCTACTGTGTCAGTTACTACAAGCTGAGAGGTTAAAACAACAGAAGTGTATCCTGTTGCATGTTTAGAATCCAGAAATTTGCAATCAAAGCTCTAGTGGTGCTGTGTTTCCTGTGGGAGGAAACTTCTGCCTGACCCCTCCATGCTTCCACTGGATAGTGACACCTCTCCTTCCACTCAGAGAACTTTTAATATCTTGTAGATTGTATAATTTGTATGACATGGAATTTTGAGCTCTGCATACCTGGTGAACTGATTAGATCAAGCTAATAAGCATATGCATTACCTCATGTTAATTTTTGTGGCAAGAACATTTAAAATCTACGTTTTGCTTGGGTGGATGTCTTAGTGGATAAAGTGCTTGCTGTGCAAGTCTGAGGACCAGTTTGTATGCCCAGTACCTGTATAAAAATCCAGGCATGGCAGAGCCCTTCTGTAGCCCTCACATGGGGAAGATGGAAACAGCAAGTCTCTCCTCAACAGCATGCTCCAGGTTCATGGAGAGACCATGTCCAAGCAAGTCAGCCAGAGAGAACACCTGTCATTGACTTCTGTTTTCCATGGGCACATTTACCCGCAAACATGTGCACACTGAAATAAACAAAGGAATAATGTTTTTAAAAGCAGTTTTCAAGAATACAGTACATTTTTCCTAACCAGAATCACCATGTTATAAAATATTTTTATTCTTAGTGGTTTTAAAGAACATGATATGATGTCATTAACCATAATTACTATGTTACACAATAGACCCCTTGAATTCATTCCTCTGAAATTTTGTCCAGTTCCTCCCAAAAGGCTCTCCATCTTTTTTACCCCTAATAATCACCATGGTACTTTCTACTCCTGTAAGTTCATCTCTTCTGGATTCTGCATATATATGATAATTAGTAATGTTTGCCTTTATGTGCCTGGCTTAGCGTACCTAAAACAATTTCTATAGGCTATTTTCTCCTTTTTAAAAGGTAGCTTAAGTAGTAGAGTATGTGCTTACCATACTTGAGATCCTGTGTTCTATTTCTAGCACCAGAATAATGACAGCAATGGTGATGATGATGGTGATGATGATGATGATGATCATGCCTTCGATGTTTTTGTAGCATTTTTTTTTGATGCTTTCCTTCATTGATTAACAGGTTAACTAATCTCCTATCTTGACTATTGTATATAATGATTCGATGAACATAGGGGTGCAGATACTGTGTCAGCACACTGAGATTTCCTTTGGGGATATACACACATGCGCGTGCGCGCGCACACACACACACACACACACACACACACACACACACACACAGACATTTATTCAGTAGTAAGAATGTTAGGTCAACTAATAGTTTCCTTATTAAAATGTTGAGAAGCCTCCATTCAGTGTCTAAGTAATTTCCATTACCATCCACAGCATATATCATGCCCCTTTCCTCTGTATCCTTCCCAATCCTTTTAATGCTAACATTCCTTGTGTTTGCCTCAGCCTGGTTTCTACCTCTGAGGTCAATTTGCCTCTTCCTCTTCAATGTTATGTCTTTTCTTTCTTATGAAGACAGTTGTTCTTGATTTAGGGC
Source organism: Meriones unguiculatus (assembly GCF_030254825.1). NCBI lineage: Eukaryota > Metazoa > Chordata > Mammalia > Rodentia > Muridae > Meriones > Meriones unguiculatus. The sequence goes on from NC_083358.1 coordinate 64,084,179, forward strand.
CTATGTGGATAATTCAGGATGATTTTATTGAGAAGTTTTAACTTAATTACGTCTGGAAAGATCTCCTTTCCAGAGAGTTAATACCTAGCTCTATAGTAGGGCCTGTGGGAGCTGTCATTCAATGTGACTCTACTTCCTCATGTCCTCATTTTACAGGGAGACATGGTCTGAGAAAATCCTGGAAGTGGTCAGGCATGAGTAGGAGCTGTCCATCTTCATCTCCACAATGTGACACCATGCTTCCTTATTCTACTCTTATTTGTAGATGGCTTGTTTTGAAGCCTTACCAGTTTGATCTCGAGTTCTTTATGCATAGCTGGTCAGTTTTTGTTATTGATTGTGTGGCTTTTCTTTTGGAAGGTACAAGCCTAAGATATATTGGTGAATATTGTAAAGACAAGTGTTTTCTTTTCTCCCAGTTTATTGAAACTAACTTCAGCTTATATAGTTCATCATCAAGAGAAGCCAAGGCAGCAGCTCAAGGGGATGGGAGGCAGGCATTAAAGCATGAAGAAACATTGCTTCCTCAGCTATCTTTCTTATACAGTACAGGTCCTCCTTCCTAGGATAACATTACCGGCCGTGGGCTGGGCCCTCTTTTGTTATTTATTAATTAGGAAAATGCCTCACAGGTGTGTCCATAGGTCCGTCTCGTAGAAGCGGTTCTTCATTTGGGGTTTCTTCTTCCCAGGTGACTAGGTTTGTGTTAGGTTGGCAGTTGAAGTTGGCTGTGACATATGTCATGATTAACTCTCTTGTTTTTCTTGTTTAGTGAAACTAATCAAAATCATCAGACTTCTAATCCTGACTTCATCACTTATTGGCCTTGATGAACAGATTTCTTTAGTTTTTATAATTTGTTTGTTTACTCGTAAGTCAGGAAACTCTGGTTTGTAGGTATTATTTCTTTTTGGCAGGGTGTCATCGTTTATAATGCCTGCAGTTGAATTCAAAGTCTCATACATGTTGGGCAAGCCCTCTCTCACCAAGCCATATTCCCAGTCCATTGGCCTAGTGTGAAACTGGATGTTAAGACTCTATTGCTGAAGACACCTGTTTTAATTAGTCTGGTTTCTCTAAAGGAGCAGAGCTGATAGAATGGAAAAGAAATATATATATATTTGGTTTGTTAGAGTGGCTTACAAGCTGTGGTCAGAGTAGCCCAACAGTAGCTATCTCCTGATTTAAAAAAAAAAAAAACAAAAAAAAAACCAACTAGGAATCTGCTTGTTCAGTGCATGAGAATGGACTTATCAGCAGTCACAGTCTGGTGCTGGAGTCCCAGCGAGGTCATAGAGAGCTGCTGGTTTTCAGTCTATTAGAATCCCAAAGAAGCAGTTCTAATATCAGTGAAAGAATACCTCAGCAAGAGGGATGAACTGACTAGTGAGAGTGAGGTCAAGTAGGCAACAAAGCAAAAACTTCATTCTTTGTAGGCTGCCACTATAAGGTGTGGCCCAGACTCAGTCTGGGTCTTCTTATCTAATGATCCAATCAAGGAAACCCCTCCTAGGCTTTCCCAGCTTCCTGGGTTTTAGTTGATTCCAGATATAGTCAAGTTGACAGCCAAGAGATCCAGCATTCGGTATACTTAGCTGATAGAACATGGAGAAGCCATGATAATGACAAGTTTCTGAATTAAATCTCACTCCACAAGTTAAAACCCATAATTGGCCCCATCACTGGGGTCAAGAACTTGTGGATAGACAGGTCACAGACCTGAGGGCAGAACCTGCTACTGTTCTACTAAATGGACATAGTATTAAACCAGCTCCTAATGAGTTATTCTTGTACCCACAGATTAGGACTTTTCTCAACCCTCATCAGGGAAGCTTCTCACAGTAGATGGCAGTTAACACAGAGACTTAACAACTAGTCAAGATGCAGAGAATAAGAGACTAGAGTACTCAGCCTTAAATGGGACATTTATACTATGTCGTCCTCCCAAGGCCCGGAAATCAATACATGAGGCGGAGTGGAAGGAGGGTAAGAGCCAGAGGCAATGGCTGAGTATCAGGATACAGTGTTTTCTACATACAACAGGGAAGATAAGCATGAATTCACAATGACTGAGACAGCATGCATAAGACCTGTGTAAGCTCAAGCCTGACAGTATTCCAGGATGAAGCAGGGAGATGGGTATTGCAGTCTAGCTGAAGAGCTTTTAGCAATAACTTCTGGAAGAAGGAGGGTGAGATCTTGTTAAGAGTTGGTCCCTATGCTTGGATGGCCCCACACACCCAAGACTCTATATGGGCAGCTTAAACTGAACAAGATGAACAACAACAACAAAAGACAGATGGAAGGGAATTGGGGAATGGGGCAGGGAGGGTGAATATGATGAAAATTTATGGTATGAAATTTGTGAAGAATTAATATAAAATTCCAAAAGGACAAATCACAGTGAATCTAATTTTACAGGAAAAAATAAGGGCTGAGATTTTGGTGAGTACTTTGCCTGAATTAAACTTGTAATTAAACAATTTTTAAGCTTTATTTAGTGTGTAGGCTCTGTTTGCATGTCTGTGTACCATGTGTGTACAGTGTCTGTGGAAACCAGAATTGGGCATCAGATCCTCTGAGCTGCCACGTGGGTAATGAGAAATTGAACCCAGGTCTACTGGAAGAGCAGCTGGTGCTCTTTTAATTTAATATGTGAAGTTGGGCCTATATCTGGGATTGTGCAATAGCAGCAATAAAAATATACTGATAGATACACAGTAAATGGATGAGCCCAGATATGCTTTGTATGTGACTGATGAGTGTTTATTGCCGGTTAACAAGGCTTACTGACTATATAAACATGCCTCTTTCATCCTGTGTGAGTATCCCTGTGGGGAAAACCTCAGAAACAAAACTGGTAGATTAAAAGGTATGTCCATAGGAAAGGAAGGTTGCTTTGTTTTGTTTTTAAGTAAAGGGATTTTTCAGCAAATAACCAAATACTCTTATACAGAACCTCCTCACTGCCTGTGAGTTTGAAGCTTGGAAGCATGTCCCCAGAGTGCAAATGAAGATCAATTAAGTTCACATAGTGTCATAAGCTTGATTAAGGGCAAACAAGAACTTGACTGATACTTTGTGCAAATATTTACTTAGAGCAGGCAAGAATGTAGGAGACTAAGGCTGGTAACCAATAGGAGTAAGGACACAAAGGCCAGTGTTATGTAGGTACTTAGCAGCTCAGATGGGCCCTTTCAGCTCATAGATGTACTTCTAAGACAATTCAGAGTTTGGGATTTATATGACGAAGAAACTGAAACAAAATAGAGAGCATGACCAGATTTGAGGGACATCAAATCATCGTACAAAGGAAACTGCATAGGGAAAGTGGTGAGTTGAGAAATGCATATTTATCTGCAAACTGTGTTCAGGCTTACAGGGAAGTGGGTGTGCCCTGAAGAAGATTAGATGAATTCCTAACGTGTTTCTAAAGCAGAGGCCTGTGAGTCACCGGAAGGGAATAAACAGGCTCTTTGTGTTTGACATCTCTTAGTTCACCTCTATTATTTCTTTTACCTTTGACTTAGGAAAATGTCACAAAAGTTCAGTTTTTTTTTTTTTTGTCTCATTTCTGGAATGCATATGAGCCATTTCTATGGAAACCACCCAAATTTAGCTCTTATCTCCCTTGTTTTCTGAGGTAGCTCTCCAAATAAGTGAGGTGGAGTGAGAGTTTTGGTCCATCGCATTTCTGTCTTCCTGGTAATAAATAAAAATACTTAATGTTAGGATCATGCTTCTGCTTTCAGGATCCTCTTTATAAAAGCATTACAACACATAGACTTAAAAAGTATAAGGCTTTATACACACACACACACACATTAGGTGAATCAGAGATGGAAAGTCTGGAGGCATTGTTAAGTGCTGACTATGTCCTTGTAAGCTCCATTGCCACACTCCATATGCTAGTAAACACTGTGGCTATTTCCAGAGCTTATCATTACTTCTTAGTTTAACCTTGGTGTACTATCTCCAGTGACGTGCTAGATTAATTGATGCAATTCAAAGTGTCCCTCAAAGACACTGTGGACTGAGAAAGCTTCCATGACTTGTAGGTCCATAATCATCTGTTTTGGAACTCTTAACAATTGTGATTGTGAAATGCAACTGTGTCCAACAGAAATTCTCTGTATTTGTGGTGCAAAAGGGAATAGTATAGCATTTACAACTAATGGTGTTTTAATTATTTATCACTAAAATTATCCCTCATATCTTGGCATACTCTGTAAAAGCTAGAAAGAAATTCATGAAAACAGCATGTAACATTTCTTGGAAAGCTCATACCCAGACTGAGACTAAGGTATATGCTTACGCATAGAAAGAACTAAAAACACAGGAAGTCGTTAAGAGATGAGAAAGCTTGAATTTTACATTCTGATTAAGACTTCCGATGAACAGTACAGCCTGGAGAATAGTTTAGAAACATAGAAGGACAGAAGAAAGGACTCCCATCTTAGATCAGAAAGAATATAAACTAAGGGCAGGGTGAAATGTGTAACAGGCAGCCACACATCATCATCTTATGCTAACCTAGAAAAGATCACTTCTATGTAGGAATTTTCTGTAGGTTAGGGAAGTGTAAAGGGTTTTTTGTTGTTTCTCAATAAAGCTGTCCTTTGAGGAGAATACTTACTGAAAGCCTGTTTTCTGCCAGTGTTTTCTAGCAAGTGCTACAGACAGTCACCTGAGGGCTGCTGGATGGACTCTCCATAGAGCCTCAACCATAACATTCCGACTCAGGTTACCATGTCAAAGCCGAACTGTAAGAATTTATAAATGATCAGTAAGTCAATAGATTTACTTTAGCCTTTCCCCAAATAAGAGCCCAAAACTTGACCGAGTTTACAAGGTTTGGCATAGTTGACTAGCGTCCATCCCAAAGACAGTAATTCTATATTCTCACTCTATAGCTCAGGAAAAGACTCAGTTCTTACTCAGCTGTCTCACGTCTTTCCATTTTTTTATAGCAATGGCTTGACAAGCACATGATATTAAATCTGCATGAATATGAGAATTTAAATCAATGCACTGGTTATGTTATTAGCCACCTGTCCATGTTTGAACTGTGAAAAAAGACACAGTAAGGACTGAAGTCAGCTCTCAAAGGAAGGTCTCACACGGCAGCAGAGGTTGAGTTATTCTCTAGGAAGAACTGCAGGACTGGAAGAAGCTTCCTTTTTTGCTGCAGCCTTCAGGGAGGCTGATGGATTTTTTTTTCCTGTGTGTGTGGTCATGTTATTTAGATGTTAAATAGTCAAAGAGATTGCCTAGTCAAGTTTTAAAGGTAGGAGCTTTGATTCTGCCTAAAGGTTTTGAAGATTAATCATTGTTTTTAGCTGCTACCAAATTCCTGACAAGAGTTTTCACAGCTGCGATGACCTGTGAATATACACACATGTTTTTACTACTTTAGCTGTAAAACAGACATTTTGATGACTGTTTTTTATGTGTTGCTGCAGTTAGCTATTTTCTGAGTTTGGGGAACTCCACTCCCAGCAGCAGCCATATATTGCATTTGGTGACACTGTTTCTTAACAGTGTAATGTATATATTCTGGCATAATTTTAAGCTGTCTACAAGTCTTCACATAGAATGACTGAGAGATTTGGTCAAAGAACTGTGGTTAACATTCTTGTGCTCGGAAAAAATAAGGGGGAAATGGATGTATTGTTTAAAAGCCTGTATGATGAAATAGATTATATCGCACTTAGGTTCTCTAAAATAGACTAAATTCCAACGCTTTTGCTTGTTTTTGTGTTTTGAGACAATGCCCTGCTGTGTAGCCAAGAGTGGTTTGAGCTCTTTTTCCTGTCTCAGTTTCCCTCCCAAATTCTGGGACTATAGGCATTTGAAAAATTCTACCTCACAAATATTATCTACTCACTTTTAAGTGCTCTGGAGAAATAGTGTTGCCTTTAACTTCTGCATAATAATTTTAACTATGCATAATATGACTGCAGGAGAACATTTTTTGATTAACTGAGTGAAAGTGGATATAAAAATATCTGAAATTAGCTGCCTGTTCTAGGTGAAAATATCCTAATAGATAAGTTCCATATAAACATGAAGCAATTATATGACATTTTCCTCAAGAAAAAAATGCATAACCAAGAGAATGAATCATGAAGGAAGGAATTTTTTGTTTTTATTTTGTTGGTAAAATAGTGGCATTTAAAATTGGCTAAAAACCTAGCAGAGCAGTGGTGGTACAGCCTTTAATCCCAGCACTGGGGAGGTAGAGGCAGGGCAGACAACATAGCTAGTTCTAAGGGCAGCCAGGGCAACATAAAGAAACTCTGTCTCGAAATACAAAGAAAAAGAAAAGAAAAATTGCCTAAAAACAGATGTAGGAATAGTGCCTACAGCCTAAAGGCATACAGCAGGGCCATGAGACACATGTGTGATGTGCTCACAGAGTTTGGGGAGGACAGGAAATCAGTCTTTTGAAGACATTTTCATCTCAGCAAAAGTGACCGGTGATTTCTCTTGTTTACAGCTCTAAGTAGTAAACTTTTACTAACTCCTAAATGCTCGGTTTTATTCGTTTTCCGACATCACCCTTTGGTAGATGAAGATTTCACCTGGCCCGGGTATATGGCTCCGTGGTAAGGTGCTTGCCTATGCTGCTGTGGGCTAGTCCCCAACACCTTATTTCAAAACAAAACAAGACTCAACTTGAGTTCTGTTTCTCTTTTCATCTTCTCAGGCTATGGTTGAGTGTGGTTGGTCGTTTAGTAATAATTTCCTAAAGGTCCTTATTAATTCTCATGGCAAATCATGGGCAATTTCAGCATATCAGTACATGGAACACACAGAGAGCACCTGCTGTTGTGGGCCCAGAGGAGTGTGTCCTCACTCGGCCTTGTGGACTTTTCGTAATCTGGGCTGTGTGCCCCATACCAGAGCTTACCATCCATAGCCTGTGCTTGGTATCTACACACTTGCAGTCTGGCTCTTGCATGGTGAGAAATTCAGCTTTTCACGTAGTATGTGTATGTATGACATTAGAGGAAGAGTTAATTTGGTAAGCTTATAGTTGTGAACATACTTGTGAAAAAAATTAAAGTCATTTCTTCTCTTTATACTTTTGGTGTACTTACACCGTTCTAGTGTTCTCTGTACACAGTGTCTCTGCCAGTCACTTTATCATGGAAGTCACTAAACCTGTGGGTCACTACTCCCTTAGGGCAGAACAACCCGTCTGAGTCCATCCGAAAACACAGATGCTTACATTATGATTCATAACAGTGACAAAATTGCAGTTGTGAAATAGCAATGAAAATAAATTTGGGATTGGGCGTCACTACAACATGCAGCATCAGGAAAGTTGAGGACCACTGCCCTGAGACTGCACTGCACTCTCTCTGGAGTTAGGTTTATTGACTCTCTATTATTGTATACTGTTTCTACAATGTTGTTTTTAATCTAAGAGATTGAGAATCACATTATCCCTTTCTCAAGTAGGCATTCATCCGTGTCACAAAGGCAGTCTTCTAACAAAGACAGATGAAGAGAAGAAAACAGGCAGGTGACTCAGACCTGAAATCCCTACACATAGAAATCTGAGGAAAGATGTACATGTTCCAGGCCAGCTTGGGCTACCATGTGAGGTCATAAGATCCTGTCTTTAGAAAAGAATCTTAGCTGTTCTTTTCTTTTCTTACAAACAATTTAGTACATATTCTAGACTTTTCCTCTCTGTGTATCTCCAGGTATGTACATAGGCACATATGCAGAGATGTATGTATAAACACACATAGTATCCTTTTACATATCTTCAGGAAGACAGACCTGTACAACTGCTACATGAGTGCTCATGAAGGAGACAGCATCAGCCACATAGTTTAATTCTGTGTGTGAGAGTGTATTGTATAATGGCGTAAAGAGTTTCTAGGAAGGAATGGCAGTATAAAACTTGAACATATTTTGACGTTGTAAAAAGCTTATCATCTTTCTTTACAGTAAAATGCCTTTCTCACATGCCAAAAGCTGGTAGAGCCACTGTAGAACAAACATCTTGAAATTCAAAATGTGCGAATAGGTTCAGATTTTGGAACATTTCTGATTTCATGCTTGGGATCAGAATTGCTTAAATGTAGAGTGCAGGTATTCCATAAGTATGAGCACCTTTGAAGTCGGAGACACCCTACTTGCAAGCATTTTTTTTTTATAAAGGATACTATACATTGAGAAAGAGAGAGAAAAAATACTCATTCCTGATATGTTTAAACTTGACAACTGTTTTTTATTCTATAATTTTGATTTAGTAGAAGTGAACATCTGTATGAAACATCCTTCTTTTCATCTTCCCTTTAGCCACTCAGCTTTGATTTGAAATTTTCATCTGTTAGTGCAAAAGTGCTGGAGTAGTAAACTAGACTGTTCTTGATGAATTTACTCGTGAATGTTCTGTACGGTGATTATAATGTTAAGCAGTTTGATTTATTTCATAAACATAGGGGAGGGACCTACAAACTCTAGGCCATTTTGCTAATCATATAAGCTATGTTTAGTATGAGATAATTTACACTTGGTGCATAGGTTAGTGGAGGTGGAAGTGTACATGTGTGGTATATAGCTGTAGTACCTGTGTGTGAGCATATGGGTTTGTATATCAGAGCTCGGACATACGAAGCCCAGAATAAGACGTTAGGTTTTCCTCTGATGCTGTCTATATTATTGTGTTGAAACAGGGCCTCTCATCGATCCAAGCTTATCATATTGCTTAGGCTGGCAGGCAAGCAAACTCTCAGGATATACCTGTCATGGCTCCTTAACTCCAGGAGATATAGGCTCTCATGGAAGTGCCCTGCTTTTTATGTAGCTGCTGGGGATTTAAACTTAGGTCCTTATGGTTGCTGAAGAGGTCCTCTTACAAACTAAGACATCTCCGCAACCTTTTAAATTTGTTTTCCATTTAACTTTTTTGCAGTGCATAATTTAATCCTCTGAGAGTAACATCTTTTATAGAAGAAGCCTAGAAATTATGTAGTGGGGACTGTTTTAATGATGGTATTGAGCTGTAAGATTTGCTCAGCTCCAAACACAATTCATGTTTTTATTTTCTTGACATTCAGTTGTTTCATTGTGTGTCATTAAATGAGACACAGTTATTATGCTTCTCTTTGAATTTTAAAATAGTGGTGCCTTTTTTAATAAAATAGAATGCTAGTTTTCACATTCAGTAGAAAGGACAACAAAATCGCCTTTAAGCTGTTCTCTCAGAACTTTGATCCTCCTGTCTCCAAGAGTACTCAACATGTCAGACTCTGCCCTGTAGGATCTGAGCGCAGATCCACTGCGAAGGGCTAGTGGAGTTTGCGGCCTTTTCCTTGTGCATCACCCAGAGATGCAGTGATTTTATCTATTTTCCACAGCATGGCTCTAAATATTTCAAATGTAACCATGAAATGAAAGCAGTCAAGGATTATTAATACTAATCTTATATGCAATAATAAAAAAAATTGGAGCTGCAGGGCTTGGTTGCTTCTTTGGTTTTGTTCTAGGTAAGATTCTAAAAATATCAATTCTCCCTTCTATTGTTTTCTACAAAATGACATGTCATTTTCTGAGGGTAACAAAAAATTAGGGGCTTATTGTGAATGGATGGTGATATTGGAGGTTTACTATCAAACTTATGCAAATATTTATGGTTAAGGTTTTTTTTTTGACCTAGAACATTTCAGTTGTAACTGATTTTCAGCAATTTTTTTTGTTGTCTTTGTATACTAAAAAAAAAATCATACTATGGAATTATGATTTTAATTTTATTAGTAGGAAATTGTGATCATTTTGTGTAGATCACTTTATTTTTTCCTATTTTGAAAATTTTAAGTAAAAATTTCAAGTAAAATTTTAAGTAAAATTTATTTATTATGACTTTGATGTTTATACTATGTAAAGGAAAGCTGGGTGGTCTGCTCTGTTTTTTTTTTTTTCTTTGTTTGTTTTTTACTTCTCTAACTATTGTTGAAGAATTTTTTCAGATTTCAGAAACTATTATAGTTGTCTTACTGTCTAACTTTATCAGACATAGACCTTAGAAAATATTGAGGGCACAAACCTTTGGGGTGTTTCTAAAAATATAATTTTCTGAACCAGATCTTTTGCTACTGCTGTTTAGCTATACTATACTTCTATAAATGTCCCTTATAAGTAAGTAGTTGCTTTTAGCCACCCTCAAGAATACCCTAATACACTTAAACTACTAGTCTCCTTCAGAACTCAAACAAGTCACCAAGTGTGATGAGTCATTCAGCATCTTGTTTTCATATAGACACAGAAGTATAAGCAGATGCCAGGGTTTGCTTTGGGGTAGTTTTCCTTCGAAGAAAGAGATCAGTGAGATGCTGAAGTGCATACAATTTTATGTGACAGTCAGCTGAAAACAAGGCCATGGTTGAAAGCAGTCAGACTCTTAGATGTTGTGCATGTCAAAACTGGAACAAAGATTATAATGCAAGTTTAGTTTTCTGTAAATATGGATCCCATCATTAATTGAGGTATGCAGCTCACCACAGCCTTGGGTGTGGTCCATGAACACAGCTGCTGCTTTGATCTCTAATTATTACATTTTACTGCCATGTATGACTTGGCCTTCAGGTTCTATTACTAGTGATGTAAATGAAAGAGAAGGCTATAGTGGGTGGATAGAGACATAGATCGTTTTTGTTGTTTGTACCATCAGAACTTTTTTGTTCATAAAACTTAAGCAGTTGGAAGGATTTCTGGAGAAAAAATTAATATTGTGGATTTCTTCATGGGGATTAGGAGTAGCAATTGTTTACTTGTGAAAGCTTCTTTTTATTATTTCCTTTATTTCTTAATGATAATATAATTATGTCATTTCTACTTCCCTTTCTTCCCTCCAAACTCTCCTATATACTCTTCCTTGCTCTCTTTCAAATTCATGACCTCTTTTTTCATTAATTGTGCACACACTCTCTCTCTCTCTCTCTCTCTCACACACTCAGTCATTCATTTCTAAATACATGAATACAGCCTTCCTCGTCTGTATAATGTTACTTGTGTGTATGTTTTCAGGGCTGACCATTTGGTGTTGTATAACTAGTTGGTGTGCTCTTCCCTGGAGAATGGTTTCTTGTGCGTATAGACTCCCAGTTTCAATCAATGAACTGCTTTTAGAGGCATCCACAGGCTACATTGCCATGAAACATTGTCTCTGATAGAAACTGCATATTACTGCACACCATGGGACTCTTAAGTGATTTTCTTGTATCTAGAGTTCATGTTAAAGCAAAGAGGATACTGCAGAAGAGAGTTATTGAGTTCACATTGTTCGTGAGAATTGCTTTCTCTTATATAGCACTATAGAAATGAACACAGCCACCACAGCCCTGACTGTTTAGAAGACAGGACCTTATCTGGGTCTTATCTGGGGACTTAGGAATGACTCATCATGTTCAGATGATTTCCAACTTGGGTTGTCTCATCTTGCATCACTGCCATACCTCTTTCCTTGTTATGGGAGCAAGAACTTATATTTTCTAAAAATAATACTGGTGAGGTGGCTTTTATAAATTGTATTGTTTAGTGTTAAAGTCTTCTCTCATAAGAGACAAGGTTCTAGAATAAAATTACAGCTGACATTTGTATTCAGTTTTTCAAATCACGGAGGTTAATAAACACAGCTGACACAATGACAGTCTACTTATATAGCAAATACAGTACTAAGTACTTTACACTTGCTTTAAATTTAGTTTGCCATTGTTATTCCGTTTTGTTGAAAAATCAGTAAATGGAGGCTATACGGTTAGAATCTAGGCAATCTGTTTTTAAACCAGGTGCTATCCTGGATGGTTTAGGGACCATGATAATGGCCAGATAAAGATGAATAATAATAAAAAATGAACCAGATAAAGATGAATAATAATAAAAAATCAACCAGATAAAGATGAATAATAATAAAAAATATCGTTTGCTTATCCTTGAGGCCAGTGTAAGTACCAGGTTTATTTGATTTCTGTTCTGGTTCTTCCTGCCTGTCCTGTTTTAGAAATACATAACTGCAAAATAAAATAAAATAAAATAAAATAAAATAAAATAAAATAAAATAAAATAAAACAATTAGGTAATATAAGCAGATTGTCAGAATTAAAAAATAAAGGAAACGAAACATATGCTACAGTCTATATGATAGAGATATTTGTATTTTCAAGAGCTTGAAGAGATCTTGGGGACCATTGAGCTAATCTTCCCATATACAAGCATTTCTGAAGCAGCAGTTTTGGTCCTGGTTGGGCATCGCTACTTGATGGTCATTTTGGTCACACAGCTCCATTGTAGAGAATGTGCCTAGAATTATAAATTCATCTTAGTGTTTGGCACGAACATTTTTAAAATAATTTATTTATTTTATGTATGTGGGTGTTTGGCCTGCATGTATGTTTGTGTAACACATGCATGTCTGGTTCCCCAGTTAGGCCAGGAGAGGGCTGCTGATCCTCTGGACCTGGAGTTCCAGCCCATTGTTAGCTATCATGTAGATACTGGGGATAGAGCTTGGGCTCTCTGGCAGAGCAGCCAGTACTCTTCACCTATTACCCATCTACCTTGCCCCAAGAAGAAGAATATTTTTTAAACACAGTGAATAAGTTAAACAAAATGGTTTTGAAAAAAGAATGCTTATCTTGAGAGAAATAAGGAACCTTAATGCTAACATTATTAAACAAACATGTTGGTTTGTTGAAAAGGGTTCTTTAGAGATTACTGGATAGAGCATTGTGTTTGCTCTGTTCATTCCTCATCCTTTGAGATCCCACAAGGAGAGGAAATTAACATGATAAGAATCCATTCTTCTAGAAGTCTTTTCAGAGATTATCAGTGACTGTGTTAGGAAAGCAGCAGAGTAGAGAGTAGAGGGGGCGCTTTTCTTCCATGAAAGAATCTACTACATTTTCAAACACGAAAGCTCTATTTAGTTAAGAATTATGTATACCTCCTAAAGGACGTCATTGTGAGAACAGCACATACGATCTGTAGTCATCATTTGTAATCTCAGTAGTTATCTTAGAATTAGATTTGGTGGGGATGAGCTTTGAAGACACATCCTGTAGAGAACCTTCTGTTGCTAAGGGTGCTGTTACATCTGTTTCTATTGTGCATTTGAGTATATTACTGCATGCACTACTCTTTAGAAGTTAAAACTAGTTAGCTCTTTTTGTACAGGGATGCGGTTTCAGGACAACACAGTACATATTAGTGTGTGACCATTGTTAGCCAGAGTTCCAGTTTGTTAAATGGTTATAAAGCTGTCTCAGGCCTCTGCTTTTTTTCCCACTGTCTCTGTCTTTGAATCTGGATTAATGCTTATGATGCAGTTTATAGGTTCAAGACCAATATTCCCACAGCATGGGTCATGCGTGAAAATGTGTGTTTCACTTTCACTAGGTAGATCGTGACATTAAATATATTTCTTACTATATATTATGATAAAATGTTTGGAAATAGTTTTTTTAGGGCAGAACTACTCAATTATTTGTGGGCCCTGGGCTAGTTGCACTGTGACCTTTTTGTTGCTGGCCTTGATGAGGCAGTTGAAATAGCATTCAGAACTTCTCGTAGAGGTTGGGCACTGCCAGAGCTTTCTAGTCCGATCAGAGGAACTGTCCACTGAACTGGTATAGGACAGCTTGGGCTTTGTGCTTCATGTTGTAAGCAGTGTTGTGTTGAATACTCTTCTAGATTGCTTCCAAGTAATGGAAACTGAAGACAAAGATGGAGATAGGTAGTTAATTTGGATCATGACCTTGTCCTTTATTGAATTAAGTGTACCATTTGCTTAGCTGTTGTCAGATTTTCTCTCTATGATGAGGAACAGGGATTAGCGTTGAGAAGATAAGTCATGTTTCATATGGTTGCTATGTTAAAAAGACAACGTAGTACTTTGTTAACATTGAAATGCTTTGGAATTTTGATTTGTCCTAAGAGTTACAACAAAATCCTTGAAATTATCAGTCAAAAATATAAGCAAAACTGTGTTCTTTTACAAACAACCAGTTTCTATAAGCAGAAAGTTTCATAGTAAGTAAAAGAAAATGGAATGAGCTTTCTTTTCTCTGTGATCATAGAAATATGAATAAATCACAAAGGACTTAGTAATATTCAAAAGTATGTATAAATTTAGCTGATTAAATTTTCTTTTGTTAAGATTAATACTATTATAACTTGGATTAATTTGAAACTTCAGTGATGAGGGTACTGGGCAAGATTCTACTTCTTAACTGATAAATGAGAGTTAAGAACTGACTTTGAAACTTAAGCCAGGTAATTTTAAATGCCTTGACTCTGAGTATCTACCTCTAGATTAAAGACAAAAACCTAAACTCAGCCATTAGTTTTTAACTGTTAAGTCAATGGAAAAATTAGGCTGAGATTTTAAGAAAAAAATTCATAGTGTATGTTTTTCACAAACACAGGCCCAATATATGCCTAATAAGGCTGTGTTGAATACTGGAATGCTTATCCCTTTAAATTTTACTATAATACCTAAAAATACCCTCTTTACAAAATTTTGTAATGACTTGTTTTGTGTAGACAAGAACAGCAAAGAGGATGTGTTTGGAGAAAGTGAGCCCCAGGCGATCCTGATCTTAGTGCCAGTCACTGTACACTGGCACCCCAGAGAGCTTGGTGACTGAGAGCTAGCAAAGCCATGTAGAGGACTGGATCTCTGTCACTAACCTAAACCTTCCCACTGGTTAGTTACTTGTCCTGCTTCTTGAAGAATCACCCTTACTGTTGAAGATTTTAGATGAAAGGCAGCATTTTGTTATCTCTTTGGGACTCTTGAGTTTTCCTACAAGAGCAAACTGGTCTTGAGGTTATGAGTTGTGCCTGCCTGTGCCACCTCACGACCCTCAGCTAATAGCTGATTTTTACCAAGGTTTTCCCGAGCACTTAGTTAACTTTTATCCATCGCTTGAAGTCTGTGAAAATAGTTATAACTATTTTTATTGATGATTTTATCGATGACTGTAATATGAACCATCTCCATTTCCTGAGCATTGTAGCAGTGTGACAATAGATAGGAAGATGGAAAAACACAAATTAAACTCTTCCTTTGTTACAAGCAGGTTACTTGCTTTGCAAGCCCATTGTTTTCATGTTGGTAATAAGTACTATGAATGTGGTGTTGTTTTTTTTTCTCTACCTTAAAACTGGAAGAAAGGATTTTTCTCTTTCATGTTTTTAATAAAGGTATTATTGCCTATGTATAGACTTGAGTGGGAAAAGCATGGGGACTATGCTGGACAACCATTTTCATTAACGAACACAGTATATTCATTTACTTGTTATTTTAGAATGTTTTAGAACTGTTACCAGTAGTTAAAGTATGTGAGTGCAGAAGGCAAGGGTATTTAGTAGTACATAAGAAATGAATTGAGACACAGAATGCATTGTTGAAAGTAGGCTTAAATCAAACTTGTACTCTCACCAGACTTCTGGAATCAGCACCTGTGAATGTCATGTGAATGGTGGTTTGGAAATTTAGATTTATTTATAAGTAGTATGAAAATTTGAGGTAGAGGTGGTAAGAGTATTGAACGGGTAGCACCTTCCATCTGCAGAAGAATAATAATAGAAGTTTATTATTTTCTATACCTATCAATTACTGGACCTACTAAAATGATTTAACCATTTTGCGGAATGATTCTGAGCTTAGAAACCCAAATGTCCATAGTTATGTGGGATTAGCTCCTAGAAGTTTTCTTGAAATCAGAACTGTAAAATAAACTACCTATAGGTCACACATTGGTTATGCCAGAACTTGAGAGCATGAAGCATGAAGGCCAGCCTGTAAAACCATGTGCAACACACACACACACACACACACACACACACACACACAGAGAGAAAGAGAGAGAGAGAGAGAGAGAGAGAGAGAGAAATCTAAACAGATGCTGAAAGAGTATGCCTTAAAATCTGAGTATAGTCCACACTTTACTTGTGTGAATAAAGTTTTATTGAAACACAAACATTCTTATTGGTCCAGGTTTGTCTTTCCTTCTAAAAAGACAAAACTAAATAGTTGAATTAGAGCACATATGACCCACAGAGCCTACAGTATTTGCTGCCTGGTCCTTGTCAATAAACACTATTTCTTAAATTCAATTTGAAATATATTTTACTTTTTATATAAAACCATTGACTGAAATTGTACTTTCACATAATGAAATATCATAGTAAAACTGGATTATTGTGAACTTTAAAATTCCTTTTATTTAACTTTTAGCATATCTATCATCTGTCTATCTCTCTCTAACATTCCTTTATATAAAACATTTTGTAAATTACTAGCTTTCTCTTAGGTTATCCTGAGGTTGTTTTTAGTATGGATAAAAGACACAGTCGGCTGGTAGACATTTTTTCTTCAGAAAATAATATTGTGGAAATAAATGTAAAGTATAATTTTTCTTCCTCAGAAATAGAGAACGTTGTGAAATTTTGCCATAAATAACTTTAAGATATACAAAAATAAGGTATAGAATATGAAAACATTTAAAACAAATATAAAGTATAGTAAGATATTTTATAAATATATATGAGGGCAAGTAATTATTGCAGCTTTTTTAGGATGCTTGACCAAATCTATTTTTGTGAAATAATCACTAGATCAATTTAGGGTCTGTCTTGATTAATTTTGTGTGAACCTTTTTCTTTCTTCATACTGAACAAAATGACTTTGAATTCTTTTTTTTTTTCTTTTCTTTCAAGACAGGGTTTCCCTCATTAGAGCAGGCTGGCCTTGAACTCAAAAAGATCCTCCTGCCTCTGCCTCCCAAATGCTGGGATTAAAGGTGTGTGCCACCACACCAGGCTTAGAATTGATTCCTCCATAGCACCATTCTCTTTAATTTAGGATTCTGTTTGTCCTTAGTGATGACATATGCTGTGCTTGTTACCTTTTATGTCAAAATTCTGCAACAGTACACTGTATACATTTGATAGGTTGACAAATGAGGGCCAGGTATTACCAAGTAACACGTGAAAATTACCAAAGCCGCAGTTTCCAGGAGATAGGTTCCTTCTCTGTCTCTCAGAGCCACATTTGACTTATAGCCATGCGCAAGCACAAGGAAAGGGCCTTAACTATATGGCCAAAGCAGTGCCCATGTACCTGTCCCCTCTTTCTTCATCTGTGTGTAGATAGTCTATCCAAATTTGTGTTCCTTCTAGGGGTGAGCAATGTGTTTTGCTAGTTCCTGTAGTTAGGAGATGTGAAGAGGGAGAGAAAATACTTGCATAGCACATGCTTTTGGTAAACTGAAGGTTTTTATGTTTGATAAGTAACTATTTTGTGCTTTTACTTGTTGGAGGTTTGTGTGATGCTTGTATTTTGATGCTAATTACTGGCCCTCAAGATCTGGTTACTGCCTGCATATACCTATCCTTGTTGTGTAAACCTGCCTAAGACATTATACCTAACTGGTTGATTAAAAGGCCTAAAACCTGGGCAGGGCAGAATGGAGTAGGTGTGGCTAAGGTTCCCGGGCTTTGGGAAGAGGAGAATCACTTCAAGAAGACAGATGCACAGGAAGAGAGGAGGGAGGAGGATGCCATGATGGGTAGGCATGGAGAAGAAACCTCGTGAGCCAGGAGGAAGAACTCCAATAATGTTGTGGAAAGGCCCAGATGAAGAATAAAAGCAAGTATCTATAAGATTGTGGATGGAGGGTAGCCCCCATAGGAATGGTTAAGGAGGATGGCGTTGGATGGGGGCTGAGAAGTGGACGGTGAGGTTGAGGCAGCGTTGGTGAACTATCTGCCCAGCCTAAGGTATAAGGCAATTATAAAATCTAACAGGTGTTGGTGTCTTATTATTTGTGATAACAGGTTAAATAATACTGCCGGATAAATAGGGCAAATAATAAATAATATATAGTCCAACATCATTTAATTTACAATAACAGGAGATAGTCTCAGGTAATTTAGAAATGTCCAGGGAAGCGTTGCCACAAGTGCTCAAAATGCTTGGGCACTGAGGACAATGGAGTACAGAGGACTCTAAGAGACATCACTCTGCACTCTTGCATGTTTGCTTTCTTTCACATTTGGATGTGCTTTGTTATTATAAAGTGACATCTTTGTAATTAAAGTGATTAATGATGTGCCCTAGTGTTTATGGGTCCTAAGGTCAGGAGGTCCAAAGATTGTCATGCTGTGGGAAATTTAGAGCTCACCTCATAGAAGATGAACCAGATCCTGCATCCTTTCTACAGGGCTGTGTAAGGGAAATGTTAGATGACGTTCAAGGAGACAGCCAGCTATCAAAAGTAATGTGAACTAATCTTTATCCATAGTTCTGTTGCCTAGTTCCTTGTTCTTAAACATTATCATGAAAGTTTACTGGCTGCTTTTTAAAACAAAAGCTACATGGTTTTGTAAAGCAGTATAGGAAAATGCACCAGTTAAAAACATTCTTAAATACAGCTCCAGCCATTGGGTGTTCAGAGTTTTAGCTTTGTCTGATTCTTTTGTATCTAATCCGTGATAAAGCTATTGCTAATTTACAATCTTTCTTTTATATTCTTCATTCTAACTAGGACATCACAATTCTAGTTTTTAATAGGTCTGTTTGTTGTAACTGCAAACTCCTTTCAGCCGTTAAGCTGGAAGCTTTGAAACTGCTTATACTGAGTTGGGGATTTCGGTCTCAGAGACTGCTTTTCTAAGCAGAACGAGCAACTTTGAAAAGCTTGCTCTACCCACAGGGACAGCTTTGTTCTTTGCATTCGTATACTGGGGATAGTACTCAGCTAAGGCAGTGGTATCTCACCATCCAGGCTTACTCTTGTCACGGCTTCCACTAAGAAAGAACAATAAGCCTATTGTTGGGTCATGGCACTGTGCCATTGCCAGGACCTCAGCCGACTGGAAACTCGCCCTGCACAGGAGTGACTCGACCAGAGGGAGATGCAGTAGCTTGTGGTTTTCTTTTTTTAATCCTTTACCACCGTTTTAAAATATTCATTTGTTCAAATGTCTTAAATTTATTCCTTCCCAGGTAACCTGTGACACTGCTAAAAGAGAAAATGCTTACTGTTTGTCCAACTTAAAGAAAAATAATTATAACAAATTTAAATTTAGCAAATGCTTTTTCATATTTATATGTTATGGCTTTTTTCACAGAGAATACTAACTATATGTATTCATAGATACATTTAATAAAGGAAATAGAATTTTCTTCTTCTTTTGTAGTCAAATTATGTTTCAGACAAGGCATCCTGGGTATCTTATTAAACATAAAATTTAAGAGAGTACTAGTGAGACAAGAAAGATAAGTTGTGTGTAACCAAAAGTTTGTAGATTATACATTGTAAAGTTTTACGATTGTAAACTGAAATATTTCTTTCCCTTAATTTTACTACTCCTGGGAGACTTAAGTAAACATTTCAGACATTGCAAAGATCTGTTCATTCTTTAAGTATTTATTTAAAATGATGTTTCCCAAGCCCCACCCTCAACTCTACTCTTGAGAAATATTCCTAAATAACAAGCTGTCTTTTAAGTATGTTTGGATGGCAATCCATAGTGTTTTCTTTAGTTATTTAAGGTCTTCTGATTGACAATACATATAACTTGGCCTCCATGTTTTTCACATATCTTTTAGAGGTAGAAGGCTGTGTTTAGAGTTTTACAGGGCAGTTTCCTGTGAAATAAACTCTGAGAAAGTTTTTCTTATCAAAAATACATATTCACTGTATATATTAGGGAAGAGGTACACAAAAAAGGAGAAGAATCGTTTAAAGAGAACCTTTCCTAAAATGTAGGTAACAGTGTTGGTGTTTTATAGGTACATCATTAATATTGTGTTCTTATCATATAGTGCCAAAATGAAAAATGGTTTTGTGAACAATTTTAACGGTAAAAAAAGAAAACTTTATTGACCTAGCCTGAAAATTTACTTTAAAAGGCAAAGTAAAATATATTAACAGAATATTTCAAACTTTTGCTGAAATCGTCAACTTCAATAAATACTCAGATGTCACATGGTGCTAAGAACATAAGAAATATATGAATATATTAGCATATAAGAAACCTTTTTCAAAATTTAAAAATTCCATGGTTCATTTGGTAGCTAGAATTTAAAACAAAAGAGCTGATTTTTATTGCACTTTGTGGTGTAGCAGCCATTTCATTAGACATTTGATTACAAGCCAGTCTATTTTCCATGCAGTAGGATGTTTGTATAATGAACCCACCCTGGGATTTTGAGGGCATGTTGCCACTTTTCCTGAAATGCTTATCTTACATCTTGTGAAACCTTGTAAGAAGGCAAACAGGGTGTTTCACATTTAATTTTTTTCTCCAAGTTCATTGTTTTTTTCAATTGCTGTGTTTTTTTTTTCAATTGCTGTGTTTATAAACATTTCATTTAATAAAGTATGTTCAGATTCATTCTGAACATAGTAAATTGGGACAACAAAATTAGCGAAAAAACTGTTCTGGGCTTTTGTTGCTAACATTGCTTAAATTAGAGGGAGCACTAACAAAATGAGGGGATTTGTTTTAATATATATGTATATATTATTATTATGTATATATTATCTATATACATGTGTATATATATATATATATATATATATACATACATATGTATGTGATGTCTATATTTATCTTTAGTGGGCCAACCTGCTTGCTCACTTTGATGCTTTCCTCATGCTGGGCAAGCTGAACTATACCCCAGCCACATAGTATGACCTTTATATGTACATTACATTGCTAGACATGGGCTGTGGATCTCATCACATCCAGATGAAAAAGGATATTGGCTTTTCTATTTTGGCAAACTTTCAATAATGTCTTAGGTGATTTTAATGAGTAGATCCTTTGTGATTAAATTGGACTGTGAAATTCCAAGGAAGATTCCATTGTTCTATACTTGAACTTGTTCTTTGTTGTAATAACCCTCCAAGCTAAACAGTAGCTGTTTGAGAGAACACACGGAAAGTTATGCAACAGTACAGGGTATGACCTGTACTAAAGCAGCTGAGTGTTAGTACCCAGTGTGGCCTTTCATTAGGCGAGGCAACGATTCTGTTGGTGAAATTAGTTGTTATTGGAAAATTCAGCTGCTGCTGAAGTGTTGAGCAATGTTTATTACTAGGATATTTTTATTGAGAGATTCACTGTTCTGGATTATTTGTGAACTGTTGTATATTTTAAATAGAAAAAAAACTCATATTTTATATAAAAATTGTTATCAATACTTACCTATTACTTTTACATTCTTGGAATTCACCCTGATATTTTATTCTTGGACTGGTATAATATTGGAGGAATTAGATTGCTTCTGGTGTATTAAAAAAATAACATACAGTGGGGAATAGAAGAGAAGTTGGAGGGGAGAAAATGGGGGTCAGTTTGATCAAAACACATTATATGCATGTATGAAATTCTCAGCCAGCTCTTATAAAAGAATAAATAACACCTCAACATCAAGGAAATGCTCTGTATAGTATCAGTAGCTTTCTCACCTGCTAGTAAGCACGGCTATCTGTATAGTATCAGTAGCTTTCTCACCTGCTAGTAAGCACTGCTGTAAATTGTAGCAGTGTGGGGCTCAGCAGAAATCCTAAGTGGTTTGCTTGAACCCTGAAGCTCCTGCTTGGAAAGATGAAGATGACAGTTTTATTTTATAAGAGATAGTTGCTCTAAACCAATAGATGTTACTCTTCAGCCCACTATGCCAACAAGGCACACAGTGCAAAGTAAGACCAGGTTAAAAATACCAATCTACATGAAATACAAAGAGCCATCACAGGCCTGGAGTTTTCTTAGATTTTCCTTAATCTTTCCCCTGCACATTCATTACTGGTAATATATTACCTGCACTAACGTATGGACAAAGACAAGACATGGGTATTGCTTTTACTGAATGTGTAGCCTGGTGGATTAACTAAATTTATTAGTCTTTGGCATAACCTAGTAGTTACTATTATTGCTGCTCTGATGCACTGCCCTGGCAAAAACAAGTTCAGGAAGAGTGTGTTTTGTCTCAGCTTTTGGGTACGGTCTGCATGTTGGGGGAGGGATGGTGGCAGGAACTTGAAGCAGCCAGTCACATTACCTCTAACCAGGAATCACAGTCTAGGTGCCCATGGGATGATGATTCCCATAATCAAGATGTTGACCCCTCCCACGCCCCCATGACCCTCTGGTAGGGAATCTTTCACAGAGATGCTCAGAGGCATGTCTCCCAGGGGATTCTAGATTCATTTAAGTTGAAAGCCGATGTACATCAACTTGTATAAGTGTTTAAGTCTAAAGATACAGAGTAAATTACTTAATAAGAGACTTAGTTCAACCTAATTATAATTGTAAACATTCAGAATGAGACGCAGAATCTGTAGGTGTTCTGTTCTCACGAATGTCAGGAGAAAAGGCAGCTACTACTGGGAACCAAGATTTAGGTTGGGTTTTTGAAGAGCTGCTTTATATCAGGAAGTTATGCTACTTTACCTTTTAATGTGAGGATTGCTTTAGCATAGGCATAATAGAAAACAGGGTTGGTATTTTCTTTCCTTATTTGAGCTTGCAGACCTAGAAAAACTGAAGAAAAAAAAAAAAACCTTACAGTGCATGAGAATATTGGATCTTGTAGCACTGATTTCTAATTACATAAACTAATTAGATTAATACTGGCATTTGGGAGGCAGAGGCAGGTGGATCTCTGAGTTCTAGGCAAGCCTGGTCTATAAAGCAAATAACAGTACAGCCAAGCCTACGCAGAGAAACCCTATTTCAAACAAAAAAAAAAGATTGCAAATAATAAAAATGATTTATAAAGGTTATTAATTTTGATAATTTAATATCTTAAACTACATAAGTAGTAAAACTCTCTTGATGACATTTCTACATTGCCAGAGGTTAATTTGTTTTTTTCCCTTCTTTCCCCTCCAGAGCATCAGCTGCAGCCAAGCCCGAGCCAGTTGCTGTGCAGAAGGTGCGTTTATGGTTCAGCATCACTAGGCTCAGTCCATCTTGAGCCACCTTTGCTATTCATGTCTCAGGTCATATCAGCATTTCGTTTATATCCTCAGCACAGTTTTCCTTAAAAGGCAGAGAACAAAGTAGAAACCAGAACTTACAAAGTTACTGTATTAGTTAGGTTCTCTAGAGGAACAGAACTTTAGAACAGTTTCTCTGTGTGTAAAATGTATTTATCAGAATGGCTTACAATCTGTAGTCTAGCTAGTCCAACAGCGGGTGTCTCTCAAACCGTAGGTCCAAGAATCCAGTAGTTGTTCAGCTGGCCTTTACTATGTGCTGAAATCTGGAAGAAGTAGGCTCTAATGCCAGTGAAGGAATGGACTTGTTAGAGAGGCTAGGGCAAGCAGGTAAAGAGGGAAAGCTTCCATATTCCATGTACTTTATGCCATCAGAAGATGTGGTCCAGATTGAAGGTGGCTCTTTCCACCTCAAAAGATCTGGATTAAAAGATCTGCTTGGGCTAATTCCAGATGAGGTCAAGTGACAACCAAGCATAGCTGTCACAGCTGCTGTTTGTAATATTATATTATAAAACTATTTCTAAGCTCCTGCATTGCCCAAATTCCTTTCGTATTTACTTTTAATATTTTTATATTTTACTTTTAATTTTTTTATATTTACACATCTAAAAAACATTAGTAAGTAGCTACCCACAATGAATAGCACACCATTCCAAGGTGTTCTTGGGTTAGGTTATTGGCAAATATCCTGTTTTTTATCATAATTCCTCACATTATTGAAAGACAGTGTTTGTAGTCATCTGATTTATTCTCTTTGAAAATTTTCTTCCTCATTTTTTTGGCATTCAGTTGTTCACTTAATTGACTTGTTTTAGCCCTGTTTTTTTAATTAATCACAATTAATAAGATTATAAATTGCCTTTTTTCTTGTAATTAAACATGGAACTACCAGTATATATTTTCTTAAAGATGGATTTTCTTTTGTGGTGGTAGAGAGAAAGGTTTTTTTGGGGTTTGTTTTGTTTTGTTTTTCATGTTGTAGACACATATTTGAGAAAGCTTTGAGTATGAGTACAGATAAAGATACATTTTGTGATATTGGGTGACCACCAATTTTTGATGATTGGAGCAACTGGTCTTTCATATTAGGCTTTGACTCCTGGCAGTGGGGAAATATATAAGATCATGGTTTTCCTCATGAGACTTAAGTATTTTATTTTGGAAAAGGGAAAGAATTTTATTTTTATCTCTGAATAATATCTTCACACACAAAAGGAGGGAACAGAAGTGGACAGTAAGAGAGATTCAAGATAATTGGTTTTTGTTCTTTATATTTTCCCCCAAATTCTTTATTCATAATAACTATATAACTCTACTTTGGGTTAGGTGAATTCCCTTAGTTGAAGACTTTATAACTTGGTACTTTTTGTGACTCAAGTAGTTACATTGTGGAGAGAAATGAAATGTTAGATATATGGAATTATAATTGAAGCTTTGGTTATTTTAAAAGGAAGGTGTTTCAGTTAGTAATAGTTTGTTTATGTAGAGTAAAATTATTCATTTAAAATATATCTAAGATGATTTAATGATGTCCTTTAGGGTTTGTTTTTTTTTTTTTTTTTCTGGCTTTCCTTCTCTGTTTTCTAAATATTTTGAAGTGTTAATTTTTATGAAAATATATTTCCTGTGTGCATTAGTGTTATGCATGTTGAGATTAGTTAGCATGCATGCTATGCTGTATCAACTCATTGTTTTTCCTGGAAACGTATTTGAGCTGCTAACATAGTATTGTCTTCTTAAAGTCAGCTATGTGTTTGTTTGCACTCAGTATATTTTGCATGTATTTGGTGTGTTGTTTTGTATATGTTTATTTTTATTTCACATAGGGCGAACCCAAAGAAGTAGTTAAACCTGTGCCCATTACATCTCCTGCTGTATCCAAAGTCACTTCCACAACCAACATGGCCTACAATAAAGCACCACGGCCCTTTGGTTCTGTGTCTTCACCAAAAGTCACCTCCATCCCATCACCATCGTCTGCCTTCACCCCAGCCCATGCCACCACTTCATCACATGCTTCCCCTTCACCTGTGGCCGCGGTCACTCCTCCCCCATTCTCTGCATCTGGGCTGCATGCTAACACCAGTCTTAGTGCTGACCAGTGTCCATCTGCACCGAGCACTGGTAAACCTGCAGTCAATATCCCACGGCAGCCCACAGCCACCAGCGTGTGTGCCGAGTCTGCTCAGGAGCTAGCAGAGGGACAGAGAAGAGGATCCCAGGGTGACATTAAGCAGCAAAATGGGTAGGTGGCTCAGGGTAGTTTTGGCTCTTAACCAAAACTCTTCTTTCAGGTATTTTCTAGGAAACAGTGTACTTTTCTCTTCAGGTGTTCTTTGAAGGAAGATGAAGTTATATTTGTTACATTAACCTTGGCCTTCGTTTATTTACAAAGTACTTGTACAAAGTGGTTATAAGTTAATCAGAACTTCATTATGCATTTTGATGTGTTCTGAGCATGTAACACTTTGCAACTTTGCTCTCCAAGTTCCTGCATAGTGTTGAGCAGTTGGCACTTGTAATGCAAGGCAAATCTTCTATCCTTCCTCCTCAACATTTCCTTTTATCGATCATCAAGATGTAAGCAGTATGGTTTGTTCTCAGCATAACTGTACTTCCTTAAGGAGAGAGGAAATGAGTTTGTATTATCTTTCCCTTGCAGCAAGTAATCTAGAAAGCTGAAAACTTTGACTGGGGGTCCTGTATAAGACATTAGCTAAGAGCAAATAGCTAAAATACTTTTTAGGTAACGTTTATCAAGAACTTATTCTTTAAATGCAATCAGTAATTTTTAAAAAGGTGAGGATTCAGCATCAGGAGCACTATATAGTTTTTTTTTTTAAGTTGAATTCATTTAAACTAGAGGATGTTAAATAATAGCAGTTTTTGAAAATTCAATCATAAACTTTTGTTTAGAGGTTATATTTTTTAAGATGTATTGAGAATACTAAATTTTTGAAGTCCCAAGATTTAAGGTTGCACATATGCTTTTGATTCCTTTATTTCTAGGTTGATAATTTGTTTCTTTTAGAATTCAGTAAAGTTATTTGCAGGAAAAGTGATCTACATGCAATTTTGGTTGGATTTGTTGTATCAACTGTACTTATAAAGAGAAATACTATGCACATGTGATGGGCTGTGCTGATGCAAGTCTCCGGGCCATTTATAATTCAAATAATTGTGTAGATGACCCATTCT
The DNA here is from genome assembly GCF_030254825.1 of Meriones unguiculatus. NCBI lineage: Eukaryota > Metazoa > Chordata > Mammalia > Rodentia > Muridae > Meriones > Meriones unguiculatus. Next base: position 64,110,416 of record NC_083358.1, read on the forward strand.
GCGAGATCTAACCCCTCTGGAATGTTAACTCCCTTAAAGTGTTGTTGCCATGGCTCTTCTGTGCTTTAAAAGAGGAGGTGGCAAGGATCCAGGCTGCTGCTGAGGGAGCTGGGCATCTATGGCTCTGATGTAGACACTGAAGTCAATTAATGCCCTTCACAGAACGTTATGTCTCCTTTATCTAAGGAAGAGAATATCTGTGTGTATGCTTGGTTATATTTTTTCCCTTGTATGTCTGCTTTGTGGCAAGAGAAGCTAGAGTAATCAAACTAGGTAACCAGAAGAGAATGATGTTGCCAGTTAAATGCTGGCCCACAGAAAACACATTCATTTTGTTTGTTAAGTTCTAGTTTGAGTAGATAAAAAGTCCATTGAAGGTCGTTATATCTTAATTAAAACCTTTTAATACTTCTGGAAATTTTAGAATAAGTTTTTGTTTGTTTGTTTTTTTGAGGTAGGAACAAAGTGAAGTTACGGGAAAGTCTTCAATTTGCGCTTGGTAAACATTCCTTTAGTAATCAAAGTTGAAATGATTTAGAGTTTACTTCAAGGCCCAAATGACAGTGCTGTAGTTTTAGGATCTTAGTGGCAGCTTCCTAATGAGTCTACATGTATTCACCCAGCACATGCCTGGTGTTCAGCACAGTGCAAACTGAGGATAAAAGAGATTATTACATGCTTTGCATCATTAACAAGAAAGCTACTGCTTTGCATTTGCAAACTGAAAATGTTTAAACGTAGCTTTATTTTAAATGCTGTCCAGATGTTAAGACAGTGAGCACACAGTTTGGTGCCTGTCACGTTCTAAGGCAGATCTGTGGAGCTCTTTCTGCTACTGCATCTCAGTTGGAAAAGTAAAAAGTCACATACTTGACTAGTCAGTCACGGCCTTTCCTGAAGAGTTAGTGTTTGTGTGGCGTTGATGAGCACTGTCTCCACATCAGGTGTCAACCTGTTTCTGTCAGATGTTTTACTGGTAGGCTTCCCATATCTTTATGACATCAGTAAAACAAAACTCTTGTAAACGTAAGTTATTACTCTTTATTAATTACTTTTAAAATAGCACATGCCAATGACCACACATTTAAAAGTTCAAAAGAAGACAATAAACGGCTGAGTTGTCTTTTCCTCAAAGCATCAGGACTGTTAGTTTTTACGTGATTTCAAATGGTTGGCTAATTTGCCAGTTTTACAGGTATCCCATTCAGATTTGTGATGAATCAACAAACAGGAGAGGCAAGCAAGTGCTTATTGGATAATGAATAAAATATAAACTAGCTATTCCCCATACGATAGGAAGTCTGGCTAGCATGCAGATCGTTCTCGAGAGTGACTGTTAATAACTATGTAAACATTCTTTTTCTTGTAACTAATAACGACTAAGACAGTTTTAAGGATTTTAAATATTTCTTTTGCATATAAATTACTGTTCTTGGCATGCTGTTCTCTCTGCTACCCCCTTACTCTCTGAAGAACAGAACAGGGTTTTATATTCCTAACTAGAAACAAGCTGTTTTACATGAAGTAGATTAACTGATTTGCATTTCCCAGTCCACATGTCCTGCATTATAAAGTGCCACTGCTCTCAGCAGGTAAGTCTTTTGTGTATCCTATATTAATTTCAGTTTCCTTTGGCTGCAACTTCTAACAGTTTGTATGTGCTGTTTTGAAGAATCGGCCTTGAAAGATGTAAAAATTAATGATATAATCAAATAATGGCTTAAAATGCTTTTCTCTTTACAGAAAACACACGTGACAAAGTTAGTATCTACATTACTGGAGAGGAGATATGGTGATTTATATATGAGTAAACAGCATGAATGCTCAGTTTTTGCAAAATTAAATTAAATTTTGCAAAAGAATTGTAACTTAGAAAAAAATAGTGTTGTCAAAAAGTTTGGTTTGCATTGCTGTGTTATAGTGAATTGCTTTATAGTAATATGTGGTATTGTTTAAGTTTTAAAAGGTGTGTTAGGTTTGCTGTTCAGTGGCTGAAAGAGAAAATGCTTGGAGAAATTCTAATCAGTCGTCAAGAGTGTTACAAGACAAAGATAAGAAACTAAAAATGTTAACAGTAGTAAATAATATGTACAAAAACTGAATTATTTCCAAATTGATGTCAGAAGCCAGTATTTCTCTGAGAACCTTTCTGATTTTTCTGGAGAATTAAATCAGAAAATGTTACTGGAAGGTTTACATGTATTTGTATAGTGTGCTTGTTTGTATGTGAGTATTGGAAACTCTGTAATGTTTTACTCAAAAGAAACAGTTGAAAATTTGTTAAATGTTTCAGTTAGTAGGCATAGACAGTGAAAACCACAGCATTTTTGTTTTTTTAAAAAATTCATACTGACAGTAGACTGACTAGTGATGACTAGCTTAAAAACTAGATTAAAACCAAGTTGTCATAGTAACAATTTAGAATTTTTATATTAACTGAGATGTATTATTTTGAACATGTACAGAAATTTCATTTATCAGTCAACACAGTAAAGTCTTTTGGAAATAGAGAATGCTTGTCTTCGGACATACATATGAGAATTAACTGCTGAATTGTTAGAACACTTTCTTTCTAATTGCCTGCAGTCTACTGATTAATCCCAGCACATTAGTAAGACACTCTGACACCGTGAGTTACTGATGACTTAGAATGAACTGATTATACATAGAAACTGGCCAGGTAGCAGGCCGTAATGCAGCACATACTATATTTGATAAAAGGCAAACGTGGCACTTAAAAAAATTGAAACATTTATGTGAAATAGCTTCAAAATTCAAAATTCAGATCCACTAAGTTATTGGGTATTACTCTGTATTTTACTGTGTTTCCAAATGTTTCATAACAATCTAATTTTCATTCATTTGAGTGACCAGGAATATATTTTCTTATCATGCTTCTTGTATGGAAGCTAAAATTTGATCCTGAGCCAAATTTAGATGTGCCCTCCATTATGTCCCCTGTTGTCACTCATATCCCTCTCTGTCATTTTGATTTGGTGTCTACTGCCAGAGACTACAGACCCACATTGTGGCTCTGCAAGGGTACACATCAGAGGGACTTTTCTTGAGCACTTGTGTAACGTTTGTTTTACAAACCAGTATTTCTGCAGCTTTCAGGTACTTTAAACATAAGCCCTTGTAAGACATCTGAAGGTCAGGAAGATGTTACCATTGAAGGGAAAGAGCCTTTTGTACATGTGCTTTGCCCACAACATGGGCACCTTAGCTAGTGCAGGTTATCTGGCTATAACATTGACATAGCAACTACATATGAAGCAATCTGTTTGAGGATATTTTCTAAAGTACGTGAAAATATTTGTTGATTATATTCCAATTGGTTTCTTTATGTTGAAATCAGTCAACTTATGGCCCTTCAACACAGAACAACGCCCCTACAATTTCATCTTAACACAAACCATTTTCCCTCAACTTTTGACTGTTGGAGAGTACATCAACAGTTATATATGAGATTATGTTGCAAAGCAATATCCCTGCAGTGTGGTGTAGGGAGTGCTTTACTCCAGCAGTTCTCAACCTGCGAATTGAAACCTCTTTGGGTGATGAAATGACCTTTTCACAGGAGTCACCTAAGACTGTAAGACCATAGGAAAACATAAATATTTATATTATGATTCCTAACAGTAGCAAAATTGCAGTTACAATGTAGCAAGGAAAAAGCTTTATGTTTGGGGTCACCACAGCAGAAGGAACTGTTATAGGGTCGCAGAATTAGGAAGGTTGAAAACCACTACTTAACACTGAGAAAAGAAGGGTCAATATTGGTGATCACCTTATTGCTGTGTCCAGACTCAGATTGTGGAACTGGGCCTTCTGTAATGATTATGCTGATGTCAATATGTAGAAATAGCACAGTTCTATTCAGTTTTAACATTAAAGCTGGTAGGCAGTATTTCTTTCCTAGTTTATAATGAATTTCTACCCTGACTAAATTTTATTGCAGTCAAAGAGCCAGTATGTTCTTTGACAAAGTAATAGAGAATTTATACTTGATTGCCTATGGTAATAGAACACAGATGTAATTGTTTTTAGTAATTATGTCCATGTTAGGCTATGTGGATGAATTGTATCTGAAAGGTTCCCTTCTTCAGTTTCTATTAACTGAGTTCCATTACCATCTCAAATCAGATCCACCTTTCTGAGCAATAATTATATCCCCAGTAATATAGAACCATGTAGTTGCCACGCACTATTTCTCAGGTTCTGGGATTTATGAAAGAGGGGCTCATGGTTAGTAGGGAGGGATGTGAACACTAACAAAGAGCCTACTACTCTAGTCTGCTGTGCTTTCTACATTTTCATCAACCATTACATTTTTAAGAAGAAAATCCAGTATAACAGTCCCTTACAGGATCAGAATGATTTATATGAGAAGAGAGTATAGTTGCTAGAGTATGAGACTGAACAGTTTCTTTTCTGATTTTAAAATGCATTGTAAACTGATTTCTAATTGATATTTCAGACTACACCTTATTATGTGCTTTTGTAGGAAAATGAGTTTGATTTCTTACTATAATAAATTTTCTAAAAACCTAAGCGTTAAGAAAAATCCTCGGTTTTCAGGAATTAGGACTTGAACTGACATTAATCCATAAAGTCATGGTCAGTGTTTTGTAGGAAGAAAGCAGATGTCAAACTGTCCTCATAGTTGTGATGCAGCAGAGTTTCGACTAACACTGGGCCTACTTGTCTGTGCTTCTGTGATTATTTTGAAGCATGGTGTTTATGTGCCATCTCTTAAATGGTTTTGGATTCTACTGTTTCATTTTATTTTTCCTTTTCTCTGTTTTGTTTTCCCTCTCCTCTGTCCCTGCTCTCCATCTTCCTGGGAACCTCCCTGTCCTCCCTGTCACATCTTTCCTGTGTGTATTATTCTTCCTGCAGTAACCCTGGCACTGTGTAAGTACTTAACTGATGGTTTGTCTTGTCATTTTAGCCATTCTCTCTCTAACTTCTCAACTTAAACCACCCAGCAAATATTCTAAGTATCATCTCATTACAAGGATTCTCAAGGATCTTAAGGAATATTTTTAAAAACGGGCTTTTTACACCAGAAGTCTTCATATGAGTCAGTAGGTATGCTTGTAATGCCCACATCTCCGCAGCAGAAAAATCTAGTAAAGCTAACTAAAGAGGAGCAGCTAGCGTTACAAGCAACATGTGCTAAGGTTAGAGATGTGATTTAGTATCCCTTTTTAGTATTGTTTTAAAAAATAAGTGTAGATGAGTTTTCTAATTTTGAATGTCTATATTTTGAAATACATGACTTGCTCTTGAGAGTTAAATTTACTCTATTTTCAAAGATTTTAAAAATAATTATTTTAAAATCATTAATATTTCTCTTAACATAATCATCTTATTAAATTTTCACACTGAGGAAGAACTCGGTAAATGTTTAGAAATTTTCTGTTACTTAGTCTGAGACTTTGAAGCTGTGGAAGTAAATGTCATAAGGTCTAATATATTTTCTGTAAACATGTCATGTTAACTTCTTCATGCTATTATGTTATTATTTTTCATGTCTTAGCTTGAAGCCATTTTTTCATCTTTTTATAGATGGATGTCTGTAGAGGCTAAAACAAATCACATGTCTGTATGATTCAATCCCCATCTATGTATAAATTGGGTGTGATAGCACATACCTGTAATTCTGGTACTGGGGAGATGAAGAAAGGAACTTAAACTTGACATTAAATTATTGGCAACCATTTAAAAATAAACAATGCTCATTGACCAATTAAAGAGAAGTTTAAAAATTAATAAGTTTCTTAGCTGCTACAGTTTTTTTTTTCAAGTACTTATGTAAAATTTAGAGCTTTGTTATAGATGCTAAAGGCTGGGTTTTTGTTTTGTTTTGTTTCAAGACAGGGTTTCTCCATGTAGCCTTGGTTGTTCTGGACTCACTTTGTAGACCAAGCTGGCCTGCCTCCACTTCCCTGAATAATGGGATCACAGGCGTGCACCACTGTGCCCAGCCAAAGGCTGTTTTTTTATAAATAACATCTGTCTTTTTCTTATTTTCTGAAATTTTTGTTTATTCTTAAAAGGATTAGGTGTTGCTCAGTATTCATAAATATCTGCAAGGTAGTTCATTTCCATATTATATGTCTTACTTTTTTTCTATACACATATTCTTTTTTTTTTTTTATGTGTGTCTGTGACCTGTAGTCTTAGCAGATAGTCTTCCTGAAAGAGCAGGATCATGATCTGTGAAACTCCATTTACATATATCATCTACGTTACTTATTTCTCCTTTAAGACATAATTCCCAAAGTTCAAATCTGAGACTTAGAGCAGTTACGTGACTTCCATGGAAACACTGAGTGGAGGACATAGTCCTTCAAATTGTCCATGTGAATTCAAAGCCGTTGTTATTGATTTGGATGGCCTCAGCTGCTGGGTTAGTTTTAGATGCTGGCAGCCCTGTGACGTGGTGATTTTCTAGTGAGTTAAACCAGCAGGTCTTACATCCACATCTGGATACATTTAGAAAATCGTCGCTACTCAGATCTTAGGACAGCATTCTGCCAGACAGGACTTGATATTTTATTTTCTGAAATTAACCACTTAGCTTCTAATATTTGGCATTAGTCTTATTTGAGGTGAAGTAGGAAATACTTATTTTTTTCAGTTGATCCTGAAATGCTGAGTAATGAATATTGCGACTTCCTTAATATTTGTAGTATATAAATAAAAACATGAATGTTCCCGGCGAGCTCGGTGTTTGAATATCCTACTTTTCTTGTCTTTGGGCTATGTTATCAACAGAACACTACTTTTTGTGGTGTTTTTTTTCTTTGTTAACCAAATAACTGAGGCTCAGTGAAATGGCCTTGTCCAGAATTGCAGTCTGAAGAGTTATGGAGACAGCATTTCACTCTTGGACCCTTAGAGAAACTGGAGCGCTTCACTTTGCTGACGTGGACCATGGCTCTGTTTAGGTCTAAAGATGCTGTATGCACAGCTAAGAAAGTTGTAGAACATAGCGCTTATGTTCCTTTTCAAAATTATATTTGAAATTGCTAGTTCACCCATACAAAACATTCTTGGTTCTGGAGCATAGTGAAGATACAACTATTTAATTTGTGAAAGCCAATCCACTGTGGCATTCTAGAATAAACATCCATATTTAACTGGCTCAATCATAGTTCATATTGTTTTACAAGGAACAGTATGAAGATCACAATTAGTTTTAAACCATTGGGTTTTTACTGCTGTACACTTTCCTATCTATTTTCCTTATTCTTTTTCTTTTCTTCTCTTCATGTTTGGACTCTTCTTCCTGCTGCCTACTTCTGTCATTTAAAAGGAAAATACCACCTAAACGGTAACCATTCTGTTCAGTGCAACCTTTTATCTTTGCTTATTTTAACTAACCTATACATTTATTTTACTACTGTGCCTATTTAGAAGGCTGTTTTAATTGAATGTATTTACACATATTATATATATATATATATATATATATATATATATGAAATAGTGAGAAGTAAATGTATAAATGATAAATAGTCCATCAGATAATATTTTTATTACTAATGCAATTTAAATTGTAATTAATTATTAATTTTTCTTTCTTTATTTTTTTTTAAAGCCCACCAAGAAAACACATTGTGGAGCGCAACACCGAGTTTTATCACATACCCACTCACAGTGATGCCAGCAAGAAAAGGCTGATGGAGGACACTGAAGACTGGCGCCCACGGACTGGAACGACTCAGTCTCGCTCCTTCCGGATCCTTGCCCAGATCACTGGGACTGAGCATTGTGAGTGGGCTCCTAGTCAACACAGGAGAGGAGCGGCTTTTGGCTCTGATAGTAACATCCAGGCTCATCGGCAGTTAGAGAAAACAGGCCGGGCAAAGACTGCATTTAAATTATGTTGTACATCGGAAGATTCCAGCCCAGGGAGTTGCCCTGAGAAGAGGGGGGTACTAGCCTTGGTATATTGCCAGTGTAAATAGGGCATGGATTTGTTTTAGTTGCTTTCTGGAGGCTCAACATTACCCTTCCTGCTGATAATTATGTAAATGATTTTTGTACTTAAAAATTTAATTTTGGATCTTATTTACATTGCAGTGAAAGAATCTGAAAATGACAATACAAAGAAGGCAAAGTAAGTACTCTTTGTGAGTTGAATGTTTTTTTTTTCATGAATAGTCTCAATTTGTTTTCAAACTTTGAAGTGTAATGTTAGTTTTGTTTTTTATAAATAGAAACTAAGCATTTAACCCATGTTGCCTTTAGTCTGACTTAAATGTGCAGCCTACAGATTTCCAAATTAGTTAGTATTGTCTGGATTTTTTGTCTAAAGCATTTTTTCTTTAATATTGAAATAATGAATGGCCAAAGGGTATTTGGAGGATGTTTTACTAACAGTACAAATCTCAATGAGTAGGTTCCTGTGTTGTCTTGGATTCTCTTTATTCGCTGCTTAAAAGAATATTTCCAAGAGGACCTGCAGACTAATTTCTGTGTTTCCAAAAACTCTCTACTTTTAAACTCTTGCTATTTTTAACAAAACAGCTGTATGAAATTAAGCTTTCACAAGGCATGTTTTCTGCATGTTGGAATTAGTATAGAATCTCCTCCTTTCACCTTCTTATGACTCTTCTGTCACTCTTTTTATTTCCACAGGGAAAAGATTCCCCTTCACGTCTTTAGTCCCAAATATACAAAATTACGTGACTGGCACCATGAAGTTTCAGCACGTGCTCTTAACGTGCAGTGACTCTGAGCCTTGCTCTCCCACCCAAGCAGCCAGCACACACCTTTCATTCACATTTTCTTTCTGCAATTTCATAGCAGTATCTGTTTTACATTTGGCTCATGAAAACTAGAACATTTCAATGCTTTCCTAACAATTTCCAATTGTGAAAATGAGAAGAATGAACATGTTGTGTCCTTATTTGTACCTTACAAATGCAAAAGCAAAGAACGAAAAGGAAGTGACTAGACCCCTTCAGTGTATTTACACCTATTTTCAGTGTTTCGGTTATGATTGTGGAACAGGAAGTCTTTCTGTAAGGTTGACCTAGTTAGTTGGTGGAAGTGTAGGTAGATAAGCAAATAATGTTCCTTGTCTAATTAGAAAAGTGATTTCCTTATGTTATTACATTTTCCAAGTTTACTTTCAAGTTCATTATTAAGAAATGTTCAAATTCTATTGTAAATTCTCCCAAGAGAGCAAATATAGGGAGGCAGATTCAGCAAAGAAGAGTATTAGAACTTATATGACTTGGGTGTCCTTAAAAGCCGGTACTGAAAAAGATATTTTACCCTTGCTTACGGAGGGGGAACAATATTCTTTTACTTTAATTAATTTTAAAGAGTCTATTATCTACTAAAAGAAATATATGTACTCTGGTGGATAATTTCATGGAATATCCAATTTCTAGGTATCAACAGTAAGACATGTAGAAGATAGCTTTGCTACATCCTTATGTTGGAGGAAAACAGTATAAAATAAATTTCAGTTTAAGTGTTTCTGATACTGGAGAAATGTTTTGGGGGTTATAAACTACTGTGTGTTGCTGCTATTCTTACAAAGCCATTTTAGGACAGTACAGGGAAATGCAATATATCTTGATTATTAATGCTTTGTGCCTTGTAATATAGTATATTATATATTTGTTCTAAACTCAGTAATAAATGCATTTTGAAGTTTGGAAAGAATTGTAATAAAGTTGTCTGTACTTTAGCTCTATACTTGTTTTGTTTCTTTGAGGCTAATGACTTGCTATCTAGGACTTGTTACATTACTTCAGTAAAATAAGTAACTGCCTTGTCTTTTCATTTGGAAAACAGTTTCACTTCTTGAGATTTCCAAAATGTGAACAGAAAACATGACAAAGACCCAGTTTCTCCCGTTGTCATACTGAGTTAATTTTTTAAGGCAACATCTTATGTGAAGACTATTTAATCTGCCTTCTTGTGACACAGTCAAGAGCCCTTCTTTGTATAACAGTGATTACTGAGGTTCTTGCCTACATTCAAAGATAATTTTTTACTTTCCCCAGTATTCTTTGATTTTACATCAATATAGACTAGAACTACTGAGGATAAGGTAAAACAACTAACATTAATTCCACTTAATGACTTGTTATTATGCAACATTTGGCCAGTCCGATGCATTTAAAAATAGTTCTGGGAGTTAGCTGTGTTGCCCATGATATGAAGGATGCCCATTTATTGAAACATTTTCTCAGATATTACAAGGGTTTGTCTTCTTGTGTTCTTATGATCTTAACATTACTCTCAGTTTTTTACCACATTTCTGTCCTCTGGAAGAAACTCTTTCTTAGACCAGGCTTTTCTGTACCTAGTAATTCTTTGTTGATTTGAAAAGACAGAATCTGAAAGAAGATTGTGTTAGAGTCACTTAAAATGATGTATCAGAGCAAAGATGCTATTTTCCCCACCAAAATGTAGTTTCCTTGAGCAATGATAGAATTTGAAGCACTATTAGAAAGAATTTTAGATAATTAAGACATTTCCCCCAATACAGAGAAGGAGCATATGTAGACTTCTTTTACTTGAACTAGATGGTGTTGAAGAAAGAGTTGGGTACCTTGCTTGCTCTCAGTAGTGTTCACTGCATCATCCAAAGTGCAGATGTCTTAAATGACGTGCATGGGAGTGTGAATCAGCGTCCAGCCTACGTCGAGAAGATAGATATTCCGTTTGTCTCGCCAGAACTTGAATTCCTGAGCCCAGTGACTCTTCTGGGACAGTGTATATTCTAGCTTAAAAAATCTAGCCAGATATTATAAAAGTTTATGAAAAATATTTTATAAGGGTAGTTACCTGATTTTTTAACGTAAAATTGGGAAGTTACACTCAAATAATTCTCAACATATTTTTTCCATATTATTTTACTAGCCAGAATATGGGATGTATCTTACATAATTGTAATTTTATGTCCCATCCCTCCCACCCTGAATACATTACTCTTGCAGACAGAGGCATATTTATTTCGTTATTACTGTGCCCTTTAGGAAAGCTGATGTTTATATTAGCTTGTATGCTAATTGTCATTAAATTCAGATACAAAATTAGCAGTCTTTTTTTCTATTCAAAAATATAGAATGAATTGGGTTTTCTTCAGATAAATGATTTTATTCTTGCTTTGTTTTTGATAGGATTCATGACCATTCACTCATTGATTCCGTGTTTTTAAATGAGTGATTAATTAAATGTCAGGCACCAACTTATGTGCTGTAGATACCATGGAAATAAGGATAATTAAAAACACAGGATGATCATCCAAGGTAATTTTATTACCAGCTATCAGAGTGGGCTAACAGGAAGCAGATTTGGCTTAGGCAGGGTAGATTGCTGCAAAGTGTGTGGCTCTCCTGGACTCAGCCTTAGTGCTGACACTTTGGAGAGAGTAAGACCTAGTCTGCAATGATCTCGGGGCAAAGGAGACGAGAAAACAGTGTGGCCAGTCTGTGGATTGGAGAGCACAGTGCAGCTGAGATCAATAAAAGAAACAAGCTGTGAAGACATAACTTTTAACCATGTAAGCAGTTTTTATTCTAAATCTAACCAATTTTGTAAAATTCAAAATGAAGAATCAGGGTTCATGTGGGGAGTGGATGGGGTTGACAGCTTTTTTTAAAAAAAGTACATACATAGTAGATCAGCCCTTACTCTGTCAACTTAGTGTTTTTTTTTCTCTTGAGATTCTGTGATGGTTTGCAGAGGAAAAAAGGCATACGTGCACTGTGTTGGTAGCATGCAGGGAACAGAATGGGCTATGGAACACAAAATCATGTAACAACACAGTTTGAGTATCTAAAACTTGCACTATGATATAGGATCCATAACTTAGTTGGTGGGTTTAACGATTCTGTCTTTTCTAAAAAGCTGGCTTGATTTATCAAAACCTTTTGTTCCTCTTATTCAATAGAATTTCTTGATGCAATTAAATATTTTCTTGATGATTCCTTCTAAAATAGCTACCATCATAGCTTTTATTGCCTTTAGAAATAGTGAGAAACAGAACCATCAATGCTGGCTTTTGCACTTCAGTTTGTAGCTGACAGAGTTTCTACTACAGTGCATGACCTGATAGCTGCTTCTGGGTATGTGTAATCAGACTGCCTTACTCTGTGATCCACCTCAGTGCCTACACTGAATGAGCTGATGCTGTTGGAATGGGGGAAGAGGACATAAAAAGCCTAATCATTTTAGCACACTTACAGACAACCTCTAATGGCTCTTGGTATCTCCCTTATTTCCATGGCAGGTCACCTGAGTCTGTCCCAGTCCTGAATGGTAGTTCACCTCTTTTGAGCCTTGCTAGGTGGCTGCTCTTTTATGCCTTTGACTCAAGAGGCATTTCCTAGTGTGCACCTTCCATGCAAACTACCTGGTCGGCAGACTGGGTTACACAGGTTGCAGCATGGCCCTTTCGCTAATCTCATCATTTTGGTCATTAGTCTCCCATCCTTACTCCTTGATCTTCAGCCTAGATCACAGTCACAAGATTAAAGAAGTCTTTGAAGTAAGATTAGTCACAGCCCATGGAATTTAAAAGGAAGTTTCATGTACCTTTTTTTTTTTTTTGCCTTGAATAAAAAGTGCTTCTTAATTGATTACTTTGTAGGCCATCTAGACTTAATGAATGGAAAAGGTGTTTAGAAATAAATTGTAGTTAGAGCTGTGTCAGTGAAGCAGTGAAGGAAGAACTCTTAAAAGGAAAATGACTGGGTATGTGTAGTGCATACCTAAAATATTACAACTTGAATGTTGTAAATTTGAGTATTTAGCATTCTAGAATCCTGTGTGTTTCCCTTTGAGGAGGTATTTAGTAAATTTTACCTGGTTGCATCTATTCTCTGCACGTTGTTACTCTTAGCTCTGGCTGTCTCCTAGCACTGCCGCTGTGTCTTTTGATAACGCTCTGGGTGGTCTGCAGCACACAAGGCTAGGGTGTGCTGCTAGAGGAAGTCACTGACTGTCTTACAGTGCATCGAATAGTCCCACCAACGGAAGACTTGCCCTCAGTGCCAGCAGTGTGACCCTGAGAACGACTAGGCTGAGGGCCACTGCCCTCTCCCAGAGTTGCCTCGCTCCTTCCTACAGCCTCACTTGCATATTCTCTTCAGTTTACTCTCTCCACCTACCCCACAGTGGGAATGAGCTCACTTCTGAACTGATTTACTGTACAGATTTTAACTCTCCTGACACCTCATTTTCTGGTTTTACTGACTGGTGTTTGTCTACATGTCCTGACTTTCTACCCAGCTCTTGGAAGACAAGGGCCTTCATATAAAAAGAGAAATTGGAAGAAAAGGCACTCATAGGTATAACGTTTCCTTCTGGATGCAGCAGTGAGTATTTAAGTGACGGTCTGCGCAGTTCTATGGAATGGTTCACCTTGAAGACATGTTTGGCTCTACAGTCCGTCTCAGTCTACCTCTTAATTAGAAACATGCTATATCAGGCAGCCTTGGCACAAGAGGCTTGTGTTCTGTGGCTTACATAGATGGATTAATTTTCCTCATAGTTCTGGAGCCCAGAATCATATCAGCAGGCCTGGTTTCTGGTGAACTGGGTCTTCCTGGCTTGCAGAGGGCCACCTTCTCACTGTCATCATACATCCTTTCTTTTCTGCAAGTTCATAGGATAGCATAATTTAAAACATGGCAGGTAAGAAGGGTTAGCCTTTTGATTCCTCTTTTTTCTTCCTCTTATAGAACACTAGTTGTATTGAACTTGGGCCCCTTGTACCCTTGTTATAAATTTAAGGAAGCTTTGAGTAAATTCAGTGACGGTGAAGTTTAGGACTTCAGTGTAGAAATCAAGGTGACCAGTGTATGAATTCAGCCCATGACTGCGCCTTTCCTCACACTCATTTAGAGAAACACTTAAGTAGGTCTGAAGTAGAGTTACTGCCTTAACCCACTTGTGAGCACTGTCCTTTGGTGCTGCTTTTCCTGCTTTGGACAACAGGGATTTGTACCTATGTCCCATTTCTCCAGCTAGAGTAGAAGGTCTTAGCATGTAAGCATCTTCAAATTCTCTACTGTAGTTGATATTAGCAGTCACTACCTGAATATAATTGTTCACTTTTCTCTTTGCTAAACAATTAGGAAAATTAATTATAGAGTAGCACATCATTCTATTTAACGAATCAGTAGTAGAAGGTCAAGTTTTTGTTAAAAGGTCAACATTAGTGCTTACATTAAAAGTAAAAAATGGAAACTACCTGTTTCCTGAAAGGAAAATTATAGTACTTCTGGTCATGCAATTGCTTGTAGTTGACACTTTTCTCCTCTAGTTATCTGTTCGTGAAACAGGTGTGGAAGAGTGGTGTTTGCTTGCTTGTTTGTTCATTGTTCCATTAATGCAGCCTTTGCTTCTCAGTCTTGCTTTTGTGTTTATGGGATGTTTCCTCAGGAATCATGTTGTCTCCTGGGTAGAGAAAGTAACTTTGAAGGAGACACATGAGACACTTAGAACTCCATTTACTATTCATCTTTAAAGAATCTGCTTTATGTGGACCTAAGGAAGGCAACAGCAGGGTCAAGATGTAGTTAAGGGTCTTTGTTTTATATGTCTGAAGTCCGGGGTTCAGTCTCCAGAACTGCAAGTACAAATAAATGTGGTAAGAACCATCATGTTAGTAACATGATATGTATAAATACAGATGGTGAGGAGGATAAATGGTATACCAGGATAGAAACTTATTGGAAGCCATTAAATTTTCTATTTAAAAATGAGTTCTTTAAAATATATTTATATGTAAAACATATAATTTTGCCTAATACGATGCAACTTATTTAAAATTAAAGGATGCTCTTCTCTGTCCCATAATTTTTTTCGACTGAATAGAAGTATTAATAGTATCTAGTTTATTTGTAAATAAATACAAACTGGCATTTTACTTGAGCAAGAAGAATTGCTTAAATTTGTTAGGATCAGACATTGTTCGTCAGTCTTTTATCTCCCTTCTGCCACGGATGATGGAGTTTTAGTACTGTGTGGTGAAGAACTGTATCGTGGTATTGAGAAGGTGGCTCAGCATGTCAGAGTACTTGCTATGTAGCTCGAGGACTGGAGCTTGAGTCTCCAGAGCTCAACGTAAAGAAAAACTCAGGCATGACTGTCTGTGCCTGTAACTCCAGCACTGGGGACAGAAAGATGGGTTCTTAGAGTTCCCTCACCAGCAGGCTAACACCATGGTGAACTTCACCGAGAGATGCTTTCTTAAGGCATGAGGAGAGTGATGTGTGGAAGAAGATACCCACATGCGTGTGCATGAACATAGAACCATATGCTAACATGATGCAACACACACAAATCACCACATACAGCACATAAATCACACACAAACTCACATAGAATTCTAGTAGAGAATGTGGCTTTCCAGTTTTTAAAGAAGTGAAATGATTGGCAGGTGAGGTAACTGCTTTTCCCTTTAGTGTGAAAAGTTTCAAATTTGAGTCTCCAGTGAAACCACATGAAGGTGAAATAGATATGGAATAATGAATATCCTCTTCAGTGCTGCCTGTGGCATCAAGGAGTACCCATATGATCCAGTGGGATTTTCCACTGGAAAAAAGGATCAGAGTTACTTCTGAATAGACACCTATCATATTTACATACTCATCAACTTAGAAACAAACTGCCGGGAATTTCCCTAATAAATTCTTTTGCAAGGTATTGTTTTAAAATTTTTTCACAGATGAATAAATAGGAGCCCATAGAGTTGGAAAAACTTTCTGGCTGATTTCATATTTTAGAAACCTTGGCTTCCTGTTAAATATTAAGATATCTATTAAGACTCACACAGGGCCTGGGGAGATGGTTCTATCAGGAAAGTGCTTGCCCTGCAAGCATGAGGAGCTGAGTTTAACCCTGAAACACATGTAAAGAGCCTGTTGTGGCGTGTTGTGCTGAGGTGGAGACCAGGCTTCCAGGGCCTGCTGACTAAGTAGCTTTGCTGAGTTGTTGAGCTCTGGGTTCTGGGAGAGGCCATCTTAAAATTAGTGGAAATTGATAGGGCAAGACACCATATGTTGACTTCTGGCTTCTGGCTTCCGTATTGCACATGTACACACGTGCATATACAAACACACACACAAGGGCATGCTAGTTAAGCGTATTTGTTACCTTAAACTGCCATTTCATTAGCTATGCAGAGGAGGTAAGAAATGTTCCCAGTCTTTTGTTTGTATGCATTTTTTATGAGATCAGTTAACAATCACACTTAAAACTAAAGGACAGAATGCAAACTCCTCCACATCAGTCTACTTTAGAAAATGACTCTGAAAATAGCTAGCTAGACTACTCTGGCTACTACTGTCTCAGACATTACTTCGTAGTGTGCATGAAAATATGGAAAAGGGTCCTGGATCAGAAATGGGCATATGAACGTGTATTTGTGTCAGTTGTAAAATACTGAGTATTTGTGCTTGATGTGCCTTCATGTTCTGTTGATAAATTTATTCCGTGGTATAGCCATAGTGAGTTGATGACTGTAATGCAGTTGTCGCCATCTGCTGAGCACAAGTGGTTATTGCACTTGATTTTTCTGCTGGGTGCAGTCCTTTCATTCATAAGCTGTTCTCCGTGTAGTTTAAAGAGCTGCCATATTATTTGTGGCTCATTATCTTTTCCATAGCTCTTTTACTAATAAAACCCAGTATTTATGATATGTAGACTCGATTCATTTATAGAATCTATAATAAAAGCCAAGTGCCCTGGAACTTGGACAAGCTTGCCAGATCTGTAACCCTTATGTTATGATGCTGCTTGGGTTAGTTTCTTCCATCCTTGCCTTCACAGAGGTGAACAATAGTATTGTTACTGTCTATTTGAAAATGCAATATCAGACAAGACTCTGGCAGTCTACTTTAACATAAAACAAAATACAACGTGGAAAACTTAGTAGCATTGATAATAGGCAGTTTCACCATGGTGAAGCCTTCATTGGACCTGTTTTGCTTCTAGTTAATTTTGTATATTTCAGCCGCTCTGATATTTCAGAAGACATTATTCTGATTTTTTTTATTTGTATGAAGATGTATTATGGTAGTGTTGTTTGATAAAGAAATGCAGCTACATGATAAAAAGTAAAACAATGGGAAGGATGTTTTAACAGCTTAATTTTCATTTTCGTAGGGAACTTGATTTTCAAATTAAAAGCATCTTAAAGCCAGTCCCACCTTGTCCCGGCATTCTCTTACATGTCTGTATTTCAGTGCCTATTGAAAAGTATCTGGTGAGCTACCCTGTGTTCACCATAGTGATAGGTGCTCATCTCACATGTGTGGTTAATAGTTCTCTGGGGGTCTGACATCATTTCTTTGCACTGAACATGTTAAATTTCCTGGGAAAATTTTGAGGTAACTTTGCATTTTAATGTACTTTATTTTTAACCACAGTAGTTTAGCAATTCATAAAAAGAAACTGAGAATGAACTTCTGAAAGATTTTATAACTAAAGATACTTGTATGTCTTGACTAGGCAGTGGATTGTTTGTGATTTTACTACAGAAAAGGAATGTGCTTGGACAGATGAGGTAAAATCAAGGGTATCAAACTACAAGAAAGGAATCAAACATTTGTAGCTCTTATAAAGGATATTGGAAGCATATCACACGATGTTAAGAAAATGAACGTTTGCTTCCTGTTGCTGCAATAAATACTGCGACCAAAAGCAACGTGGGGAGGAAAGGGTATGCTTTCCAAGACACTGTCCGTCACTGAGGGAGTTCTGGGGAGGAAGTCAAGGAAGGTGTTGAAGCAGAGACCATAGAGGAACTCTGTTTACTGGCTTATTCACTGGCTCATGCTTATCTAGTTTTCTTACGTAGCCCAGACCCACCTGCCTAGGGATGATACAGCCCCAGTGGGCTGGGCCCTCCCCAACCAATCTCAATTAAAACAATTCATCACAGACATGGCTGCAGGCTAGTTCTTTAATTGAGGCCCCCTCCTTCCTGGCTATATGTGGTTGTGTTAAGTTGCTCTTAAAGACTTTCTAAATAAAGTAAAACTACCAAACAACATTAATTTGTGGCATTGAAAAAAGGGGGAAAGGAGTAGAAATAAAAGTGCTATTTTCAGTGGTATTGTCAAATTTGTGTTATTGTTGATGTAAGGAAGCAAAAATAACCCCAACTCAGAAGCACAAACTGAAAGGGTTATGATTTACTCATCTCTGTAAGGAATTGATGCCCACAAATAATCTGATTCTAAATTACTTAGAATCAATTTTGTTTCTCCCCAGTCATATTTTTCTCAGTGATTTACAGAATAAAATTTTTAAGGAGCATTGTTTATACTTTTACTTTTTTTTTAAGCTGAAGAATGGGAAAGAATAGAACAAGAAGAGGAAAATACTATTTTTCAAAAAGGAAAAGTTAACTTCTCAACCATAAACTAGTTTAAACTGAGCTTACTTGCGATGAAAATCTATATGGCATTCTCAGAGAGGGAAGTAAGGGTGGTGTGCTCTGTGTCTATGATGTTTGCACACTCACGTGTGTGTGAATTTGATTGCTTGCATGCCATGATGTGCACACATAGATCAGAGGACAATGCTTGGTGCTGCACTTTACATCTTCGAGACAATTTCTCCTTGTTGTTCCTCTGCTGCATATGGCAGGCTAGCTGTCTTGTGGGCTTCTAGGGAGTCTCCTGTCTCTCTCTCCCATCTCCCTGTAAGAGAGTAGAGATTACAGCCTCTTCACACTATGTGTATAGCCTTTACAGTCTTGGGGATTCTAACAGTCATTCATACCTGCGTGGCAAGCAAGCACTCTTACCCATTAAGCTGTTTATTTAGCCTCTAGATGGTATTCTTAAAAACATGGCTGGTGAGAGATAAGAAAAGTGAGCACAATTGACAAGACCCAGAATGAGTCTCAAGAGGTGGATCACATACTGCCATAATACGGAATTCAGATGATTGATGGAAATGGTAATTTTAACAAGTAATCAAAAGAAAGGGTCTTAAGACAGCTGTACAGTTAATAACGATTGACACGTATTTAGATTCATAACAGGTTGATGGAATTTAAGTGAAGAGTATTGCTTAAAGGATCAACCATTCCATAAACCTGCTGCCCGGTTTTGTAGGTACTGTGAATATATCTGTGTCTATAACCAGGTCATCCTTCAGACATATGTTAAGGATTTATGAAATTGGACAGCTCTGTTGAATAAGAAATTTAATGTATCTATGTGCAGTTGAAGCCAACATATTTTACTTTTCTGTGGTACCTGATACAGAGGAAAATAATCATATCAAGTACTTTTTTTTAAGAGCAAGAAGTTTGAAAGTAGACCTCATGAAGCATAGTCATGCTTAAAGACAGTATTTCACAAAACTTCTTCTCTCCTTCTGCTCTTACATTCTTTCTTTCTCCTCTTCTGTGATGTTTCTTTTAGCCTCCAAGTATATTGGACACACAGTGCAGTACAAGTGCATACCATCTAACATACTGCCTTTCACTTCTTAACATTGGTCTCTAGAAGCTTCATAAACAACAGTCCTAAAAAGCAAACAAACAAGTAGCCAAGAAGTTACTGTGTATTCAGGTGCTTTTAGATGAGGGGCTGTTGCTTGAGTAACTGATGTTAGCTGATAATATGGTCTGGCTCCAATACCCAGATTCTTATCCATTAAACTTTTGTTTTAGTCCCAGACCTCATAGATTAGCAATGTCCCAGGCTCATGGTCGGTTCATTTGGCCCTCCGTATCTCTGGGTCTGCATCAATAGATCCACCCCAACTATGGCTCTAGATTGTAAAGACTTTTTCCTAGCCATTTTCTACACAATATAATATGACATTTGTTTTCATATCATTTACATATGGCTTTATAAGTACTCTACAACACCTACCAATGCCATGCTCCTGTAGTTGTAGTTACTTAGGGATGGTGAGAGAGGAGAACGGAAAGTTAAGGGTCAGCTTGGGCAGCAAAAGAAGACCTTGGCATGAAAAAGAACAAAATCCAGCAAATGCTTACGGAGTGCTTGCTTTGTGCCACTGTATTCTGGATACTGGCTCGCAGCAGAATGAGAGGGCTCACCAGGCGTAGAAGAGCATGCACGGGAGGTTTATCTTACAGTGTATTTACGTTTGGCCATATGATGAGCACAGTGAGATCTTTAGATGCTATTTAGGGATTCTCATTTATTTGGGAGAATTTGTTTTACCACTTAGCGTAAGCCACTTTGCTCAGTCAGTCTCTGTCTGTCTTCACAAAGCTTCATTCCTAACAGCCTTCTTTCAGTTCCTGGAGCTCACCAAACTCAACTGTCCTACTGTGTCATCTCTGGCTTCAGCACCTGGCTTAATGCCCTGCCCTCTGCCTCATTCTACAGTGGTTATTCGTCACTCATGACAGCATGTTGAATCACTGAATAACTGGGTTACTAAATTCTTTGACTCATTTCACTTCTGAGATATGCTTTCCCAGAACTACGCCTTAGTCTTGGAATATGACAGCCATGCAATCTAAATTTCCATGTCATATGTCCAAAATCTAGATTTTAAGCACTCTTCCCCTGCTCTTCATTCTTCTGCCTCCTGATTTCTATCAGCTTGTCTTGTTCCTAAATGCAGCATCATTTCCAGCTCTCTCTCATCCACCAATATTCTACAGTCCAACTTCTCTAAAATAGAAAACTGCCTCCACAGCTGGAGGTAGGAGGGTCAAGGGATTCAAGGTCTGCCTGGCTAGAAAGTAAGTTCAAGGCCAACCTGGAAACTAAATGACAGAGCATCTTAAAAGTATCAGGTTCTATGGTCAATACCAAGTGATGTAAACAACAAAAAGGCATAGAGGTTAGAGCAAAAGGTATAACATTTGTGAGGGCTGGCAGTGGTGGGAGCTAGCTGGAAAGACATAAAATGGTAAAGTATGAGCCTAGGAAATGATGATGAGCAGGATGCATGAGGAGGGGAAATCCCACGTGGATTAGAGTATATGAGGATGCCTGTTACAAGGTGAGAACTCAGAATAACTGTTATTGTTGCTGTTGAATGAATGGATGAAGGCAGTGAATGGTTGAATAGCAAAGCTTAGGACAGACGATCTGTAGTGTTTAGCTAGCACCTTGACTGTTGTGCATGTTAGAAGGACACTGTTACCGGAACTCGACATGCTATGGGAGCTTTTTCAAGATCACTGCCTCTCCAAGGATATGCAGTCAGAAGGTGTTGAACATAGGGTGTTCAGACAGATAGATTACAGAATAATTGAGCACCATTAATACTGTATAATTTTATACTGAATTAGGTGAATTCTTTTTTAAACATATTTTTTTAAAAACCTACAAAATAGAAATTTATCCCACAAGAGGAAAGCTATTAGTGGCTAGCAAATCTCTGAAGTCTCTGATGGGAAAGGTCTAGTGAAGACGGTGATGGTTGAGTTTATTATGAAGGGCCAGGATTAGTAGAAAGTGCTGTACTGTTACTGAGAGAGTCCAGTTCACATTGGAGGATTGTTCCATGAGATCTAAAACTTACTGTTATGTCTTACAGAGTCCATATTATGTTTTGTTTATATAGTATTAATCAATTTAATCAATATTTTTCATTACCTATCCTGTTTCTAGATGCTATATTAGTTTTTTCTACAGAGATCAAGCAATGGTATAACTGTCTCTGGGGTTCTTAAATGTCAAGATTAGACATTTAGCATTCTTTTTTAAATATGTTTTTAAATCTTGATTTTTTTTTTTTTGTTAATGTTGTGTGACAAAACTTTTCCTGGGGAGACAAAGCACCTTCTTCTATTCATCCCAGATAGGCAAACCATGACAGACCAACGTGTGTATACCACCAAAGTCCAGCTTGGTGAACATGAGTTTTATTGAGGTCACTTATAGGAATATGGGGGAGGGGTTACTTATGGGAACAGAAATAAGTCACAGACAGCTGCATAACTGAGATGCACCCCAGTAAGGTGACAGCGCACAAAGCTGGGAAACCTGGAGCCCACTGTACAGGCTACAGGAGCTCAGCAGGTGGAGAGTATCCATTCCAGGTATTTCTGTTGATCCAGAACTATTCCAGGTTTTAGGCTGGCTGGTTTTGGCTTCTTCCAGGAAGTCTGCCTGCTCTTGGAGCTTTCTTTGCAGCTTTTCCCCTCCAAGAGCTGAGTCTTTCTTTGCAGCTCAGTTTTTCCTTTTTCCTAGGAGAGGGATGCTCAGCTTTTATTGTTTGCTCTGGCAGGAAGGGGCCCAGTGAATGTGATCAGTTTCAGGGAGTTCTTGAAGCTGTCTTTTAGTTCTTTGCCTCCCTGCTTATGGAGAGTTTTGATGTCATAGAAAAATGTTGCTCACCAGTTGCCACTAGGTATGTGTGCCACTCCTGTACTGTTAGGGCTGTGGAGCCATGTTGGTCACTGTTGGGTTTGAAGACATCAGAGCTGGATAGAACTGTTGGTTACTTCCCTTCTTTGGATGACTGCATGGCATCTCCTGGTAATAAGATAGCTTTTCTTTAGAGAAGAGGTTTTGGGTCAGTTTCTAGATCAAAGACCTCTGGGCCACGCTTCAGCATAGAGACTTACCTTCTACCTCTACGTGGCAATGAAGGGCAAATGCAATTAGCCTGTAATGTTTTGGGAATTTCATGGGCAACCCGGAACGACTCAAAAGAGATATTGTGGCTGATGTTGAAGTTTTTGTTAGGTCTTTGGCCCTTTTAAAGGAGCATTGTCAGCCCAGATTTTTATTTGAATTATATATGTATATTTATATACTGTCTTCATATATTATAGGTATTTTAGGATTTTGCTCTGAGATTGTGTCTTCCAGGAAAGCCAGAAGCTACACCCAGAAAATGTCACTAACATGATTGACTAAACATGAGCCAAACAAGGACAAAAACAACAGGCATGTTAACAAGGATGGGGGAAAGCCCAGGACGCCAGGAGCCTACACAAAGGACTACAGGCAGCTAAGGACTAACTGTTGAGAGTAGGAGAAATAGTCTTCCTCAGGGAAGAGAACACTGATTAATTATCCAATAGCTAATGCACAGTCCTGAGAACATTCTACATACAAGTAACATTGCATAGACTGAACAGATTGAACTTAGTTTTTAGGAATATGTATGCGTATATATATATATGTATATAACATTAATGAAAAAGAAGCCATGAGTTTGCAAAAGAGCAAGAAAGTTTATATGGAAAGGCTTGGGAGGAGGAAGGAGAAATTATATAATTCTATTACAATCTCAAAAGAAAAGTTTGCTTTTGTGAGGAATTCGTTGCATAATTTGCATAGAATTCCCTCAAAATCTGAATGTGGGAAATTAACATGTAATTGGTGGAGTACTTTAGCACCCTGCAGTTTACTGTCTTCTCTCTGTCCACCTCAGCTAGTGGAATGCTCTCACTGTAGCATAGTAACTGCTAAATTAACAAGAGCCGAAATTTCCACAGATAATTTTAGAACTTACATTGTATATTGACTGAAAAGATTATGTAACTTTTACATATCAAATAATGAGAAAGCAGCTTAAGGACAGCTGTGCAGGCTGGACACCAGAAAGCAGCTTCTCATTTGTTCCTTATTAAAATAAATTTTAATACTGAAGTGAAGTGAAATTAATATTACTAGTTAATAAAAGTATGAATTATGGAAGAATACTTTAAGAACATTAAATGCTGTGGTGTGAATGGAGTGTAACAAGTAAAGGGAAAAATAGTTTGCAAGGATACTTGAGCGAGGTTTCACAGATCACTTAACAACTTGTAAAGCGTGCTAAGGAGTTTCAGTATTGTCCTAAGTTCAGCAGGTACCCACTGAAGTTTTTAATTCAAAGAATGATATGAAAAGAGATATTTTTAAGGCACTTTGATTAAAACAAGATGGGAGTAGACTGGGCAAAATGTGGTAAGAAAGAAAATAGTTAAGTGTTACACTACTGAGAAAAGTGGTTAGTCTAGATGGGGAAAAGATAATGGCTATGATATGGGGCAGGAGGATGGGTCAAGATACAATTGCAAGGAGGAATAATAGGGCCCCAGGAATGGAACTTGAGGTCATGGTGGATATAATGTAGTCAAAAGGTTTTCTTCTTGGTTTCTGATTAATAGTATGGCCATCACATGGAACAACATGCTTTGGGGAGATTCTTAAATTTATTTTAAAAAGGTTAATTTAAGAGTACACTCACAGCACAGGCTGCTGTTGTCAGATCACTGAGATACAGTGTTACGTTGTTATTTAAAGATATGAAAGAGTATAACATCATTGTACATTTCTACTGCTGTGACAGTTCTGAGATGAAGAACAGCCAGCGCGATACTGACGAATAGCAAATAATGGGGTTTGGGGACTGAAAACAAGAAAAGATGAAATGATCAGTTAGATCAGATACTGAGACTAGGTAAATAGATGGTTCCCCAGTGTAAGGTATCAGCAGTGCCAGACGCACACAGCAAAGTAGAATTGAAGAGTGGGTGAGCTTTGCAGACTTGCAAGGTGAAAACATTTTGGAACTGTTTCATAGTGTTATTTACTTAACAATACCCAACTATACACTAAAATGACAAATAGCACACTTTATGTTTTGTAGTTTCTAACCACAATAAAAACATGATAAATACAAACTGTCAATCCAATTTAGCCATAAAGGAGTCATTTCTACCTTGACAAGAATATGATTATTTTGGGCTGAAATGTGATGAATGGTAAGTACACAGTTATGTCAGTTTGGCTATAGGAAGTAGAAGAAAGAGGGAGTCTGCTGCTGTTGTTGATGTCTCTCAAAGAACCCATGGCATTTGTGACGGGTACACACATGACAGCTGGTGTAGCAGGAGAGCTCAGTTGAGGTGCTTGAGAGACAGGAAGGAGCTGGAGAGTGCAGCTTAAGGACAGCTGTGCAGGCTGGACACCAGAAAGCAGCTTCTCATTTGATCCTGAAGAATGGAGAAGATGGTGGTGACTGATTTGCCTAGATAGATTATTTGCATGGGTGCAAATGCAAACACTTAGGCATGATTGTGAAGAAAACCACAGTCTACAAAAAGCTTTTTGTTCCCTTTTTTCTGAGAAAAGTGACCAAAGGCTACTAGCCTGGTTCTGAGGATGTATCTTGGAAGGAAAAACCTCAGACCTCTCTGCTGGAAACCCAAAGCTTAGTTAAGCAGCAGACAAGGCAGAGAGTCTGAGTGTTCTGTATGTGCTCGTCATCAGCATGCTCAACCTGAGAGGAATGAACACTAGGATATGTCAGGATGAGAGTACATGTCGGTCTAGGTTCCACATTTAGTGCAGAGGTTTGGAAGTCTGTCATAAATCTTGCAGTTTTACAGACTGGCTAAAAAACAAATTGGTAATCATGTGTGACAATTGGGAAACTTCTCAAGTGCACCGTTCGGAACTTCAGAACTCTAGCTTTTAAAGGTATATAAATTACATAAACTTTAATCCTCAAATGTTTCCAAATATTCCAGTCGGCATATCTCCTAAAAGTATCTGCAGCCTTCTTCAACCAGTTAAAAAAAAACCAACAAAAAACTAAACTAAACTAAAACTAAATTCATTATTACTTAGTATGTAAATAATGAAAATATTTTATAGTTTTCTTAAAACATGAGGGCTTGTTATAGTATAAATGACATTCTGTGCACATGTTTTTTGAATCCTAGTCATTTCTTTCTTCATGTGTCCTACCCAGGCAATAACTTTTATTTAGCTAAATTGTGATGTGTCTCTAGAGGCACAAATGTTCCAAGACAAACACATACACATATCTCAAGCTCTGTAGTTGGAAACAGGAGCTTTCATTAATTTAGTCAGTAAATATTCAATTATTTATGGTAAGTACTTTATTGTACTTCATTGTATATCCATATATATCATGTTTACTGAGTCCGGGGGAATTTTTCTTTATTCAGAGTTTGACATTGAGTAAACTAGTCACAATACAGTACAGCAATACAATCCAGTAACAACAGAAAATAGAGAGTGCTGAGAACCAGGTAATGGGGAGAGCATCACAGAGGAGGCGCCTTTAAGCTGAGTGCAGAAGGGTGTTTAGAAATTCATCCACTGAGATGTACACAGAGAGGTACCAAAAGACAGAAGTAGTGGATTTAGGTCAGTTTCAAGAAGAAAGGGAAAGCTAGAGAGAGGGGAAGTGTGCAGTGAGAACACTGGCGAGCAGCTGCCCGAGCTGCGCACCCTTAGATCAGTGCTGGAAGATCTAAGCAACACTTGGCCGGAAGGTTTGTACTGTAAAGGGTAGTCTGAGAGCTACGCACTACTCTGTCTCTCTGGGACAAAGCTCAACAGCTTGCTGCTGCTGCTGCTGCTGCTGCTGCTGCTGCTGCTGCTGCTTCTTCTTCTTCTTCTTCTTCTTCTTCTTCTTCTTCTTCTTCTTCTTCTTCTTCTTCTTCTTCTTCTCTTTTCTTTTCTTTTCTTTTCTTTTTTTTTTAAATAAATGTCCAGATCACAAATACACAGAGTTTTGTGGGCAATATAATATGTCATCATTACTCAACCCTCTACCTAGTATTAATAGCCAGACTTACATAAATGAATAAGCTTGATAGTATCCTAATAAAACTTTATGTATACATGCTTAAATACAATGCCCTGTTCTTTTTATAGGTGAAATCATGTGAAATGTTCTTAATTTTGTAAAAACAACTTTTTAAGAAAATATGGATTTTTTTGTTTTTAATTTGTAGTCTTTGCAAAACACGATGGTGGCTATTTTTGTCTATTGTGCTATAGTTTACTAACTTGTATTATATGATTTCTTTTAGCTTTTTCTGTACCTCTCATGATACTTTATTTCAATATGGTACTTTCTCAAGTTGTTTCTATTTTTTCAGCACTTTAATAAGGAGATGACTGATTCTAAATGAAAATGACAATACAAGTGCTCCTTTTATATTTGTTTACCTTAACTTTACATTTTCTATGTAAGAATTAGTGTAATATGGCTGACACATTTAATTTTTCCATATATGGGCTTTTAAGAAAATTGATAATTTGGTATTTTCTTGTTTAATTCCTCCCATGTTACATTTGGTGCTTACTTGCTTTGAAATTAACACTTTGCTGTTTCTGTCTTTTCTTTA
This sequence comes from Meriones unguiculatus, assembly GCF_030254825.1. Lineage (NCBI taxonomy): Eukaryota > Metazoa > Chordata > Mammalia > Rodentia > Muridae > Meriones > Meriones unguiculatus. The sequence continues at coordinate 64,137,519 of NC_083358.1, forward strand.
CTTGGTAATATTTCTTCTAAATTTAATATTGATATCCTAAAGAAAAAAATGGTATAGATATTTTTAAAAAAAAAACAGTGAAAAATGCAACAACACCTACAAAACGTGAAACTAAGAAAAAGATTTGGGGAGGAGTTTGGTTGGGGGCGATACAGGCAGATAATAGGGGATTTTGATCAAAGAACATCTTTATAATAAATATGTAAGATTGTAAAATGTTAAAAAGGGATGTGTAGGAATTGAGGCTATCAATGTAATAAATTATTGCAAGTGTTACTATAAAAATTTAAATTGAATGTAAAGCACGACGTCTGCTTGCAACTGTTAGCTGCATAACTGGATGTGCTACTTTCTTTATATACACCAGGATGAATACTGTCCATATGATTCTAGGTTTACAGAAGTGTGATTGGTTGCTCTCTTACAGTACATTACCCAAGCCAGTGGAAATAGTAAGGGCAGATTTGGTCCAAATTTCATTAAACCTGTACTACCTGTGCAGTTCTTGGAGCTGACATTTTCTTAAGTAATTCAGAGCTGCATGGCCAGTGAGTAGGAATTTGCACCCAGATTTCCCCTTTAAGCTTAGTGCTTCATCACGTGGGTGTAGCCATGCTGAGCTGGTTTGGGTTTGTAGATACAGAGCTGGACAGTAAGAACCAACTGGAGTATTTCCAGACATGAACTACTGACTTTCGGTGATGTTGTGCATGGTGAACACGGTCTCAGCTCTTCATGGATCTTTTCTTTTCCTCGTGTTTTCACTTCTGAAAACTTAGGTTTGACAGTTCTCTGGAAGACCTGCTTATGAGTGGACCACACCTCCCTGCAACTACCCAGGTGTTAAATGTTTATAGTCAAATAGCCACGCTTTCTAAAGTAGCAGCCACCTGTTCTGGGTATGGAGTTCTGGTCTCCGTTTCAGTGCTGGTGATGAGTCTAAACACTAAACTCACCGAGAATGAGCACATGATCATGGACTAAAGAACTAATGTCATTAACATACAGACAGACTCAGCCTTGGAGCACTGCTCTGCACTGCTTTTATATTCTATGTGTGCTTTGGTTTGGTTTGTAACTTCTAATATAGAGTGAAGAAATCTGTGTCTGTTTATTCACTCTCTGATTTGTTAAATTAGCTTCCTGAGTTTGGTTTATGTCTACTCTTAAATTCAGTCATTCCTCTGAAAGAAGAGAGGCAGAGAGGGAACTCATTTCCAAACTGACATGTTCTCAAGATGATAGAGGCGAGAGAGAGTGCCTGCAAGACATTGATAATTGTTCCATTATTTGTTTTACCATTGGATGGTAGAGCCTCTGCACTTCCCTCTTCTGGACTACAGGATGGCGTAATTGATACATTGTTGCTATTTATTGTTCATCTTCACTTTCCCCAAATAGTAACTGCTGACTCAAAGATGTAGAGTGATTGAGAAACCCAAACATTAAATTACTTAGTAATTGTTCCTCACCTTAGCACTCACACTTCCTCACTCTTCATTAAAAGCATCTTTATATTCTCTCTCCTGGACCCTTTGTTCTTCCTCTAACTAGTTATAGCAATTGTTAAAACTTAGCCATACAGTCCCAATTCATGGTTTACCTAACAATATGTAGATTTCTTTTTGTTTATTTGTTTCTATATAATCTGTTGAAACAGACTTCCTCTAGTTTTTTTTCCCCAGTGATTTATATAGTTACATAGGCGGAGTTGGGAGCTTATCGAATTCTTTTGAAGAGAGAAAAGACTTAAGTCCACACTCACAAGATCTTAATAACCTGTGTTGAATTTGGCTTGTGGTGTGTTGAAAGTGGCCACTGTCACAAAATTTTAAACCAATATGTAGTTACAGTAATGTTGTAACTTGTACCCAAAGAGGAAGATGAGAGGCAAAGCCCACCCTGTGTGTTTTAGACTATCCAACTTAATAAAAAAAAAAAATTAACATTTGATAACTGGTCTGCAGAGTCCTGCATTCCTATTCTTGGATTGTAAATTCCTGCCCAAATAGTTTAATATTTGAAAAGAAAAAGAAATAATTATGTTAAGTCATAAGCATTCTTCTGGATATGGAATATTATTTCATTTAAAAATCTTATTGAACTAAGCCAAAATAGAAATAGGAGGTTTTGCAGATAACATTTTGGTTGGTGAAAAACAATCAGTTGTAGGTAGGCTTCCATATGAAATGTAAATGTCTGGAACTTTGGATAACAAGGAAGTAACCTAAACAACCATCACACCTTTAGATGGCTTGCCTTGATGTCTGTACTGATCTAGAATGGGTACTCACTTGCATTTATTCTGCTACCTTTCCTTACTTTCATTTTTCCCCTGTCTCTCTTTCCCTATCAGTGTTAGCAGCTCTTCGAGAACTGTAGAAGGTTCTTTGGAAGCTTTTGGAAACTTTTCTGCCTTTTCTCCTCCTGCTAGATACAGTGCTGCAGTTGTCAGTGGTGCGGCTGCCACTGTGTCTGCTGCTCTTGCTGCAAAAACCAGGTAGAATTATGTGTGCACTGTCTGTCTGTGGTCCTAGCGTCCTCTAGTGCCTGACAGGACACTTCAGAGAGAACAGACCTGTCCACAAGCCTGCCAGATTCTGTAATGAGCTCCCCCTTGTGAGTAAGCATTTCATGCAGGTTGTGAGTGAGTCCATGGGATTTCAGAGTGTTTTTAAAAGCATCCATGTCTCTTTACTGTGACCCTACTTATATGTATATCTCAGTTGTACTCATTATTATGTATCGCGTTCTTTCAGACTTCAGAGTTGTACAGCTGTCAGTTGTTGTAGCTGAGGCAGAATCAGGTAGAAATTAAGTTTCTATTGATGCTATCTTATTCTACAACATTGGTGAGCTAAAGTCTAATTACTCACTGAAAAAGCCCTTCCTTGTACTTTGTTTCTATATTATTCTATCACACTTATAGGTTTAAATGCATTTAAAAGCTGACCGTATATGGCTCTAGTGAAAATTGTTTTTGTTTTTTGAGACAAGGTCTCTGCATAGATCTAGCAGTCCTGAACTCACTATATAGACCAGGATGGCCTCAAACACACAGAAAAGTCTGCCTTGCTCTGCCTCTTGAGTGCTGGGATTAAAGTGGTATGCCATTATCACCAGCCAAATTTCTTCAATTTTATATAAATGAATAAAATAAAATGAATTCATAGCATTTCTCTTCGTCTCTTCCCACGGCTTTGCACTTCTCTCTCTCCCTTTTATCTTTCTCCTCCCTGTCTCTCATTCTTCCTCCTCCTTGTCCCTTTCCCTTCTCCCTGTCTTTCTCTCTGTTTCTCTCTCACTCCTGAAGAAAATGTGTCAGATCATAGACTGAAAGCCGATTTCTTTTGTGGATGCTACAAGGTCTCACTGAAGCCCTTCTCTGAATGCTTGCCAGACTCTCCGGCCCTGAAAACCTTCAGTCCCTTCTGGATGCCCTTTGCATCAGCACAGTTCCCAAGCCTCTAGCTCTTTCTTGTCTTCAGCCTTCTGAGAAGTCACGTGACTCTATCCATGTTAAGAAAAGCAGGTACCATGAGAGGGAACTTGGCATGTGGAAGCTTGCTTCCTCTAACGATGCATTACTATGGTAACAGGCTAAATGAGAAAATCATAGAACTGACTTTTGAATTAGCTGCAATTTCAGCATAGCGCTAATGCACATGCATGTTATTTCACTTTCCTATCAACTCACCTTTTAATCGTTGCGATATCTTTTACTAGCACACTTGATATTTGGTATGGAGTCATGAATAATTATACTAATATTTAAACTATGGTGGAACCCTAACTTTTATCACATGACTATAGCTGTAGTAGCAGAGTCAGATGGTTAACAAGACATGCATTTTCAAAAGATGAAAAATAATTATTATGGTTGGCTACTGTCTTACAGTTCACACACATGAGGGTTTTTCTTGAAAAGTAACTTAATTTTTACTGTATCTGGTAAATGCATGCTCAGCTGTATATTGCTTGATAGTGTACATGAGATAGGCCGTTTGTGCAGAGGTGAGGATTATCGTGGCTTGGGGTTTCCGTGCGTGGCTGCCTGGCTCCATTGCTTTTGTGCCTGTAGTGAGACATAGCATCATGATCGGGACCATGTGTTAGAGCTGAGCTGCTTTACCTCACAGTGGCCAGAAAGGAAGGAAGGGGAGGGGCTGACTGCCTGTGACTTGACTGCCTCCCAATAATCCCCACCTCCTCAAGGGCTCACCCTTTCCCACTACTGCACAGGCACCATTTACACTGTTCCAGAGCCAAACTGTAGAAATGCAGAAACAACAACAAAAAACAACAGTTAATCCAAAAGTTACTAAGCATAATACAAAGATAAAGATACCCCAGAGTGTTCTATGTGTGTACTCTCAGTGAGTCAACTACAGAAGACACTTGCTGACAAATGTAACATCAGGAGCAAAGTAGACAGCTGCCACTGCAGCCATTAGTGGTCTGCTACAATGACCTGGAGGGTTCCATGGCTACCCAGCATTACAGAGAATTTCAGTACGCTATACTACAATTCTGTATTATTTTTTAGTAAGGTATTTAAGCTGGTGGTGGGGAGAGCAGATCATCTCTAAGGAAAAAAAAATAATTGAAATTGTTTAAAGTTTGGCTTCCTGAGTCTAGTTGGACCACACTTCCAGAACTGGATGGAGTGCTGTTAGTGTCCTCCCTCAGAGTGCCTGGGTTCACAGTCACACTGATGTGCCTGCAGCTCTAGCCTGAAAGAAGCTGTGTAGGGACCCTGTTAGAGGGAACACCAGTAGTCCATACCTTTGCCTTTATCAGCAGCGATAGAGTACAGTCAGCACATATTTTGGTACTTGAGACAGAAAAAACAGGTCTTGACAAGGCAGGCTAAACAGTGTTCTGAAATGAAGGAAATGTGGGTTTTCTGAGAAGACCCTTGCCAGCAGTTGAGAAGGCTACTGCAGAGGAGCAGAGGGCATAATACCAGAGACTTGTTCTCTGGGAGCTTAGCTTCTGTCTGACATTAACCTTTAAAATGAAGAGTACAAAGCTGGGGAAGCCTGGCTCAGGGGAAGAATGCTTGTCTAAGAATTGAGAATCTGGGTTCTATCTCTATCACTGCAAATATAAACATGTCCATAAGTACATATGACTTAGATTTTAATAGCTTCTCTATAGTCTGCCTCAAATTCTTAATGTTTGGAGACTACTTTAAAATTTAAGTATTATTTACCCTCGGAGAGAGAATTTATATAAACCCTTGTATAAGAATACAACCTAAGTTAAAATACTTTTTAGTTTACAGTATTCTTCTCAGGACTTCTATCAAATATTTGTAATTTTTTTTAAGATTTATTTATTTTATTATGTACACAATGTTATGCACACTTGCACACCAGAAAAGAGCACCAGATCTTGTAATAGATGGTTATGAGCCACCATGTGGTTGCTGGGAACTGAACTCCGGACCTCTGGGAGAGCAGACAGTACTCTTAACCTCTGAGCCATCTCGCCAGCCCCCCAAATATTTGTAATTTAAAATTGAGTTAAGAAAACAAAATTGTGCCTCAGGTTAAAATCCTGGAATAAAACTATATTTATAAGTAAAATTGTTATATGAAGTATATTAATTTAGTAACCATATTTACTGATAATATCATTACCAATGAACTACAATCTTAGAACACACACATAATCTTTGTGCCACTGTTAAATACGTACTCTGTGCTGAGCATTGTGCAAGTACTTTATGAGCAATACCTAGAATTTTAGTTTATACTTGTTATAACCTTGGAATCAAGGCAATGTACATGTACCATTTGAAGATGAAGACATTTTCCATGGTTAGGTAATATACGCCTGGCACAGCAAAGCTCCCATCCTCAAACAGGGTACAATGTACTGGAGCACACAAGCTACATATAAAATTTACGATTAAGTTTTAAAACAGCCATCACAAGTGAATGCAAAATCATATGCCATATATGAAGTAAATGGCACGAATTCGCAGTGTCTCTACTTCTTGAACCTTGAGGGGTCAAATATAAAATGGTATGTGGAAACTGCTTACCACAGAGCACAGCACAGTGGACATTGTTAACTATAAGTAGCACTTGGATGCTTGCAAAAAGGAGGTATTGAGAGGTACCTGCTGTACAAAGTCTGGGTGGAAAAGAAAGTAAAATGTAGTGCAGAGATTAGGAATGTTCAAAATCCATAGTTGCAGTGACACAGCAGGAAAGCCCACTTACACCTATATATTGTAGTGGTGTCTTTTAGGCTTTGACTGGCAGGCTGGACTCTAGCTCTTCTCTCTTCTCTCTTCTCTCTTAATGGCCATTCCTGTTTAGTGTTTCCATCTTCTGCTTAAGGTCCTCAGTACCCTCAGTTTGTAAGGCACAGATTTTTCCTTTGGTGTGCAAGGTTGCCAAGGCTACTCAAAGTTTCTCAAGCTATCTAGTACTGCTGCCTCCAACAACCAGACTCACTAGCCTTGGCCCCGGAGTTCTGTCATCCAGTTTATAGCCTCATGAGTTTGGAAGATATCCTGGAAGTAACTTTTGATTCCTTCATATGATTAAATGGTAATGGTTTGGACTTTAGTATTTCTGGATGTTAGTGTTGCATATAAGCTCTTTCCTTAGAATTTGCTTATCTAGCTCGTTATTTTTGTATAATATACGTGAGTAATTTAACCTCAGAACAAAAAGTTCTTGAATATACTGTTTTAAAGCTAATTTCTTTGTAATGAGTAAATATATTGAATGTAGGTGTTTTATTATTTGAATATGTTTATTAGCCTTTCATATGTAAAGCTCACATTTTATCCCCTAAATAGGCTAAGCACCTTATATTTAATTATTCTATTTAAGCTACATGTTATGTTTTTTTTATCACCAAAGTACTAATGACCTTATTTAAAGTTTAGATAATAGGTTTTAGAAGCAAAATAATTGCCTACTGGAATGGAGAAAAGATAATGGTAGCTCAATCTCTTCTTTCTTGGTGTTATGAACCTAGGACCTTGGACATTCTGCAAGGCAGGAATATTGTCTCTTTGTTATAACATCCAGCAAATGGTAGCTGTCTATGTAAGTGAGTGTCTATATAAGGAGAAGGGGTACTGGCAAGGTGTCAGCAGCATATGGTTACTAAATTAATTGAAAAGGATGACTCGCAAGGTGCCAGGGAGATAGTTCATAAAGTACCAAAAGAGTATATAAAAAATAGCAACGTTAATGCCATTTTATAGGCATATTAAGGACACCCCAGTAACTAATGGTCTTGATCTGATGATTCTTTTGAAATGTTAAGATCAGAATAGAGAGGGAAAAATTCACCACTGCAAGAATTGCTTATATAATTTTCAGTAGTACAATTTTTATTGTAGACTATTTGAAAATAATTTCCAACATACAGAAAAAAATGTTACCTCCTTATTTTTCTTCTTGACAAAGAGGAGTCCTTCATAATTTCAGAATTATTTTTATATTATTTGCCTATAAGCTAATGGGTTCCTTGTGGCATTTTAACTTATGCTTTGTTTTTGCTGATTTCCTTCTCTCCTGTCTCACCCCCATGCTCTGCACTTCCAGCCCTTTCCACTCACTGTCGCATGTGTTCTGTTCTCCCAACCCACTTTCAGAGTATTCTTTTTTAAAAAATTAAAATCTGCCAGTGTTCTGTCTTCCTTAAAGCTTTCATAGATTTGGAGAAGACTCATGTTGTCACTCACCTCAGCTGTTTCCTTATGTTCCTTACAGTAGCGCTCAGGAGACTTCTCAGCAGTCAGCGGCCTCCTCGGGAGCTTCCCCGCTGAGAGCATCGGAGACCCTGGAGAGCCCAGGCTCCAGCAGGCCAGGAGTGGCAGGCGTCAGAACTGCTGCCGCTTTCAAGCCTGTAGGATCCACCAGCGCCATCAAGTCTCCAAGCTGGCAGCGACCAAACCAAGCAGGTACTGCAAAGAAATCTCGTACTCTTAAAATTATGAAAATGTGTTCTACCATGTGACTTTCACTGGCAAATAGTTTGCTAGTGAAAACTAATCTCACTTAAGATTTAGGAAGACCTATAAAGAGTATTTTGATGGCTGCTCTGCTCTTCAGAATGTCCCCCTCTACCCTCTGTCTCATGCATACCCTTTGCTTATTCTGGAGACAGGGTATAGAGCAGAAGGGGAAGGGAGCACAGGGTACTGGAAAGAGGATTTTAACTAGTTACATGTAACACCTCTGGCTCAGTAAAGAAAGCTGACTTCTCAGTCACCTCTAGAGCTAAGAACTTTAAAGAAAATGACTCATCCCTCTGACCCATGTCTTCTGACATACAAAGTGTGGGAAGTCTAAACCATGTCCTGTTTCTCCAAAATAAGCAATGTTTGTGGTCATATGATAGAAGTAGCTCTGTTATAAGTCAGGCAGTAGCTTAGTTGGTCAAGTTTTTACCACATTAACTAGAAGATCTGAGTTTGGTCCCTAGAAATCATGTAAAAAAAAAAAAAGTCTACATAGTTGTTATTGCTTGTAATCCCACCATGGGGAGACAGAAACAGGAGGATCTCTAGTGCATGCTAGCCTGCCTACCTGGCTACTCAGCAAGTCCCAGGCCAGGGGTAGACACCCTGTCTCATAAAACCAGATAGATGGCACCTGGAAATCATCTGCAGGCTTGCCCTCAGGCCTTCACAGCACATGTACACACATGCATGGGTACACACATACACACTCACTACCTGTTTTAAAAGGACGGGACTATGCTAAAATGTTGCCAACTTCCAGTTCAGTGTCACATCATCTCAGTCTTTTCCCTTCTCCTGGATGATGTGTCTGTCATCTAAGTTCCTTGTACTTCGTGACCATTGATTATTTGCCGTCCTGTGTCTGATGAGCACCAGTATCCTCAAGCCTTTTGACAAGTTTGCTATGTCCCAGCAGTGTGTGTGAAAATGTGATTGCTACCCTGGGGAATGGCGTATGTGCTCAGTCATCATCAGCTGGTTGTGAGCTTTCGACCACACTTCATTCTCACAGTAACCGATACCAGCAGGCTCGCTGTTAGAGAATTTATCAAGCCTTTTTTTCTCCTTTGCCGTGAGAGCCATTGCTTTGGTTTGGGCCCTCATTAATTTGTTGTTGCTTGTGTACCTCATGTCACAGTGCTGTGTGTTATATGCTATTGGTTCTTTGGAGACGCTCAAAGAACATTTGTGCCTCTATGTGCATGGAAGATTGGCCCAAGGCTCACTTTCAGATGCACAAATCCTTCCTTGAAATGACATGATATTTGTGTTCCCTGGTGGCCAAAGGTGTTGAACACTTTATTAACCATTTGTATTTCTTCTCAGGAAGAATACTGTTCAGTTCCATAGGCCATTTGGAGGTTATGTCATTTGTTTTCTTGATGTTTACTCTTTTGAGTTCTTTGTCTGTTCTAGGTATCAGTCCTCTGTTAGATATATGTGGTAAAGGTTTTTTTTTTTATCATTCTATAGGGGTCTCTTTACTTGAATGACTATTTCCTTTATTGTACAAAACCTTTTTAATTTCATGGGGCCCCATTTGTCGGTTGTTGGCCTTATTTTCTAAATAGTCAGAATCCTATTCAGAAAGTCTTTACCTATGCCTGTGTCTTTGATGTACTCGCTACTTTTCCCATGCAGCAAGAACAGTAGTCACAGTTTTATTCACAAGACTGACCCCAGATTGGGCCTACCACTATTTCATATTGGTTTTTCAGTAGGCTTATGGGCCCCACTCCTTCCTGGGAAGCTGTTACCATTTAGCGGGTTGCCAGGGATGGGCACACTATTTTTGTCAATGAGTGAGTGGTCTCCATAACCCTTGGAACTGAGTCACCAAAACATGCATGCATCCTTCTGCCTGCTTTAAACTGTCCCCAGATTACCTGCACTACTTACTAGTGTAATTGATATGTAAATATTGCTATACTATCTTGTTTAGGAGAGAGGACGTTATGAAGAAGCTTGTAGGTGGTTAGTACCCACTTCTTTCCCCCTCAAATATTTTCTGTCCATTGATGGTCGAAGTTGCCAATATAGAAACTTCAAAATGGAGGGCTGACTCTATCTGTGTTGAGAGGGAAAGAGGAAAGGTCATGACATAGACTTCTTTACAAGAAATTAGACTGCTTGTATTATTTCTAAAGACAAAATGCTAAGACTGGCCTCTAACACTTGTTGACCACTGTCAGAGCTATTTCTCTGGGAGGGAAATTGTAGTAAAGCACAGCTACACCGATTTATTTCCATTCGTTCAAGCCCTTGAACTGTGAAAGGGACTTACCGTAGTCATTTTACATCTATATTTAATACCAGAAACATTTTTAAGGAAAATGGCTTTGATGTAATTGGAAATTGACAGAACAGTGTCTTATACAATGAAAAGGACTAATTCCTGAGGTCAAAACTGAGGTGCTGATAGAAAACATAGGTGATGATTAGGGCAGTTTCAAGACCTCATGATAAAATATTCTGCCTCTTTAAGTAAAAGAATTCCTGGAGAAAACACTGCATTAAAATTACCACAAGAGGGCGATAGAGTCCTTTCTCCTGAAAGTCTAATGAGCGCATACTCAAATCAAATAACAGCAACTGTAATCATGACCCATATGTTTAGTATCTAAAACATATTTTTAGAAACCATACATAATTTAATATGAGAAATATTATAGCTTCACAAAATACCATAAAACATCAAAGTATTGTCAAACAAAAATATTTCTCTGTTGTGAAATTGTAATTGAATTGCATCATGACCCTTAGCTCATATTAGAAAATATTTTTTGTGACAATGCTGTTACATAGTCTGAGGAAGACATAAAAATAAACATTTAATGTTTCCTTACTAAATGGATGCTAATTAATTTACATTATTTTGTAGTTAAAAAAAGAAAGAAAGAAACAAACAAACCAAAACCTGATTCCCAGGCTCTCATGTTTTTATCATACCATACTTGGTAGTATGTAATTTAAAAAAATAAAACAAAGCCCTTCGGAATCCACTCTGTTATTTAACAGTTCTAAGAGATTCCTAATGGTTTGAAGGTCCTTTGGAATTAGGGCACGGTCAGTGGTTCTTGTTTATTTCACAGCTCACCTGTGAAAACAGCAGTGCTGGTCAAAGGGCTGCGAACCTTGATATGCGGGTCATGTGACATGGCTGCTGCCACGCTAAGAGCTCCATGCTTGTTTTCCTAGTTAGTTCATAGCTTTGCTCTATTGTCCAGAAAAGAAAGAAAAAACAGATTTGATCTAATTATTTCAAAACAACTTCAGCAATGTCTGGGAGAGAGGATCAAAGTGACCGAGTTCTCGTCTGTGATCAACTTGTTTGATTCTGAAATCAGATTAATAGCTCAGAGATAGCATTTATTTAGCTTTACTTTGTTAGGACATATTTGTACATCTTTATGGAGTACATTTTGATAATTTGGCACATGTAACCATTGTTTGATGATAGAAGCAGTGATAAGCACTTCCATTTCTTGAAAACCTCATCATTTTATTGTGTTGTAATATTGTACTCATGTGTGCAGCCAGCAAGCCCACCAAATCTCATAGAATGGTGCGGAACATACGAGAGTCTTTTGACATGCTTTTTAAGAATGCTGTGAGTAGCTGCCATGTTATAGTCATATTTCTTGCTATACTTACCTAAGAAAACAAAGGGATGCTCAAAGGCCAGCACACAGATGTGCTTCGAGTTGCACCGTTTCTTTATTAAGCTGGTAAGGTAGTTTTAGATAAGAGCCTAAAAAAATCAAAACAAAGCAAAGGACGTTATCAAAAATGCTTGTTGAAATTATTAGGTATTCTAGTATATTTTGAGCCTGTCCTTCAGGTCTGTCAGTCTCCTCAAGTTCTGTCCTTATTAGATGCTTCACTTGTGGTGATGTATAGATTGTTGATAGTATATACCATACATAGTGTGTGTATAGTATTTAGTACAGTATATGGCATAACATACCGTATACACTGTAGTGTATAGTTGTATATAGGATACACTAAATAGTATATAGTTACATATAGTACCCCGGTACCTTCCAGAGTCACAGTAATGCTAGACCAGATGACAAATAGGAATAAAAGATGTAGGTAGCAGCATTATAGTTCAAACTGGTCTGTGTTTCTCAGGCATATGGTTCAATGTACACCTCATCTTCACTGCCACTTCTTTTAGTCAGTAAGCACTTGCCAGCCATTCACAAGAAGCTAACTATTTTGGGGATGCAAAATGTTTAAAAGTTCATAGTCTAGATGAAAATATTAAGATACAAAAGTAGTAAGAGTTCAAGTAGTAAAAAGTTCAGGTATAAGAAAAGTAGTGAGAATTCAATTTGCCTATTTATATATAATATGACTTTTGTGAATAACATGCAATGATCTCTTTAGAAACAGTCACCTATCAAAAACTCAAGTGACAACATATCCTGGAGAGGTTGTGGAGAAAGGGGAACCCTCCTTCATTGCTGGTGGGAATGCAAACTTATACAATCACTTTGGAAATCAATCTAGTGCTTTCTCACACAATTAGGAATAGTGCTTCCTCAAGATCCAGCTATACCACTCCTAGGCATATATCCAAAAGATGCTCAAGTACACAACAAGGACATTTGCTCAACCAGGTTCGTAGCAGCTTTATTTGTAATAGCCAGAATCTGGAAACAACCCAGATGTCCCTCAACTGAGGAATTGATACAGAAATTGTGGTACATTTACACAATGGAACTAAAAACAAGGAAATCATGAAATTTGCAGGCAAATGGTGGGACCTTGAAAAGATCATCCTGAGTGAGGTATCCCAAAAGCATAAAGACACACATGGTATATACCTATATAGACCTTCTAAGATAGGATAAACATACTGAAATCTTTATACCTAAAGAAGATTAACAAGAAAGAAGACCCGGGGTAAGATGATCAATCCTTACTTAGAAAGACAAATGGGATGGACATTGGATGTAGGAGAAAACAAGTAACAGGACAGTAGCCTACCACAGAGGGCCTCTGAGAGACTCTACCTAGCAGTGTATCAAAGCAGATACTCAGACTCATAACCAAACCTTGGGCAGAGTGCAGGGAAACATAAGAAAGAAGGGGGAGTTAATATGACCTGGAGAGGACAGGAACACCACAAGGACCAAATATATCTGGGCACAGGGGTCTTTTATGAGACTGTTTCTCCAACCAAGGACCATGTATGGATATAACCTAGAACCTCTGCTCAGATGTAGCCCGTGGTAGCTCAGTATCCAAGTGGGTACCCTAGTAAGGGGAACAGGGGCTATTTCTGACATGAACTCAATGGTGGGCTCTTTGACCTCCCCCGCCAAGGGAGGAGCAACCCTACTAGGCCACAGAGGAGGACTTTGCAGCCAGTCCTGAAGATACCTGATAAACCAGGACCAGATGAAAGGGAAGGAGGTCCTCCCCTATCAGTGGACTTGGAAAGGGGCAGGAAGGAGATGAGGGAGGGAGGGTGGGATTGGGAGCGAATGAGGGAGTAGGATACAGCTGGGATACAAAGTAAATAAACTGCAACTAATATTAAAAAATAAGTAAATAAAATAAAAAAGAAATAGTCACCTAAATCTAGGGAAGTACATAAAAATGCAAGTTTTTTTCTCGTTATCTGTTAGAAGTGAGATATCTGCTTTTATATATGTCTATGTAACTGTGTGCTATACGTTTGTGGGTACCCTGGGAGGACAGCTGGAGTCACAGGCAGTTGTGAGCTTCCCAATGGGAATGTGGGGGAACCGAACTCAGGACCTCTGGAAGATCACCAAGTGCTCTTGGCTACAGAGCTGTCCCTCCAGCCACAGAGATACCTGCTTTTTAAAACATATATTGAATTAATTTTTGTTGTTGTACGCAGAGCTGGGGGTTAAACCCAGGGTCTCACACATACCAGGTATCTGCTGTCCCGGTGAGATAAATCCTTCAGCCTCAGCTTTCATTCATGCAAGCTTCATATTGTATATAAATAATAGGTGGTTACGAAGAGTATTTTTAAACCTTTGTAAATTTAATAGTAAGAGTTTAAATACATATTTCTGTGTTTTTGTAGGTGACCTAATTTGCTGTGTAATGCTTTTTCTAGATTCCTAGTAAGTTACGATTACCAGATTAGGTAAACTTAACACACTAGATGCAAATACATGTATAAAATATTGCTGTCTTACCAAATATAGTAAAACATATATTCATGAAGGCACAAAGGGCCATTTTGTCTTGAAATACAGTAATTAGATTAATCAAACCCAAATTGCAAATGTTGAATTTGTTGGAATATAAGCAGTGCTTTGCTAGGTCAGGCTCCATTGTTCATTGAACTCAGTTGTGTGGCGAGGGTGGCTCTGGCGTGTGTAAATGTGTGCCCCACAGGGGATGTGTGTTAGAAGGCTACCTTGCTCGGTTTTATGTTTCTGGTTTTACAAGAAGGGTCTTATTGTATGACTCAGGCAGGCTTCAAACTGGAGATCCTTCTACCTCCACCTTCCTAGCAGCTACGATTATAGGTTTGTACCACTGTGCGCAGCTCTGAGGCTAACACTTTTGAGCCTACAGTTTCTTTGTTAAAATACAACTCTTAAAGTACCTCTGGAGCTCTCTCATGAATATGTGATCTGACATATTGACGCACTGAGAAGATAGAACAAGAAGGGTTCAGATTCCTCCCTTTGATCCTTTCTTAACATTACTGATAACTTACACTGTTGGGAGCAGGCAAAGCAGATGTCACATAACTTCTCTGTCTGCAGTTCTGAGCTCCCTGCTGCAGGTAGTGTGGCTTCTTCACAGGCCTTCAGTGAGTTTCCTTCTCCACCCCACTGTCTTCTGCAAAGGAGGCTGCAGATGTCTGCTAGAGTTCCTAATGTTCTTTATCCACACACCTCAGTGCCGCGTGCAGGCCGCTCTTGTGTGAAGTACTTCATCTGCCCTCCCACTTCTGAAAGTCATCTAGTCAAAGACCATTTGTCACCTTCTCTGTACAGATCCATTGAGCCCCTGGCTGGGCTATTCCTCCTTCTCCATGGTCCTGTACAGCTTGGCCAGTGTCCTTACCATAGAAGGACATTGATCATGTTCATTTTAATTGTTGTTAATGTCTTCTACCACTGTTTTTATATCCCTTTAAGGGTGTGGCCAAGGCGTACTTTATCAGTCCTTGCTTTAGAGCACCTGCCTATGTGGACAGTTTCTTTGGTAAACACAGTGAGTGAGTGCACAGACCAAATGTCTTACTTTGGAGCCCTTCATGTAATTTTGGGAATATAACATTCATTTGTCTCTGTGTTGTTCAGAGGGCTCCTGGGCTTGAGATTCCTTGACGTGTTACAGAACAAAGACAAGAGAAATGTCTGACAAAGCAGCTACCTAAAAATACCACAGCGCTAAGGACAAAGGGCCTGCTAGCCTCACGAAGCATTGAACTAAGAGTTCAAGGTGCTGAATGTAAGCCATGCTGTAATTAGCATTGCCTTCTATACCCAGTATTTCAAAATATTAGCAATTCTGTAACCATGGCCAGATTTTTTTTTCCTCTCAAAAAAATAAGGAACTCATTGTAACCAAGGCGCCAAGCAATGGAGTGCAGTGGGAATATTAGGGATGTGGACTCACCAGTGCAAAGCACCAGTGTATTGCATAGAAGTCAGCAACAGATAAACACAGAAAAGTTAACGTTGATTATAGGGCTGAGGTCAGAATTCATGAGCTCTGTCTCAGTGGGAAGGAAGTAGAAAGAACTTGAATAAAGAACAGAATTTGGAGTTAAGGAAAACAAACATACATTTGTTTATGGTGAAGTTTTATTTTATTCAGAAATAAGATTTTAATGTTTATAAAACAAAAATAACAGAAAGAACCTCAAGAGTTTGATTTCTTCAAGGAAGTGCAAGTTGTTCAAGATGTTTTAGTAGTAAGAGAGAAAGGGTTAGTGGATTAATGGGGAGTCTGGCTGGTAAGTGCTTAGAGCATATCAGAGTGTAGGCTTGCTTTTGAAAATAAGCTTTTAAAAGACCTGTAATCGGTGTAGTAGCAGTTAGATTTGCTCTATTGAAAGATCAATATGTCTTTAATGTGCTTAACAGACCACGCTGATTTCTCTGTAGTGATTAGGACTGGATTCCAGAGCCCCATGTTAGAGGCTGTTGAGGTGTTCCAGCCTAGGGGTGGTGATGATGGAGACATCACTTCAGGCACTGGTGGTGGGAATGTAGAGAGTTCCGGGAGAACAGACCTGCAGCCTTCTTAGCATCTTTACCTGAGTGGGGTGCAGCTTTAACCACTGTTTCCCAGGGAAAGTACGGTGCTACAGTACCTATGCGTCAAGCCCAAATACTGTCAGAGTGATTGTATGTAGATACAGGACCTGTGCATCGCTTTCCAAAACACTCCAGCACATTTTCTCTCACAGCAATGTTGGGTTTGCTGCATCGTTTCAGTGTGCTGTTCTCTTTGGCAGTTCTGAAGTGTGACTGAAGCATCACCTGCATGCTTTCTTTAATTGTGGATACGCAAAGCCCCCAGTTACGTTCATGTCTGCTGACAGTGGCAAAAATGAGTACATTTCTTTTTAAAAGTCTTTTATTATTAAATGCTTTCATGCAAGTATAGGTATTCTGATGAAAATAAAGGCATCGGCCTGATATTATGGCAGTATACTCAAACTCAGTAGTCATGTGTCATTTAGTGTTCAGCACACCTACTTTGCAATATTACATACCGAAGAAACACAAGTTCCTATCCTACTTTGGGTAGGGCCTTGCCCTCTCTGTAGCCTTTATTGGCCTCAAACTCACCTTATGCCTACCCTCCCAGGTGCCGAGATTATAGACAGCTGCATCAATCAGGCAACACAGTTTCCATTAATAATTTGCTTTTTTCTTTTTTGGTGTGTGAGCGTGTGTGGTGCAGGAGTGAGTGTGTGGGCACTCACGTGTGGGTGTGCTTGTGTATGCATGCCCCTGTGGAGGGAGGAGGTCGGCAGTTGTCTTCATTCTCCACCCTGTTTTTATGACAAGGTTCTCTCAGTGAACCTCAAGGTCACAATTTTAAATAGATTGTGCCCTCACTTTTCCCCAGTGCTGGGGTTACCAGATCATGCCACATGCCTCAGTTTTACCTATGTGCCAAGCCCTCATGCTTGCTGTTTACACAGCCAGCATTTACTCTCTGTGCTACCTCCCCAGCCCCCACTTGCTTATCTCTTTATGATACCAAAAAAAAAAAAAGTTTGAATATGCACTAAAAGCAGGGGATCTTAATTGATGTTGATGTGGAAGCATAAAAATCAGTGCTTGCTAAAGAATATGAGCACACTACAAATAAGCTTATTTATATTGTATAAAATAATTGTATAAAATAATTGTGTAGTCAGTTAGAAATATTTTAGGGAACAGTACATTTGGTGGGGTCAAGGAAAAGGAAAAGCGACAGACTATAGTATACAAAGTACTTAGTGGACAATAGTACCTACCTCTTTGTTGGAGAAGTCATCATCCCTATTTGAATACCAAGGCAGCCTAGAAAGGAACACACTGCGTCACCAGCAGTAATATGGTAGATATTGTTCATTAGCAATAATCATTTTAATGCTCTTTTCAGCTTCAAAAAATATCTTCATCAAGACTGCACTTTAAGTCATTACAGTTGACTATCATCTTACTAACAAGTTAACAGGCTCCGAGAAAAGTAAAAGGAACTCTCCAGTTTATAGTACGATGAAAGGAACAATGCAGTTTATAGTACGGTGAACCATTACTGTAACCGCAGATCACAGTTTCCTGTGTTGCACGATAGCATCAGTGAATGCATAAGGAAGACCAGATCATGTAGGGATGGCCTAGAGAGGATTCTTGTTGAGGACAGAGAGAATTAACTATGTGCCTGGCAGCCACTAAAATCTATAACATCTAAACTTCATGTTTGAAATTTTTATAATTAGCTTTAATTCTAGTTTATTCACCCCCTTTATTGTATGAAGCCTGTGCTGTGGGGAACATTTTAGAAGTAAAACACAGCCTTTTTACTTTATTATGATTAGATAGAGCTGGGGAGAGATCTGATATATGATTTTTTTCTTTCCAAGAAAGACTCATTTATTTGTGCGATTTAGTTAGATCAAAGACTGAATGATGTTCATCTCAGTTGTAAATGGTTATAAATTATCTCTCTATTTGAAGTATAAAGTAGATACGGGTGAGAAAGAAAATTACTGGTGCTCCAACCACCCCACATTTCATTGTAGACTTTGTGCTGCACTAATGAATCAAGGTAACTATATTTGTTCATAGATGGATTTATTGGTTCTAATTTTAAATTTTTGTATGAGTAAGTAAACTGCTACCAGATCCATGTATTTCATCTCCTCTAATAATATTTTATTGCCATCTGCTCCCTGCATTTGTACATCATTAAATAGTTCACTTGCTACAAAGCCCTAAGAGGAGCTGTCCACTGTCAGAATTGGAGCATGAGAATATTCTTGCTATCCTCATATAGCGAATACATTTCAGTTTAAAATCGTGATTCTTAGGTAGGAAACCATGAGAGTAATACCATTAACCATGCACTTTCTTTTCTTATAAATGTTTTCTTTGGGACTTTTGTTTTGGTGTTGGAATCTGCATGATGGTGTGGGGGCACACGTGTAGAAGCTCACCTTTCCTCCAATTTTTACTTCATGCTGGCCTAGTAAACCTTTTCATAAGAGAAAGTACCTAGATGCAGTCATAAATGTTTTTCATCAAAAGGTATTATTTTACACATTTGGTTCAAATGTCCTTGGTCACGTCTGGCCAACCTACTGTCAGTTTTTGTAAATAAAGTTTTATTGAAGCATGGGCATGCTCATTTCTTTATATATCATCCATGGCTATTTTCAGGCTTCAGTGACCTATTTGAATATTTGCTGTCTTAGTTAGGGTTTTATTGCTGTAAAGAGATACCATGACCAAGGCAACTCTTATGAAGGAAAACATTTAATTGGGTGTGGCTTACAGTTCAGAGGTTTAGTCCATTATCCTTATAGCAGGAAGCATGGTAGCACACAAGCAGACATGGTGCTGGGAAAGGAGCTGAGAGTGTTATAGCCAGATTAGCTGGCAGCAGGAAAAGAGAGTGAGGCACCCGGCCTTGCTTGAGCTTCTGAAACCTCAAAGCCCACCTCAAAGGATCTGGATTAAAAATGAGTCTTCTCATTTCAAATTATTTAATTAAGGAAAAGATGAGACCTGATAAGCTAGGTCAGATCAAAGGGGAGGAGGTCCTCCCCTGTGAGTGAACTTGGAGAGGAGGATGAGAGGAGATGAGGGAGGGAGGAAGGAATTGGGAGGGAATAAGGGAAGGGGCTACAAATGAATAAACTGTAATTAATACAAAAAAAATTAAAAGAAAAAGATCCCTCACAGGTGTACCCAGCTGCTTAGGTTTTAGTTAATTCCATATAAAGTCAAGTCTAGATAATCCTCACAGGTTACGTAGACTGGCTGGCTAGGAAGCCATGGGGATCCTCTTCACCTCTCTGTGGCTGGGAATATATGCACTTGTCACCATGCCTGGCTTTTATGTGGGTGCTGGGGACCAAGCTCATGTCTTCACGCTTGTATGGCAAGCGTTTTACCAACTGAGCTGCCTCCGCAGCCTGCAGATAAGGCTAGCAATGCTTTCTGACATGCCTGAGGCTATGAGTTATGCCTTAGTTTTGCTTTTTAAGATAATATTTGTGTTGGTAAGACAGATAAGCACTTACAGGTGTTTGCCATCAACCCTGCTGAGCTTCCTTTGGTACCTATAACCCACATAATGGAAGGAGAGGACTGACTCCTACCTGTTGTTCCTGCCCTCCTCATGCATGCTGTGGTGCACACACAAACATGCAGACAAATGCTAAATAAGTTTTTTTTTAATATTTTCAAAAATGAATATTTGAGTCCTTTTTTGTTTCTTTTGCTTTTGATTATTTTTCATTTTTTATGGATACTGCTGGCTTTCCACAATGACAGCATGAACTCTTCCCACTGTA
Organism: Meriones unguiculatus; assembly: GCF_030254825.1. Classification (NCBI taxonomy): domain Eukaryota; kingdom Metazoa; phylum Chordata; class Mammalia; order Rodentia; family Muridae; genus Meriones; species Meriones unguiculatus. Next base: position 64,157,549 of record NC_083358.1, read on the forward strand.
TGTTACATGCAGCAATAATAATGAAATATTTAGAAAATGCTGTGCATATTATGATTGGTGAAATTATTTGCTGACATTAACTAATGGTAATAAAACCCTATGTGTTAACATCTTATGTTTTTTATCTGTTATGTAATTACTACAATGACCCCAAAGAAAGCTTTTGTGCGAGCTCAATAGAGAAAAAAAGCTAAATGTATGTACTGACTAATATTTGATGACATGCAATATAAAAGAGAATAGTACCTCATCTAAGTCTCTATATTCACTTTAATTAAGACACTGTAGATCAGTTTTATCTGAGTTCTTAATGTTGAAGGGATGACTGCTAAGGGCAGACTGTCCTCGTGAGGAGGCAGTGATACTTGATACTTAGTCTTAGATGCACCTGTTGCAGTTCTTCATGGCATACATGCCAGCATTCTCCACTGCTTACATAAATGATAATGGTTTAATCCGTCCAAATTTGCTTTTAATCATTGAATTAAGCAAGTCCTTGATTCCATTCAATAAAAATTGCACAAACCTCACAATGTCCTCTGATCTTAGATCATGGCTTAACTTTTTCCATTTTTGCTGGATATAATTTCACGCCTGGATTATGAAAAGTAGACTGTGGTTTATGCTTTCAACATAAGGATCTTGATGGAAAAAAAACTGCACAGACCCTGTTTTTCTCTTGGCTACCATCTGTTTAAGATGGTTGGGGAAGGGGCAGAGAAGAAAGCACTCGCTGTCCACAATAATATGCAAGTGTGCTGCCATACTGCTTCTCAATTTAGCATGTGTAAAATTTCTACCATACCTTCGAGGACATACTCTGCTGTTGAATTACAATTCTTTACCTCCCCAAGAGTGGCAGAGGGTCACTTTGATATGGAGCAGTTATTTATACAAGCCCAAGATTAGCCTCAGTGTTTCAAATAGGAACACCCCTTGCAATTCAAACAGTTGTTTTTCACATTATAAACTCATATATGACTTCTGCTTTGTTGGGGCAGCAGACGCTTGTCTTTTTCCTTTCTGGTAACATTCATATTTATTAACATTTTCAATATCAACTCCTTCTGACAGTGAAAGTAAAATACTACGTGATTTTTATAAGGAATCAGAATTTTTATGGTTAATTTCTAGGTTAATTCCCATAGTTTTCTTTGTTGCTTATTTATTCACAAATATACAAATACAAATATGCACTCCTTTTAATTGTTTTTCAAAATTTAAGAAATCCAACCTTGTATGCATAATGGATTAAAGAATAGGTAACCATGTTTATAGAAAGAAGTATCATTGTCGAAAATAAAATAGCCTATTATAAACTCTGTTAAGTCTTAATATAATCTAAGTTGTAGAGGCACTAGAACAAGTTTGCCATTTTTTGAATGATGGCTTTACAAACAGAAAGGAAAAAATAATGCTTTCAAACAGTATTCCTAAATTATCCAGATAAGCTCATTTCTAGTTTGATTTCTGTTGCTGATAAAAACAACTCTGGTTTCATTGATTCTTTGAATTGTTTTATTTGTTTCTAATTTATTGATTTGAGCCCTGAGTTTGATTATTTCCAGCCGTCTATTCTTCTTGGTTATGTCTGCTTCTTTTTTTTCCCCCTAAGGCTTTCAGGTGAGCCTTTAAGTTGCTTTTATGAGACGTTTCAAAATTCTTCTTGAAGACACTAAGTGCTATGAATTTTCCTCTTAGCACTGCTTTCATTGTGTCCCATAAGTTTGGGTATGTTGTGCCTTCATTTTCATGGGGGAGCAGCCTTACCAGTCCACAGAGGAAGACAAAGAAACCAGTCATGATGAGACCTAATAGACTAGGGTCAGATGGACCTATCATTGGACTGGGGGAGGGGCATAGGAGAAAAAGAGGGAGGGAAGGGGGATTGGGAGGGGATGGGGAAGGGGGCTACAGCTGGGATACAAAGTGAATAAACTGTAATTAATAAAATAAAATAGATAAAAACAACTCTGACTAGGAGCAATCATAGGAGAAAAGGGGATATTTAGCTTAGACTTCCGGATTACAGTCCATCCATGAAGGATGTTAGGGCAGGAATGAAAACAGGAACCATAGGCAAAGGCTGCTTGTCGGCCTGTTTTCTTGCTTTCTGTCTGGTTCATGCTCAGCTAGTGTCCTAGTACAGCTCAGTCCCACCTGCCTAGGGATGGTGCCACTCACAGTGGGTTGGTTCCTTCCGCATCAGTCATCATCAGTCAAGACTCCCCCATAGACATAGCCACAGGTCAACCTGATCTGGGAAGTCTCTGAGTTAAGATGCCTTCACATGACTCTAGCCTGCGTCAGGTTGGTAAATGAAGCTATCTAGGACACCTTAGTAAAGAAATTGAAAATTAAGGTAGCAGATATTAATCGTCTTGATTATGATTAGTCCCTTCAGAACTGAACAAGGAGTTAGTATTTTCAGATTTCTGTCAAGCTTGAGGATCACATTTGCCTTTATATTTTAGTGACTCAAAGCAGTCACTGGCAAAGAACATGGCATATAATTTGTTCATAAGATGTATTTACATGAATGAATGGGTGGATGGATGAATGAATGAATGCATAAAGAAAAAGACTTTGGAGTCGGATGTCATTTTAGAAAACCAAATTTTCCACCTATGCCTTTATTGGCTTCTGTGGCATATTCTCCTATGTTTTCTTCTCCTAATCTGTCTGTAAGGTACTTGCACTGCTTGCTTTCTGTCCAAGAAACACCTCTCTTTTCTACTTTCACTGCATTATAATTCAGTTCTCTAACACAAATGTGAATATGGTGTGACTCTTGACTCACTCTTTTTTTTAATTAAATTTTTATTTTTTACATTAATTACATTTTATTCACTTTGCATCCCAGCTGTAGCCCCCTCCCTCATTCCCTCCCAATCCCACCCTCCCTCCCTCATCTCCTCCCATGCCCCTCTCCAAGTCCACTGATAGCGGAGGTCTATTGACTCATTCTCATAGCTTCAGATATTTGTCTTGAGTTCACATATTTAGTATTCTTTCTGTAATGAGATGGATGACAATAACGGTTAAGGGCTTCACCCATCTGAGGAACAGGACTATGCATGTCCTCATCTATTGTATATTTGTGCTTAGTGTTGTATCTGTACGTTAGGCCTTTTGTATATGCTTGCTGTCCTGTTTTGCTTTCTCTTGCTGTGTTAAACACCATGACCATAGCACCTTTGAGAAGAAAGAGTTTATTTCATCTTGTAGCTGACAGCCCATCGTGAAGAGAAGTTGGGGGCAGGAACTAAAGCAGAATCCATGCTTGCACTACATGGCTTGTTCAGCAACCAAGAACCACTTGCCCAGTGGTGCTACTGCCTACAGTGGCCTGGGCCCTTCTGCATCGATTGCTAATCGAGAAAAAGCCCCCACAGATAGGACAGAGTACAATCTTTTGGTGGCAATTCCTCACCTGTGATTTCTCTTCTGAACCATCCTCTTCCAGGATTATGTCAAGTTGACAAAAACTGTCCACAGTACTGAATGAATGAATAGCTGTATAAGTAAACTTACTATCTTTCAAACTCTTACCACTTACCCCGTGAGCTAATCAGCTCTCTATTGCTGAAAAACATACCTGAGATAATCAACATTAAGAGATTAAATGTTTATTTTCCTTACTATTTTTAAAATAAATTAGTTATTACAACTTAAACCAATGTACACGATACATATCACTTTCACACACCCTCTCCCTCTCCCTACTACAATGTCTTTCTCAAGTTCATATGTTTGTCTAGTTTGTGACCTCCTGAGTTTAACCATGGATGCCTAGGTGACCATGGGTTTGGAGCTATCTACTATAGCTTGGTAGTTTCAGCAGTGCTTGTTCAACTGGGGACTATGAGTCCTCTCCTAGACACTAGCAAAAGCCAGTAGTTCAGTGGTAAGTCCGCTTCCTAGTACATAAACTCTCTGAGTGTGTTAAATATCTTATATAAAGGAAAAATTCTGACACTCATGCACTTAAACTTGCTTATCAAGTGAGAAGTAATTGGTGGAACTGGAGTTGTAAATCCCAAGAGTCTGTGGGCTCCTTCTGCTACCATAGTTGATTTTTGACAAGACCTGCCTTGTGTAGGTCCAGTGCAAGTACCTACAGTTGTGAATTCGGGATTGCAAATGGCTACATGGAATCTAGAGACTGGCATTTTACAGCCCTTCACTGTATTTTTCAGCTCTTACATGTTTCCACTAAGTTTTCCAAGCCTTGGGTTCTTTTCCATGTAAATGTGTGGTTTAGGGATGAGTCCTCAATTGTCGCTTCTCAGCCTCTTGGGTATCCACAAGTCTCTACATTTATTCCCAATTCACTGTAAAGGGGGCTTCTCTGATTAAAGTGAAGGGCTTTTGTCTATAGGTACAAGGCAGTTTGATAACTGTGCCAACTTAGTTAGCCTGCTTAGGAAGAGTTCTCCATGCCTCTCACTAGCTAGGTTAGGACACCTAACCAACTAGTTAGGACACACCAGGCTTGTGTCCTTTATGGAGCAGGCCTCAGATCCAGTCAGAGGGCAGTTGCGCACCCCCAACAGCAGTCACCCTATCATTGCACAGTTTCAGTCCATTGTCCTTTTTTGCTTGTGAATCTGAAATGAAGTTTCATCTTGGCAGGAGCGTGTAACAGAGGAAGCCCACCCACCTCACAACCCACATCAAGAAATCATGATGAGGAGCAAACTCCTGCTAGATCCCCCCCCCCATAAAAGAGTCCACCCCATCTCCTAGCACCTTGGATGGGGACACAAAGCTATGTCCCATGTACCTTTCAGAAACATTTTATATCTGAGCTGCATCCCACTGTAAAGAAAATCAATTATATGCTGGTCTGTAACCTTTAAACTTCATGAAGGCAGAAATCATTCGTACTCATACTGGTAAAGCCAAGTAGTTCATAAAGCAGTTGCTTGAGTCCATGTCCCTGAGCAGCCGCTATTCGTCCCTGGCTGTGCGTTTTCAATCTGCTGAGTGATAGCAGTAGCATTGCTGTAATGGTGCACCAGTTCCCTCTGTCTCTGTCTCCTTTAACCTTTCAACATAACAATAGCAGCAACAAGTCTAGAGCTGTGTAGGTGATTTTGCATGTGTGGTTTTGTAGATGTGTATGTTCATGTGTCTGGTTTTGTTTGTATGTGCATGGGTGTGGGCATGTGAGCAAGCAAGTATGCACATGGCAAGAAATGGAGAGATAGAAGAAGTCACAGATTAAAAGAGGTACATCGTTGTGACAAATATTTTTTAAAATTAGTGATTCACTGTTCTTCATTTTACTTGATTACTGTAACAAACCCTCTTTTCAGATGCTGAGAGCAATCTGGTATACTGACAAATTATTTAGTGCATGTTTAAATTATTTGGTGTTAATCTCTGTAAACACTAAATGGTGAAAAGAAAAAGGAAAGATCAAGTATGGATGTGTGTCGTTTATAGCCCTTCAAACACTAAGACAACAATTTTAGTTAACAAAGGGGACATTCTCACAGTTTATCAAATAGCTAATGACTTTGAATTTCTGGAGAGCTGGTGCTGAAATATGTTTATTACAAAAGAAAAGCATTTCAGCCAAAGTTCTAGTTGGGTAGCGATAGTCTGCAAAAGAATCCGAATTTAATAAAAATTGTTCAGGATTAAGGTTGAAGAAGAAATCTAATCTAAAGTAGAGCTTATTTCCCCATGTTCTTCATCGTGGCACTCACTGACTTACGGCTTAAGTTCTTGTTCTTGTGGCTTAGAGTTCCACACTGTGACCTGGGACTGAGCCTGTGTTCCTATGTGATGTCCTTACTAGAAAGGAAAAGAAAAGGGAAACAATTCTGTCGATAAGTAAATTGTCGTCAAGGGAGATCATTTTCACAGAAGGCTCAATACACTTAAGGCATCTGATCTCCACGGACAATTATTTTTCTGAGACGGTACAGTAATTATCACAGAAGTAGGACTAACTTTGCGTTGTTCCATTCACCTAGTGCCTCATGTTTTCACACTATCATGCCAAGTGGCTAGAACCATAGGATGGGACTTAGTTACTCAAGTTAGCCGTTCCTGTACTAGAGAGGTGTGAGAATCAGTCCAGACAAATAGAGTATTTCATCCATACTGTAAATACCTGTACCTTGGGACTGCTCAGGTACAGTTGTTAGCAGGGACTACATAGCTTTGTGTGCTAGCCAGTGTGCTAGTACACAGCAACAAACAGGGATAAGAATTTTCTTCACCTCCAAGGTGGTGTAGGGGGGGCTAACAGAAAGCAGTAGAACTTGGAGCTTTCTTATTTGTATTTAAGATATAGTCACATGTTTTGTGATTAAAAATGATTCATATAAGTAAGTTAGTTCCTCGTGTACCTTCTTGAGGCCTGTGCCATATGGATTATGTCCCGTTCTAAAGTGACTGTTTGAGAATCTTTGTACTCACTTATTGCTTAGAAATGTCCAGATGACTCTGTACTTTAGGGCTTATGCATAGATAATGTGATACGGTAGATGAAAGGGTTTCATTCTCTTTGAGGTCTGATTTCTAGATTTTCCAATTAGTAACTTTCCCATTTGAAACCCTAACCCTAATCCTCATTTAAGAAATGGCTTTCTGTATAGTCTGAGGGCAGAAACAACAAAGTGGACTGACTTTCTTTTTTCCATCTGATTAAGTGCCTCTTCACTTTCTGTTCTTAAGGCAGTTTTCTTGTGGAAAAGGAGTATATATTTTGTACCCATTTTAAAAATTAATTGACTTGGAGAAGAAAAGATATTAACAGAAGTTTGACGAATACTATATAAATTATCTAGGCAGCATAGTGTAGGTGTTAAAGACAAAGAGAGGCCTTCTCCAATAGTGGTCAATGGAGACTTTGGAGAAGAGAGCTATAAATAGTACTTTTATTTCCTCAGATGATGGCGGTACCCAAGCTTTATGAATTCATTGCTTGGGCTGAACCCAGAGTGTTTCTAACTAGCCCTAGACCGAGGTTTGGAAGCTTATAGCCTCCATACAATCTCTGCAAGCTTGGACCTTGCAGGCTTCAGCTTCCAGCCTCTGTCTGCTAACCTAGGCCTAGAATGTTTTTACCCTCCAAAACTTAATACTAAATAAACTTACCCTTTCTAGTTCTTTCTGAACTATGGCTGGCTGGTTCAATTCAGCTGTTTTGGCTCAAAACTCCTCTCCAACCTGACAGATTCAAACTGGTTTCTTTCCATTTCTCACTGAATTACTGTGCTTGGAAAAACTACTTCTGGACTCCATGAACTAAACTGCACAAACTCAACTGTGCCAAAGTGTACTGCACTTGCAAACTCTATTGTACTGTCCCTGCCAACTCTCTTGCTCTGTCACTGCCCTGCTCTTCAGTAGTTCCTCTTTCCTGTCTGTTCTTTTGAGAGTTGAGCATATGATATCTCTGACTCATTCTGTTAAATCCTTCTCTGTTAAATCCATTTTCTGCTCCTAAATTAGACGTCATTGGGATTAAAGGTGTGTCTGTATTCCACCCAGAGGGAATAACAGTGTAGACTAAGTGTGTGGGTGTATTCCAGAGGGATCACACAGCTCTAGGTCTTTGGATGTGATCTCTTACCAGAGGAGCCATGTTGTTGGATTAAATTAAAAATTGAAAGCAAAACTTGAATGATCTTTGCAGAGTAAGGCAAGGGTAAGTACATAAGTAGCACATACTAGACATTTCATTGACTAAAGGTCATACAGTGGGGGTTCAGGTATGGTTTTCTGAAGGGACCCGAAGCAAAGTCTGTGTGTCTGTGTGCAGCATGTGCCTACTAGAAATGGGGAAATGGAAGAAATCAGAGATTGCAGCTGGGAGAGTGATGACGGTTGTGTAGACTTCAGGACTTTGAAGCTAGAAATCAAATGATAGGATAAGGTTTGGATAAGAAGGAGAGGGCAACTTGAAAACACTTGCAGTGAAGCAGCTGCTGGAGTCTGAAGGTGAAGCATTAGGAACATGGGAGGCAGAATGCTGTCTCTGCCTGCCTGCATGAGGGATTTAAAAAAAAAGGAAGTTCTCAGTAAAAGCTTTATTAAGAAGAGACCTATTTGGCATCTTTGAATTGAAAAGACTTATAGTCTGAACGTGGAAAATGCTTTCCAGTTTCTCAGAAAAGAGCAAACCTGTACATAGAAACTTTAGCGCCAAGGTCAGGTTGTAGTGTGAGAGTAAACAGAGTACCAAGGACGAAGATATATGAACTGGATATAGCACTAATGCCCTTCCCCACTTGTTTAAGAGGATATGTGAGTCACAGAGTGGAAACGGTTCAACCCATTTCAACGTGAGTTTCCTCATGTTGAAAGCTCCATTTCATAGCACGGGTGCAACACTCAGCACAGCAGAAGTGCGAGGCTTCTGGGTCTGTAATTGCAAATCCTTACAAACAGACCTTATTCTGATGGAGGGAAAATATTCTAATAGTTATCTTAATTGCTTTTATACACTTCTAATAACACCTGTAATAGATGTCCACTTGGGTAGGCACAGAAGAATTGTGTATTGTATCATACACAATATTGACTTGTGTTATATGTGTATGCTTTTTATTTAAGGTATTCCCTTTAAACCGTTTAAATATGCATCTTTCTTATTCCAGTAGACTTTAGTTGTTTATGGGTAAAGAAAACTCCTCCCTGTTGATTTCAGACCCATTTATGTTTACTCACTGATGTATTGATTGATTTATTCATTCATTTCCGAGATTGTATTTGTTGGAAAATAGGATTAAGAGTTTTTGGGAACATGTGTAGAAGGAGAAAATATGCAAAAGTATTAGTGGAATAAATGAGGCATTCATGGAAAATTATGAGAACATGGAAGACAAACATTTGATCTCTGTTATATGGAAGAAACCATGGTAGACGTGGGTCATTGGGAAGGTATGAAATAGTTCACCGAAGAATTGAGTCTTAAATCATACATGGTGGTTGCTATGCAAAAAAAGAGAAGGGAAGAACAATGGTATTCCTGGGAACAAAGGCAGTCTGTGCATACAAGATCATGTGTGCAAAAAAATGAGGCAGTTTGATATTGCTGTAGCACTAGGTGAAGGCAAAGAGGTGAGTAGTGACACTGAGGAGCAGGTGACTGGGAGGGCTAGTGCACAGTGCGGAGACATGAACTGTGTTCACTGGTCAGAGAGCAGGGAGACTCCTGAACCACTTTATGGACTTGTGGTCTGCCAGCATTTCCATCTTCAGTAGTCCTTGGGAGAAGGAACATAAGGAAGATAAGACATTTTGGCAACTAGTCCAGAAAGCAAACATCCAGGACCTCAAATAGGAAACATTGTGGGAATGGAGAGGGGGAGGCAAATCTGTGGAAATCTGAACCTCTTCAAACCAGAGCTGCGCAGGAAGGAACAGGGGTGATACTGGGTAACTAGGATACTACAGATACTGGCTCACATGCCTAGTAATGATGATGCGATCTTCTTGGAAAATACAAACTGGGAGAGAATAGAGCAAGCTCTTTATCTTCAACACACTGAAGTTTCTTAAATGCCTGTGATATATTTGGAACTAAGTTTAATTAGTTAAGGTGGGCAAAGATAAGTAGATGGAAAGAAATATGTCACCTATGATGGCCGCCTAACCACTCAAATTGTGTCCTAATCCTTGAGTTTCTTCTCTGTTCACCTGTTTAATTATGCCCCATGTTTGGGTCTTACTTTGCCACAGTGTCAGTGGGTAGGTGAATAACTTAACCAGTGATTTTGTTATTAGGAAAGTTCATAGTTGCCTTTTTCTCATTCTGATTTTCTTGCATTTAACTCCTAGCACCTTCTACTGGAAGAATTTCAAACAATGCGACTTTGGGTACAGGGGCACCTGTGAACTCAGCTGTGGGGCCGCCCCAGCCAAGTGACCAAGACACACTCGTGCAGAGAGCTGAGCACATTCCAGCAGGCAAGCGAACTCCCATGTGTGCCCACTGCAACCAAGTCATCAGGTTGGTTGGTTAGTTTTGGAGTTTTAGTCGAAGTACTTAATGCCATGTGGTTGTTTTAATATTCTGTAACATGCATAATTTAATTAGCAAAATTACAACTCCATGTCATAGGATTCAAGTGTATCACCATACCTATTTTTATGAAAAATAACCCTAGGCTCCATGAAAATAAAACTAAAATATTGATTGTGTCAGTTAATTCATTTCTAGCAAATCTAGAAAAGTAGTCATTAATCTAGTAGCCCTTCAGAAATATTAAAATTGTAAGGCTTGAAGGGACCCTGAGATCATTTATCTCAATGTTATTATTTTAAAAATTATACAAATGAGGACTGTCTTTTACTTATAACGTAAAAGAAAGAACTTTGAGGCCTGGAGAGAAGATTAGATCTTAAACACTGAAGCCATGAAAGTAGGCCTGTTCACAAGTGTCTTAAGTGTTACAGTGGGTTAATATGTGCATCTCTCAAGGTTTTCATCAAAATCTATTTCCTGTCTCTTAAACTCCAAAAAGGGAAAATGCCCAGACATCTTTTAAGCATATTGTGCTACAGCTTATTAAATCTCAACATCCTTATGAGCAGCTTTTAAAATGTTATGAGGTGTGTATGTGAATGCTGGTTGCAGACAGCTCACCAGAAAGGCCTTTGTGAGTTGCCTTGTTGGCAGTAAAAGTAGTTGCTTGAAATTATTCCTTACACACTCTTCTTTTTAAAATGCCCTATTCTGAAACCATTGCAACAATGGGGTCTATAAAGGCAGATAAGCCTAAGAGTGACATTTTCTCTTACACTAATATTGTGGAATATCATATTTCTAGACCATTTTTACTATGGGGGAGGATGATCCCGTGCGTTATACATGACGTATAAGCAAATATTGCTCTTCAAGTGTCGGTGATTGGGTAGCGTGTCGAGAACATAGCACGTAGACAAGATGAACCACCATTTTTACCTTAAAGGCAGCTCATTTGTGGCAATTTAAAAATGTAGAAAAACAGAAAGCAAAAGCCCAGATTCATAAACATCCCTTCCACCCAAGGTGACCACTGTCAGTTTCTAGTTTATAGGTTTTTTGGGGAAAGCAAAGGACAATGGGTTAATATGGGGTTTCACTCTAGCCTGGAACTCATTATGTACTCTAGACTGGCCTGAGACTCATGGTGATCCTTCTGCCTCTGACTCTGAAGAACTGGGATTCTACTTATGAACTACCTTGCCTAGCCTAGTTCAGACTTTTAAAACATGCACATAAAAAAAACAACAAATATTATCTTATAGAAACTAAATAGATTTTTAATAGTTAGTTTCCATGTAAATTGTGATTATATCTTCTTCATAAGAATATGGCTGCCTAAACACTATTTGAACAATGACAACACCAACAAACATGCTAACATGGAAGAGGGAAATTTTACAAGGCCCCATTCTAGACAAAGAATTATAGCCGACTAATGATTGCTGAAAGAGGAAGAATTAGTCTTCAGGGATGAGGCTCTAATTGATTACCCAATAGCAAGTGGTAAGCTCTGATATCATGTACATATAAGCAACACTAAATGGACTCAGCATGTTGACTTTCTCCCTCTGTATGTGTGTTTGTGTGTGTATGTGTAAAACAATAAAAAAGAGGTCATAAATTTGAGAGAAAACAAGAGGGGACAGGACATAGGAGGAATTAAAGGGAGGAAAGGGAAGGGGTACATGATGGAATTATATTTTAATTAATTATCTGTAAAAAGAAATATTCAGTAGTCATCGTGGTGGTAATTGTGATTCCTAAGAGAAGGGACAGCATAATAGAGGTCTCTGAAGTCTAGTGCAGTGTAAATTGAGCAGAAGGCATTGAGTAAGTGTTTAATGAACCAAGGCAGGACTCAGTTCAGTCAACATGGTTTTGATTGGTTTGTTATTTTTCTACAAGTACTTCTGTAAGGTTCTTATTTTACAGAAATAATCTAACATAAAACCTAATGTAGCACTGCTTTATTCTAGTTAGTAAAATACTGCTTTTAGTTCTACCTGTACTTAGTTGTGAAATGTTTAGATTCAGTATTAATGAATATAAATGCTGACTTGTACCGTGGTTTCTGTAAATTGTCTTACTGTGGTTACCCATACTGGTGCTAATGTATTCTGAATTTTAACATCCTTTGTGGAAACAGAATCAGTACTTTGTGTGCTATTGTAAGCTGTTGTTCAACAAGTTAGAGTGTCAAAGCATATCAGTTACTAATTAATGTCTGATTATCAACTTTGGTATTCCCCTATAATCACAACCCTTAGTTCCTCTTTTTAAAGTGGAGAAAATAGGAAGCTCAAAGCAGAAGCAGCAGGAACCATTTCTTCTTGACTTAGTTCCTGATTTAATGGTAGACTGAGATGCTTTGATATACCTACTTTCTGCTTTGTGAAATAAGTACACATTGAGCTGAGGAGGTGGATGGCTGTCACTAACTGTCCCCTCATCTGTTGAACCTTACGTTGTTCTTTTTGATCCAGTTCTTGTTATCATTGAAGCATTAAAGCATCATTTACTAAGGAAGTTAACAGGAATGGGAATTAGCTCATGTCAAGGTCATGTAACAATAGTTAACATAGCACGTTCGCCTGGTGCTCAAGTGCCACGGCAGCTTGCACGCCCTGCCATCGGCTCAGAGCACTGGTCAAAGGGTAAATCCAGCTCTTGCCCTCCGTGTCGGTATTACTTACCAAAGCAAGAAGGTGTTAGATCAGATGACATTTTCTGGGACACCTGTTTTTAAAATAAGTTGCAGTTGCAGGCATGCTACTTTCAACAGAATATTATACCCTGGCCAACTGAGAGGTGTAAAGTTGAGTTTATGTTGCTAGCTTTCCATTAGTCATTTTTGAGAAGAGGTGGTCATTTTCAGGACATGTAAAAGATATGATGTTAGCAACTGAAGTCATTGTCTTCATAGGGCATGCTTACCCACACTCCACTGATGATTTCATTTTGTTTTGATATTTAAGTTTTTGTGTTTATTTGAACCTTGAGAAGTTTAGGAATATTATCCTTAACTTATATTTTGAAGGCATTACTTTGACTGGTTACAAATGCATAAGGTACTTTTCCTGAAGCCTCGGTTTGTGATAGAACATTTTGTATCCAAGCAGGGTAGACCTAGCATTTCTTCATCTTTCATGCTTGTGAATGCATTGACTGTTTAAGTACAAGTGTGATAGGGACACATATAGAAGGTGACTAGTGTAGCTCAGACCAGGCTCTGTTTTCTAGTGGAGCAACGGGCATAGGAGGAACTCAGCTTCTTTCCTGAACGTAACATCTTGTCTCATTAAACTCATTTGCCATTTGTTGCACAGAGTTTACTGAACTGTTTGTGTTTAGCATCTTAACATCTTTTTGAAAGAAGAAGAAGTTTGTGATGCTTGGATTTCTTCCTAGGTATAGAATGTTTGAATGGTCGTCATTTTTGTGTCATTCCTTTTTTGCCTGTAGCACACCAGAACCACTTTCAATCAATTTGTTGTTTATTTCACTGAGAAAAGGAATTTTTGTATTACTGAGATGTTTTGCTTGGTAATTTTCAAGCATTTTCGTAAGCATGTCCTGGGTTACGCCAAGAAGAAGTATGCAGAGCTTTTGCCGACTGCACGATCCATCTCAGCATCTGAACTCCTTTCAACTTCTTTATTTATAGGTCTTTTTTATTGTCCCTTCTGGTTCAGGTTTTATTTGAAAATAAAAGGTTTCCTGGCTTAATGTATCAGCTGCTGAATTTAAGAAAACAACTAAAAACATTGGCCAAGATTTATAGGCAAGATATAAACCAAGATTTTACTGTTCACTATAGAGGGAAAAAAATGAGAACAGAAGAGTCTAACATATTTTGCAATACGATGTCACCATTAAGATCTTGTTTAGATGTTAGTATTTAGTGGATTCTTAAATATTCCAAATGGTACAAAGTTACCTGAACATTGTTCCCACCTCAAGATTACATTTGCTATTGATACTATGTATCCCAGATGAGGAGGGAGACTGAAGCACAGAAAACTCACACATTTCTCAGAACTGCTTTCACTGTAAATAATAGTACCCAAGTTTTAGTCCAGTTCTAACTCCATTTTTTTCATGTCTATAGTATAGGAGAATGCTTACAATTATCAAATGACAAAAAAAGTATAGAACTGTAAAGTAAAAATATAAAATCTAACAAAGTTAAGCAAGATACTAATAAAGCCAGCTCTTCATTAAATATGGTTGACATTGGGATTTATTGGTGTTACTCTACTGTGTCTTCGGAGTAACTTCATGCAGTATGTCCTTAGGAAGACTTTAGATGATGAAACTGGCACTTAGGTTGAGGTTGATGTGACAAACACTGGGTTGGTGAGGTCATAGTGCCAGGACTAGAATCCAGATCTGTATGGTTATGAAGTGCGTTCATTAATTAATTCATTAAATGTTTACTTAACCACTTTTCTTTCTCTGAAAACATAATAGTACATGGCACTTGCAGTCAGGTCTCTTTTCCAAAAGACCAAAATGGAACATTCCCAAAGTTAACAGTTATAATTCCTTAATCCACTGACTCAGGGTGATGCTTGGTTTCTCCTGTACAACACTCTGAACTTTCTGAATTATTACATATGTACGTTATAAATAGATAAACAGTCCACTATATACCTTGCTCTATTGAGTCAGGAGAAAACTGGTTTAAGCAAACTTGGCACACATAGCTATGGCTGTGCATTTTGTTCCCACATTAAAATGTCTGGATAAAGAAGAAAGGAATAGATAACGGATAGGCTGAGCAGGGAGACATTCTTAGCCACCCTGTTAAAATGACTTTGTGTAGTGTACATGTATTCCTAAGTTCAAAAGTAGTAACCCTGTTCGCAGTTGCTCAGGCCTCATGTGGCCTGTCAGCAAATCTGTTTGGTACTCAGAAATATGTCCAGCCACTGTTCCTCCTGCAGTCCTAATCCAAGCCAGCGTCATTTTTTCACCTGGGGTAAGTTAATTTCTAAGTAATCTTTCAGCTGTGCCCTTGCCCTGTGGATGTCTTTCCCCAACACAGTGGCTCTATCCATTGTTTTCCCAGCTCAGAACTACTTTATTCATTATCAAGTAAATGAAACACGCAAAACTGTTGTGCTTACTCAACAATAGTAATTATAGGTAATAGACAAGCTGAATCAAACAAATGGTGCTCACTTTGTTCTACAGAGCATATGAATGACTTGGTTTCAGAGCTACTGAGCTGCCTTGCACAGTGTCTGTGCAGTTTTACATTCCGAGCAGGGTGTGTCAAGAGTGTCTACACATCCCCCTCAGCACTTGCTCAAACACATCTTGTCGGTCTCTGGCTTAGCATTGTGTAGAAGTGAGAACCTGTACAATGTATCCTCTGAAGGCTCTGCTTAATTGGCTCTGCTCCATCCCATTTCGTTATTTCTCCCTGCTGTGAGATGAAATGGACATTAACAAGGTTGTCACTGGAGAAAAAAGAAGTGCATCTTATAACTGTAAGACACTCGATCCACAAAAAATGGTAGAGCAATTACATAAATATATTCAGCCATCTGCACCATCTAGGCTTTGGAAGATTCAAGCATTGTAGTTTGTTACCTACATGATCTTGGGAAAGCTGGAAGATTCTCATGTTTTCTTCCTCTGTGTGATGATGTTAATTTCTGTTACTGAGGCTGTTCTGGGATTAAATAACAAGGGAAGAAAGCAGTAAGCACTGATATTTAGGCTATCCCCTGTTAGCTTGTGCCCCCTTGTCTGAGTTTTATTGCTGTGAAGAGACACCACGACCATGGCAACTCTTATAAAGGCAAACGTTTAATTGGGGCGGGCTTGCAGTTTCAGAAGTGTATTATCATCACGGCAGGAAGCATGGCAGCGTGCAGGCACACATGGTGCTGGAGCAGCCAAGAGCTACACACCTTGATGTGAGGGTAGCCAGCAGGAGACTGTCTTCTACAGGCAGCAAGAAGACTTTGGCACAGTGGGCAGGGCTTGAGCACGAGGAGACCTCAAAGCCCAGCGCTACACTGACACACTTCCATCAACAAGGCCACACCTACTCCAACATACCCACACCTCCTAATAGAGTCATTCCCCATGGGCCAAACCTGTGGGGGCCAGACCTATTCAAACCACCACATCCCTTGAAGAAAGCAGTTTCTTTCCCCTTTCTCTCTCTAGGTTTTTCTTTTTCTCTGAACTCAGTTTCTTTCCTTCTTTGGGGTGTGTGTGGGGGGAGATAAGCAGTTAAAAAGCTGTGTGCCTTAGTCTGTCATTTCAGCCAATCAGATGCCTCAACTCTCTCTTCCTTTGTCAGTCAACATGTGTTTAGTAAGGGCTGAGGGTGGAGCACTATGAAAGGAGACAAATATTTAATTCCACCTTCCAGTTCTCCAGGCTTGTTATTCCAGTTCACAGGTGGAAACCCGATCTCATCTGGAGCAGGAACTTCTTCAGTGTTAATCTGTTGTTACTGAACTTGTTAAAAGTCTTGCTGACACACAGAAGAAAGTGCTTCCTTCTTCATCAGAGGCTTGCTGGTTAATCTAGACAAGCTCAGGGGCACTGGTAGGAAGTGCTCTTTTCACTGCCGCAAGGAGGATCCAGTTAGGTGGGCATTTAGAGAGGAAAGACTGCTGCTTTAGAAAGGAAAGACCTCTGTCAAGAGCAAGACTCATTTCCTCATGTTCTTTACTGTCCAGGATTTCTTTTACTGTTCATGTTTGGAAAAAAAAAAAAAAAAAAAGAAAGGAAACAATGAAACATTTTAAAGTTGTTCTCTTAATAGACTAGACTATACTTTTAATTATTAATGATAAGCTTTGTGTCAAAAAGGGTTTTTATGGCTTTTTTAAGAATACATGCAATTTGGTGCTGAAGAGATGGCTCAGTGGATAAAGTACTTTCCACAAAGCATGAAGACCTGAGTAGAGATGCCCAGAACCATGAAAAAGCTCAGGATCCCCCAGACAAACTAGCCAGACCAAGTAGAAGTGGCATGTTCAGAATTCAGCAAGCGACCCTGCCTCAATAAATACTGTGTAGAGTGACCAAAGAAGATACCCACTGTCAGCTTTGTGCTTGTTACAGTGCATTCATGCACATATGTAAGTGTGCACATACCACACAGAGCTGTATCAAAACATGAGAACACACATGCACACATATGTATAAGTGTGCATATGTCACACAGAGCTGTATCAAAACACATGAGAACACACATTCACAAGCACACAAAAAAAGAAAACATGAAATGTTAGCCTTCCGAATTACAGAGGGAGCACAGGAGTGAAGAGCATGGGTAGGGCATTCAGAGTAAAGTTAGTGTTGGGGCATGACCCGTAGAATTGCCTGTAATCAGGTGACCCATTTGGGTTTTGTTTTGTTTTATTATTTTTTTGTTTTGGCTTGGTTTGATTTTGCAATCTACTGCTCAGTGTGATGAAAGTAGAATGATTACTCAGGGGAGTCTAAACTCTGTTTGCTGCAGAAATCTGGTAGGAATATTTTTAAGGAGTGCATGTGAGCTTGGCCCAGTGTGCTCCAAGAGGCTGCTCACCATCACCTTGCTTGCTTCTAGAAGAGCAAGGACGCATGTCATGAGGCTGCTTCCCATAGCAGTTGTTACTACTTGCTGATGTACCACACCAAACATTACTCAGAGGAAGAATGATTTTCTGAGGGCTGGGTCTGGCCCAGTGCTCTGATTGAGAGACACCAATTCTCCTGTGGTCTGATTTGGTCCTGACACACGTAAGAAAATCTAGGAAACGAGGAGTATGTTCCTTACCCAGCTATTAGATGTCTGCCATTTTCCTCCCCGCCCCCGGCCCCCAGAGGAACCTCCTGAGCTATTTGGCATTTGTAGATGTGCTCCAGGGGCTTTCCGTTTTTAGTTCAAGCCCATATCAGTATTTATACTTGAGGAGAATGTGGAGTCTGAGACTGAACTGACTTTTGAAAACTGAGTAACCAATAGGGTGCTGGCCTCAAGGCCATTCAGCTTGTGATGAGCTGAAGATGTTTCCTAATGAAAATCTCAGCCTAGCTGTGTATGATCTGAAGAGAAATAAGAGTATTCAGCTTAGCACTGTAAAAACACTTGAATGTGTTTTAGTGTCCTTACAGAGTGTGACATAAACCCCAGAATCCTACTGTGCTCTACATTGTAGTCACAGTAAGTGCATCCTGTGAGTTTCTTTGACCCATACATCCAGATACGAAGCTAGTTGGGAAAGCTTAGAGCACTTAGAAAACTTTATTCAGCTTTGAGAATGTAACTTTTTTATTTATCTTTTGGTAAAATACTTGCCAAATGTATGCTGAGAAAAATCGATGAAATAACTTGTGGACTGAGTCTATTTATAAAGCAGTTATAAGTGGAGGGATAGCTTACTGGAGGTAATAGATTCATTTACAAGAGGTGACACAGCCGTTTCTTTTCTTTTAGAATGTTACCGGATGCCTTCCTTGTTGGTCATTGCAAAGCTAAGCTTGAAGTCCTACCCTCATTGCCCTTAAGCTTTAATAATAATAACATACTACTTGCCTCAGATATAGACGTCACATGCATGCAGCAGAATCAGATTCTTAATAAACACATTTAAAAAGTAAAACTACAAAACTTTCTATGTGTCACAGGAAAAAGTTTAATTTGCATCAAGGCTTTCTGCTCCCCAGCTCTTGCAGAATTGAGAGCTGAATCTGAGTAAATGCTAGTGTGTTTTGCTAAGAAGCTTAGTATGTGGGTTTGGATATGGTAGCACCAGACTATTGGTCATAGGGAGCAATTGCCAAGTGGAGAAAATGGAGATAGTTTATTCTTTCCATGTGGGGTGTTTGTGTGTGTGTGTTCTGTAAAGGCACATGAATGTGTAAGTGCATATACCCATGTGTGGGTATTCAGAGCCTAGAGAAAGACATGGGATGTGCTGTGCCATTCTCTGCCTTAATGCCTTTGGACAAGGCCTCTTGTTGAACCAGAAGCCCAGAAGCTCACCTTTCCAACTGGCCCTGATGCTCTCAGGTTCCCATTTTCAGCCCTAGATATGGCGTCACAGACACGTGCATCCATGCCTGTGAGATAGCTATTAAATGGCAGATTAGTGTTGTCACGGGTTAAGAGCTGCTCTGTATTATGCGCATTGCCTTTACATCCTGTTAATACTTGGTGGAGAAGTCCAGTGCTACATGATGGCTAACAAGTGCCTGTTGTTGTTTTGTGGTGCTGGTTTACAGTAGTGAGACTGAAAGCAGAGTCACAGTTGGCTAGAGTAATATGCTGGGAAGTAGACCATCAGCCCCTAGCTTTGGCTCAGTCGGTAGACATTTGATGTTTGTCACATCTTTTGAATACTCTTTGGCCTTGCCACTCCATCTGTTGAACTGAGTTTATAATAATTGCCCTGGTCTATCTCACAAAAAATATCGCGTGAACAAATTAGATAAGTGTAAAAGTGCCTTGGAGGTAGAGCCACTCCATGAATAAAAATTAGTATGATGGAGCTACCAAAAAGTGTGTTTCAGAAGCTCGTCTGCTTCATCTCCAAAAGCTTCTAACTAGATAAGGCTTCATAATGGCTCCTGTTAAGTGAACCAAGCGTGCCTTATCATTTCATGACTAGAGATTTAGAGAAAAGATCTCTATACAAACATTTGTTACCTTGACACAAATATGCATTAAAATCAGTTGTAGCTGGGCATGGTGTGGTTCCTATCTATAATCCTAAGCAGTTGGTAGGCTGAGGCAGGAGGATCATGAATTTGAAGCTGCCTGGGGCTACCTATTCAGTTTCAGGCCAGCTTAGGATGCAAAATAAGATCTTGTCCCTCCCCCACCCCCAAACCTGTCCTGTTTAGAGAAGAGGAAGGAGGAATTGGCAAACATTGGGTAAAAAACTTCAATTACGCAAGCTGGATGATTTCTGGAGATTACTGTAGAAGATCATGCCTATGTTTCAGAGCACTGTCGTGCACAGTTAAATACATTTTTGAGTGTAGATCTCATGTTAAATGTTGTCAACACTATGAAATTTAAGTTAGTCATATTTGAATTAAATAAAACCCTAGTGACTAGTTTTAAACAACTGATAAATGAATACAGCTTGTGTGGTCAGTTTGAAAGGTGAATTTGAGGCAGTTGAGAACTAAGTATGTTCATCACATGTAGGGAAGAAGCACTGACTCTTCTTAGGAGATCATTATTATTTTTAAGGACCCAACATTGCTAGATTGAGATGGTTTTTCAACTTCTGTCCTATCTTAAAGCATGCATTGTTCTGGTCGCTAACAGTTAGCGTTTTCCTTTTCTGTCATTATGATGTGGACAGAACGACTCACTTCAGCTCAAACATGCCCTGAGTCCCAGCACATGGGAAAGGGGGGACGGTGACATCCTCAGAAGGAACTGGAACCACCAAGTGCTGTCATTCCTCTTCCCCCCTCTCTTCACACAAATGCGGTCTGTTGCAAGGTGACAGAGCCACCGTGCTCAATCCTGTGCAAGGTGACAGAGCCACCATGCTCAGTCCTAAAAAGGAAATCAAGCAGACAGTTAACTAGGTATATGTGAAAAGAGGCTCTCTCCATGCCAGCCCAGAAGCTGTCATCTTTGAGTAAAATTGCTCTCTTTCCTTCTGCCAGGGGACCTTTCCTTGTGGCTCTGGGGAAATCTTGGCATCCAGAAGAATTTAACTGTGCTCACTGCAAAAATACGATGGCCTACATTGGGTTTGTTGAGGAGAAGGGAGCTCTGTACTGCGAGCTGTGCTATGAGAAGTTCTTTGCTCCTGAGTGTGGCCGGTGCCAGAGGAAGATCCTTGGAGTGAGTGTTTGAAACTACTTCTTTATTTTTAGTGCCTCTTAAAGCCATGTAGATTTTGTAATAAACCTTCTCATTATTTTTACTTTTTATTTTCTTCTTGCTTTATCAGCCCTCTCTGCTTTCCTCAGTAGTATTTATTATAAAACAAAACAAAACTAAATAGACCTCTAAAGAAGTATATCAGACTCATGGGGTTAATTGTCTTTGGTGTTGTCTTACTGAGTGCCAGCTTGTCTGGTGAAAGGCTAGCCTCTATGGGAAAAATATTTTACTGTGGGTGTGCTACCTCAGCAAGACCTTGTTTGCTCAGGAATGAAGAGGTCGCCCAGGACCACACACACGAGCTCTCAGAACCGACACCTTTGCTGGTTTAAATTAAATTCTGTAGCTTTTGTAAGTTCAGCTTTCTCTACTTATTAGAGTTCAAGCACAGGACACTGATCTCATGAAATATACAAAATATGTAAAATGTGAAGCTTACAATATTTTTATTTTAATGAATATAATGTTTAAAAATGTGACTTCAGTTATAGAATTGTACATGTGATAGGAAAAGCATTTCAAGGTGCAAGTAATAAATAATGATGAATAAATGTACATCCTGTCAGGTAACATCCAAATTTTCAATGACATCATAAAAGTCAGGCATCTACTTTAGATGACCAGTAGTGGGAATTTTATTTTAGAAACCAATATACTTGGCTTTAACATAAAAAGGTTGGAATGGCTTTGCTGAATTCTATCTACTATTCTTAATATGAAACTACAATAAAGAAAAAAACTCTAGAAAAATGTGATTTACTGAAGACATGTTTAAGTAGGTCTGAAACTTTAAAAATAGTTTCAGTTATGTCACCTGACATATTCTATGCTATAATTTTATGCTGGTAATAAAGGAGTATAATGGCCAGCCTGTCCCTTCATAAATGCTGACAGATAATCAGTAAACTTAATGTCAAGTTATCATTTTATAAATAAACACATTCTGTGGCTCATAGAATAATTAATAAAAGTCAATAATAATAAAAAAAACCATAAGACCAGGAAAAGAAAGAATTCCTCTGTTATTAAATATTCTTCAGAAATTACTTTTTAATTGTTGTACCTCTTCTCAATCTTAGAAAACTAACAATTCTTAGAAAACTTACAACCCCACACCTCTTTTTAAAATTTTTTTAAATTTATTCATTTTATATCCTGATTGTAGCCCCCTCCCTCATCTCTCCAGGTTCTACCCTTCCTTCTTCTTCCCCCCATCTCCCTCCCCTATTCCATAAGAAAAGGGGAGCCCTCCTTTACTACCATCTGATCCTAGCCTATCAAGTCTCATTAGGGCTGCCTAGATCCTCTGGCAAGGTCGCCCCGACAGGGAGGAAGTGATCAAAGAGTGGGCAACTGAGTCTGTTTCAGAAATAATCCCTACTTTCATTACTAGGGGACCCATATGGAGACTGAGCTGCTTATGGTCTACATCTGAGCAAGGGGTTTAGGTCCTCTCCATGCATGGTGTTTGGTTTCTGCATCTGTCTCTGCAGGCCCGCATTCAGAAGGGCAAATAGAATAGACACCCAAAGCAGTTGAAGAGAGGGAACAGAATGGGAGCCTACCATTGATGTACTCTGAAAGACTCCACCCAGCAGGGGATCTACACAGATGCTGAGGCTCACAGCAGAGCACAGGGAATCTATGGAAGGGGGGTTAGAAGAACCTGTGTGGTGTGGGAGGGGGAACTGGACAGGAGCTCCACAAGGAGACTGACAAAGCCAACAAATCTGGGCCCAGAGGTGCCTGCAGATACTGATGCAACCCCAGAGCTCTTAATGATTAAGATCTTTTCCAAATCCTGGAGTATTTCACCAGAAGGCCATGATGGACTGGGTTCCTTGCATTTGTAGTACACACACTTCTCTCAATGGAGTAAGTATATAGTACAGTTACAGCTGATCCAAAAAGCTAAACACTCAATGACCTGATTGGATTATTCTGATTACATTATTGCTTCCGTAATGCACTGGAGTTTAGGTTTGTTTTAGTTTTTAAATGCTTCCCCCTCTTTCATGACATTTTCAAGATAATGCCATGAAATTTGTTTTGAGTTAATGCGTCCTGACACCCTGTGAAAGAAAGCAGAGTGTGCTACAGCAAGCACTTGTGGAATACTTCCCTATTCACTGTGTGTGTAAAGGTTGGTGATAATGGCTCTTCTTAGGTGTATGGGTTTGTATTTATGAGAAGCACACATATTGCAATAGCTTCCAGGGATGTCTGATTCTGCCACTGAGCATCCCTGGTTTCTTTGAGGAAAAGTTCAAGACAGAGACGAAATGCATGTCTATTTTGAGTTAGCTTGGTACACCAGTGAGAGTAGGTATTGGTGTGTTTATTGTCTTTTTAAATCTGTCTGACTTTCTATAACAGGAAGTCATCAATGCTTTGAAACAAACCTGGCACGTGTCCTGTTTTGTGTGTGTGGCCTGTGGAAAACCCATCCGTAATAATGTTTTCCACTTGGAAGATGGAGAACCGTACTGTGAGACAGGTGAGATAATAAGGCATTCGTGCCTTAGTTAAGAATACAGATGAATGTTTGTTCAGCTATAAAGTTAAGAGAAAAGCTAGGAAACAAGGTTTCCTACTTGTTTTAGAAGTATTAAGTATTATTCCAAATAAATAGCAAAATAATAATAACTGTTTGACTTTGTCAAGACAAGCATTTCCAACTTCATTATGAAATTAAGGTCAGCATTACTTAGTAGGAAAAATATTATGTTCAGATCTCCAATCATCTATAGATATGAATTCCACCCAAAATGTAGCTTAAAGACACATGTAGTAGTAATGACCACCAAGTAGACATAAGTACAAGAAATGTTCAACATTCGAATGTTACTGCTTTGCTTTTTAAAGCCACAACCTTGAAAATAAATGAAAAATCCTTTGCCACCTTTACTGAATAGAAGAATAATCCTGGCTTAGATTGCTCCCTGGTAAAGTTGTTTTTAGTCATTTGGGTTCTGTGCACCTACCTACTCCGTTTGTTTTGTTACCTGAACACCTAACATTTCCTTTTCTTCTGCCACATCGGAAAGTGAACTTTCTCACCATTTACTCTTTGTTCAGATATTGCTTTGACAAAGCGTATTTCAAAATATGAAGCATGCTTTCCTATATTCTGCCTCCACTCACTACCACAAACTGTTCCCACTGTTGACTTTTAATCTTACTCTAGATTGAAATGCAAAGCGTGGTCCTAGAAGAAGGGACTTTTGCACAGTGGTAAAGTTCCAGAAGCCATCAGCTTTTGTCTGAGGCTGGTTCTGCATCACTCAACAGTTTGCTCACATGGCGCTGTGGCTCTCACCTCCCCTTAGCCCCTTAGTCAGGGAGGGTTTGGCTCTCTTCCAGATTGTCCACCAGGAAGCCCCAGAACCTCCAATAAAACACCGCATGGGTTGTTAGCAGTAAAGTTGGCTATAAACTGCTTACCGTCCTCAGAATACTGCATGTTTTGCAGCTACTTGTTTTTTGTTTTTTTCTGAAGAGGAACTTAGTTTTTGTTCAGTTGGTTGGCTGGATTGTGACTTTAGTAGCTTTGTAAGACATCCTGACTAAGTGTACCAAAACATGTTTTAAGAAGCCCTAACAAAAAACTAATGCACTGCCTGCAGAGGGGGAATCATGATCTTGTTTTTATTCTTCCTTAACCTTCAACCAGTTCCTATTTCAGTGTTCCCATCTCAGTAGATGGCTGCACTGTCCACTGTCCAGACACTCAGGATTCCTCTCTGTTCTTTCAAACCCAGTCTAACAAGTAATTCTTGGCAACTCCACTTGCAATGTATATTGGATAATCCTCTCCATCCATCTCCAGTGTCACCACCATGCCCATCTTAACAAAAGAAATTGTGGCTGGTTTTGTTGGCATAGTACAGCTAGGAACTCAGTCACAGTCCTTGTTGGTGTATTTTTTTTTTATCTGTTTTATTGTTTTATTGGGTTCTTAGACCTACCACCCTTCCAACCCTTATTCCACCCTAATCCCTTCCAACCTCCCAATGCTAGGTAGGAGAAAAAGAAAGTTAGATGGAAAAGGGGACATAGACCTTTATAGGCGACTTCCTGCTGGTTAGGGACATAGAGTTTTTTTGAGGCAAGTCCAGTCTTCATCAGAATACCCAATAGTCCAGCAATCCAGCAATCCAGCAATAGCAAACACAACAGTAATCACAGCAGCAGCAGCTACTGCTGCTGCCACCTCAGGCCTTCTTGGGGTTCTCCCATTTATACCCTCTTCAGAGTTTCCAGAATCAAACTATCTATAGTTGGCAAAGATCACACCCTTACTAGTGCATGAGGCAAATCATAATCACCTGCTATGAAGCAGCCTCTTATCCCATACCTAGGATTAAAACAAAAACATATTCCCAAAATGTCACTGGGTTCTTTAAGGAACCAAAATTCTCACTACAAGTCCTCGTTTGTGAAAGTGCCCTGAAACCTGTATTGAATGCTAACCAGTAAGATTTGCCAAATTTGTTATAAGTTTATATTAACTAGGCTCATTGTTGCAAATGATTGAAAGTCTTCTTGCAGTTCCTTGAAACATGCAAGTGTAACAAAAACTATTCAAAACAGTGATCTCTATTCATGCATCTGGGCATTTAAACAGAGAGACATGTAACACAGAAAACATATTTAAAAAAACAAAACCCTGTTTCATAACAAGGTTTCCAATGCTGAACATAGTATCAAGCTAGGTATTGGACCATCTGCAGAGACTGCCTGGTCTCCCATCTAATCCAGTTAGGAAATTCCAACCAAGGTGTCCCAGTCCCCCTCAGTCTTAACCTTTGCATCTCATTTAACTTCCATCTTACCACTGTTCTCTGTGACTGTCATTCCAAAGCTTCACTGTGTTTCAGTGGTGTCTCTCTCCTTCCCTGATGCAGATTATTACGCCCTTTTTGGAACAATATGTCGTGGATGCGAATTTCCCATAGAGGCTGGTGACATGTTCCTGGAAGCTCTGGGCTCCACCTGGCACGACACCTGCTTTGTGTGCTCTGTAAGTAAACTGTGCTGTGCTGGTCAGAGCTCAGTGCTTAATGGAAGTAACAGCACTTTGCTGTTTCCGTTCCTCAAAACTAACAAGCAGTGGGGTTTGGTGTCCTTAAATGTTGGGTTTGAAATTATTTAAATATAAGAAGATCTTACCCTTCAATGCTGTCTTGTTTCTCAGGAGAATATATTTTTTCCTTTTTTAGAAGTATGAGTTCTTAAATTCTTTTATTAAACAGTTTTTTTTTTGATACATTAGGTATGTCTTAAATAGAAAACCAATTATAAAAGACTGGAGAGCCGGCAAGATAGCTCAGTTTTCTTCCTAACTGATAGATTATGGATTTTCTTTTCTTTTTGAAACTATGAACATGCAAAAAATACTTACCTATCTCGCTTGCTACTTTAATGCCTTTGGGTTTGATTTTATTTATTTGTAGTGTATGTATGTGTGTTTGTACACATGTATATGTTCGTGTATTTATGTCCTTGGTGGGGACTGATAGACAACCTCAAGTGTCACCCTCAGAACACTGGCTACCTCCTATGGGACAGAGTTTCTCATGGCCTAGAACCTAGCAATAGGAGACCCTCAGGACCCTCCTCTTCTCCTCTCCGGGCTTGGGATTATAGGACTGCATGTGCCACCATGCCCTGCTTTGTTCATGGTTCCTGGGGGTCAAACTCAAGTGTTTTATTGACTGAGCTGTCCTCAACAGCTCTTTGTAGAGACATGGTCTCACTGTGTACTCCTGGCTCACCTGGAACTTACTATGTAGGTGAGACTGGCCTTGAACTCATAGAGATCCTCCTGCCTCTGCCTCCTGAGTTCGGGAACTAAAAGTGTGCATCACTGTACCTAGTGTTCTGATTTATATTTTTAGTGATTAAGATAGATCAAAGGATTAACATTAACCTAAGATAAGTTTTATGATTGAGAAAGCTCATATTCAGTACAGATGCTTCATTCCAATATTTGATTTCTGTTGCTGCTGTTAGATTTAATCATATCTAATGGTTTTTTTATTCCCATTGTGTAAAAGTATTAGATAATCGTGAAATCAAATGATTTCTCCAAATATTACCTTTGAGCACATTCTTGTTCTTATTTCATTCATCTTTTAGACTTCATACAGTTTATTAAAAAGAAGCTTTTACATATTTACCTTTTCAGGAAGATCTTCTCTTGAGCATTGTCATTTCCAAGACAGCAGAAACATCATGAAGGCAAAAGTGTGGGTGGCTGACCACAAAACTTACCAGGCAGATACCACCCAAGATATTCACTATAGAGTCAAGTTAAATCAGTTCTTTCATGAATGGATAGTTTTATTCGGGAAGTAAGTTAAAAAGCCAGCCTGTTGGTGCTGCAGAGATGCCTTGCTGCTCTTGCAGAGGGCCCAAGTTTGGTTCCCAGTACTCATATCAGAGAGCTTACAAGCAGGCCTGCACTCGTACACATGCTCAGACACATG
This sequence comes from Meriones unguiculatus, assembly GCF_030254825.1. NCBI lineage: Eukaryota > Metazoa > Chordata > Mammalia > Rodentia > Muridae > Meriones > Meriones unguiculatus. Next base: position 64,184,901 of record NC_083358.1, read on the forward strand.
CACGTGATAAAAGATAAAGCAAACTCGAAATAGTAATAACCTATGGCCAGTGTGCTACAGGGCAGACAGACAGTTGGGTTTGGTTATGCTTGGCAAAGGAGTTGACCTGTGTTTCTTTTTGAATGTTTTAATTGTATGAGGAAACAGATTCAAAAGACTGATTAGAATTTGTATATGACGTTTTGATGTATTAACATTTTCATTAGGAGTAAGTGCTTTCCTCTTGGTAAGGAAGAAAAATCATCAATGATTTAAATAAATCAGACTGTATTCCAGAAAAAAAAAAAAATCACTCTTTGCTTTCCAAAGATGACATGAAATGTCGTAGCACTCATGAAGTGTCACGGTGTCTCACACAACTGTGCTGTCACTCATTGGGGAACAGCAGTCACTTTCTGTTGGGAGGTTGGATTTAAGTGATGATATTCTTTTAAGTATTGCTTCTTTCTCTCTTTCTCTCTCTCTCTCTCTCTCTCTCTTTCTCTCTTTCGCAGGTGTGTTGTGAAAGTTTGGAAGGGCAGACGTTTTTCTCCAAGAAGGACAAGCCACTTTGCAAAAAACATGCTCATTCTGTGAATTTTTGAAAATCAACAGTTCCAGGAAAGAGAAGAAATTTGAAGAAAAGGAGGAAAATTAAAATTACCGTTTAATTTTTAGTTTTAATATTTATATGGCATTCTAAAATACTAGTATCCCTGAAGGGATAAACTCCATCATTAAAACCCAAGTCTGTAACAAAACACTTGGCTTCAGAAAGCCCAGACAGTTTGGCATTTATTATGACTTGCCTGTATTTTCTGCCCATGAAATGGCCTTTATAAAAATCAATTTCCTGGCTATTAAGTTCATCTTAGAATAAATTAGCAAAGGATTACATTTTAGAATTAAAAACTCTTGCCTCTATGCTGAAGTACACTTTCTTTCATTGTCAGGTAGCTATGAGAGTCCACAGAAGGCAATAAAAGTGCCTTAAACTTTATTAATAAGAATAAATTGTTTAATAACCTATTTTTATCTTTAGAATAGTAAGTAGGGGTTTAAATACATTTTATGAGTAGGAGGTATCTTTTTTTTTCTTTTTAGTATGTGCACATGATTTGGTCTTATCATTGGTCTTTTCAGTAAGAAGGTCTAGGAGAGTTTTTGATCCAAGTGTGTCATGCCTGTTAAGAGATTTTGTCACCTCTTATGTTCTCCTAAAGGCTGCCATGTTGTTTAAGGCTGCGGATGCTGGCTCTTCTGCAGATGGGGCAGTTTGTCTGCATTGTGTGTGGCCCAGCACCTGGCCTATACTGCCATCTTTCATTCCAAGATGAAGATAGTTTAATAGTGTTAGACGCTAATAGTTTTTACTCTCTTTTTAGAAGAGAGTAGGTAAAAGATAAGGGAAATAGAAATTGGAGGAATGAAGCAATTGTACCTGGAAAGTATAAAGAACCACTTTCCCCTTACCGATTATGGACTGATTAATTTTTACAGTTGTGTCTCTGACTGAAGATTTGAAAAATTCTTACCCAGTAATTTTTTTTGTGGGGGAGGGGTTAGGGATTATGATAAGATCCAAGTCTGTATTGTTACTGTGTCTTTTGCTTATTTGGAGTTGTTCTGGGATTTTGTTTGTTTGGTTTTTGTTTGGGATTCTTTTCTGAGTTAGGCAACTTTTATTCTCTGGTGGTTGGTAGTATGGGGGAACCATGATGTATCACTTACATCGCCCTGCCATCTGTTCTCCGTGATTGGGCAGAGCATTGTACAGGCACCACTTGTAGTCAGGAAAATTTCCGTGAGACCGCTGGCAGTATGGCTCACTGCCCAGGGAGAAAACAGATTATGAGATTTATTATTTTTCTCTTTGTTTCTACAATGAATGAAAGCCCAGGATCCTGCTGGGGTATAGGTTGAATCTGTTGGGGACAAGGTGCTTTCAAAATCCAGACAGAATTCCTAGGTTCTTGCTGCCCCTCTCCTCACCCCATCACTCAAGTGCACCTGTTCACCCTTTGTGTGTGTGTTGGAGAGGAGGTCTTAAACTACAGTATTTGTTTAACCTCCCTAAGAACTTTCAAGGCATCTGTCCTGAAAGCTGCTAATCAAGGGTCTAGTAAATTTATATTAAATGCAGATAATAGTGAATGGGGAGGGGGGATAAATGGACAGCAGGGGTGACACCAAAACTTTGCAAACCAAAAGCTTCTCCAGTAGCAGCCCAGACTACCTCCTCACCTGTGCTGGTAGGGAGGCCAGGAGTGTCATCGATGGACCTTCGTGCCTTAGGTCTCTTTGCTGTTGCAGTGACCAATAGCAGACTTGATGGCTCATGTGCATTATCTCAGATCTCAATGTCAGGCTTCATCTTTATACTGCAAAATAAATTGGTGATTTTGTTTTGATGTGATAGTTTTGTTTTGTCTTTTAGATGATGTGCCAAGGTAACATTTGAGAACATTTGCACATTTGACAACATTTACCTATTCAAAAATTGTTTCTTTGACTTGGATTCCTTATAAAGTTATCTTTCTTTAATGATATCATTTTTATTTAGCCTTTAATGCTATGTGTTATTTGTGGAGCATAATGCTGCATATTATAACACTATTTCTCTAAATTTAATTCCTAAAAGGCTGTTGTGGCTTCCCGATTTGGCATTGTGTCTTTATTCTTTTCCCATTTTATGGCAAGTTTTGTGTCCATTCCTAAGGCAGTGACTCCTGGGAGATGAGTTCTGATCCTAACCAGAGGAGTCTACCTGCAGTGAAGCTGGCATGCTTCATTCACCAGCATGGCTCTCTTAAGCCTGGCACAGCACTTTGCTCTGCTGGCGGCCTCCCTGGGTATTCACTGAGTCTCTGTGTCAGTAGCATTCTTTCAGTGTTACGCTTTCACTGCAGAGCATTGAGTTTTCCCCATGCTAGATGTGTATTTTGAAGGCTCTTTGATAAACCCCAAATGGAAACCATAGTGCATGACTCTTAATGTTCCTCATTCGATATCCCATTCTCAAGACTTTGATGGGCCCAGATTAATGCTGCTGCTCTAATTGTTTGGGCTAACTGTTGCCTGCTGAGGTAACAATCTCTGCCTGTATTCCTGGTGACTCCATGTTTCCCGTTGGTGTGGTGGCCTTCCCCATGTAAAACTAAAGCCTACTTGTTTGACCATAGTATTAAAACAAAAGTAATCATTTATCCTTTGAATACTGATATAAAACTATGTTTAAAATTATCTACCACAAAATGTACTCTTTTCCAGGAACTTTAGGTTAGAAGAACTTCCATAGAAAAGCAATTGCTGCAGTGTGAATCTGTGTGGTATTAATTTTTTGACATTTGCCATTCAGTCATCTCCATTGGAGTAGAGGAAAACGTATGAGATAGTCTTACACAAATATACCCTCATTTCATTCTGTCCTTCACCTCCAGATGTCTAAAGTGTTGGAATTAGATGCTTTCTGTGTATGCTGTCTTTTGTGTCTTTGCATTTTTAAGTTTTTGTACACTTGGTCTTTTGCTTTTGGATGTTTTCTAATTAAAAACAAATCACATGAGAATTGTAATCGGTATAGTGATACTTTAATGAGCACATACTCAATAAACAACAGCAATGATGGCAACACACGTGCCTGGTTTTTCTCTCTGGGTGGTACTTTCACTTAAGAGAACTGGGGAAAAGTCACGTTCCATCCTCACATGACTGGACAAGGCGTACCAACCACTGAAGAGTCTCTGCCATGGTACTAGCCAAACCAATGCCCCAGGCATCTGAAAATGTTACACTCACTGTTATACACCTTTTGTACTTTGCATGTACAAAGCCTATAAGACATGTATATAAGTTAGGAGGTAAGCTGAAATTATTTGCTGGAATGGCCTAGTACCGTGCCTTGTTATGTCATAGATCACAACCAGAGAAGGAAGTCCCCGATCTTCACAGCTGGCATCAGCCAGGATGCATCCCATGGCATGGATCCCATGCACCCCTCAGCTCGCTGATTACCTGGTGCAGCACTCGGTAGGCTCCCTCACGTCTTCCTCTTTTGTTTTATCAGCTTAAGGGAACTACCCACCCCCCGCCTGTATAAATTTAGAGGATGTCTCTGTTTCAGGCTACACATGGGGAATGGGAGAGAAACTCAAGTCTATTTTGCTCACAGTATATTAAACTCCAGAAGCCCAACTTTTAAGGGCATCGAGTCTGCCTCTGACGTTTTAATAGCTGCTGTTTGGTTTCTGTCAGTCACGTCATTGCACATTAAAATGCACCGACAGAATAAGAGATCTGTCATTCCTTCGTTAAGAAACAGTAATCCAGTACGAGATTTATAGGCTTAGGTCTCAACTGTGTGCTCACAATAAACCCGCCTTCAGTGCACAAACCAGAGCACCCTCCCCACCAGTCAGTGTTTTCTGCTCACTTGTCCCCAACATAAGACTATCAAAGGTTTTCCAGCTGAACCACATATAAAACCTTTCTGCCAGCAAAAGCTTAATGTAGGTTGGCAGTTTCCCTTTTTGAGTACTCTCAGACAAGATCTTGGTTCTATCAGAAACACATCGGCGCTGATGTATTATTAGCAGGCCTGGTGTTAATTAGGGAGAATTACCAGAAATAGTTTGCCTTGTGGAAATTTATTACAGAATCACACTTGACTGATGGCAGAATAGGAGTTGCTGAGAGAGAGCAGCTCCCACTCATAACCACTAATTAATAGGGTGCCAAAATTCCGCAGAGAAGGTTTCATCCCAAGTGTGGGAGCCTCGCAGGGAAAATGGTTCCTGTGCAGTACTTAAAATTTAACAGAGGAAAGGAACCGGACACATGGCTACCTAACAGAATGGCAGGCTGCGGGGGCCATTGGGCTGAATGAGTGAGAGGGCTTAACTCCATAAGTGCCGAGCCTCAGAGCCGCCTGTGAGTATGAAAAGGTTATATACGCCCAGATCTCGCTATATAGCCCAAGCTGGCTTGACACTTGAAATTCTCCTTCCCCAGTCTCTGTAGTCCTGTGATTCCATGCTTCTACCATAATGCCAAACTCGTGCATATTATTATCTTTAATGTGGCAAGTGTCTGCTTCCCAAGCCTTGTTTTATGAAGGGAATTCGGTGATCACCATGTTGCCTGTGGTAGGTTATTCTTATTCTTGATTCCATGATTTAGAGCCTGTCTGTAAAGGTAGCGGGCTCATACAGTGCTTAATAAGAAAGGCGTGGCTACTGCCCTTGACCGTGTCGGAGGAGGGGGCGGTACATCTAATTATGATTGGCATAGTGGCAGAGCACTGGGGGGAGCCCTCCTAAATTACAGCTTGCCAAGAAAGCGATTTTTTCCCCTTTCTATAAATGCATGTAATTACACACAATAAAGCTTGGAGCTGTTGTTTAGTGTAGAAGAATAAAACATTTCCATGTCAGAAAACCACTGATTACTGACCTCAGGGAGAAAAAAAATAAAACAATTTAGAATTCACAGAGGGTCTAATTTTTCAATTTCTCAGTTATGCCAAATGCAGTTCCCAAGGAAAATAACTCGTGTGCCAGGCCCGGGAATTGATTGACATACTCTCTCTGGGAGTCATGTTTCAAAAGACAGTTTCAAAACCTCTGCGTCCAAAGTGTTCTAGTTGGATTCCAAGTTAGATTTTCATTTTTGCATTCTAAACTGTTGTATTTGTTCCCTAGTTCAAATATAACTTGGATTTTTCTTTTCTCACCCCTCCCTCCCCCACTCTTTGTCTTTGCTTGTCTCCACACAGCTGGTGCCCTTGTAATTGACTCAACAGTCTTGTTTCAGGTATTGACATCAGTTTTGATACCTTCCTGTGTGCCTTGTGCTTTGACTAGTGTGTCACTAAAAACCTAACTTTTCTCTAGGTCAGAGAGAAGGCGGTTGGTGCTTCTGTGACATCATAGCCTATTAGTTTTGCATAAATAAAGGTTTTCTTTTGTGAGACCCTATGTTGATGTCTTTTTGACTCTGGAAGCTTTGTCCCTGTTTGCTTGACAGTGCTTTCAATGTCCAGTGATAATGAAGTAGAGAGCAGAAAACATGGAACTTCACTATGTTAAATTGATTCTATTTCATCACCTGACACCTGCCATTCATTTTGCTCCGTTAAACTATTATGCTAGTGTGTAAAACTTTTTGTTTGTTTGTTTTGTTTCTTTTGTGTATGTGCGTGTTTTGAAACAGGGTTTCTCTGAGTAGCCTTAGCTGTCCTGGACTCCCCTTGTAGACCAGGCTGGTCTCAAACTCACAAAGAGCTGCCCACCACTGACTCCCCAAGTGGTGGATTACAGGCATGCACCATCACACTTGGCCCTGTATAAAGCTTTTTATGGTACCATTTTTAATTTTTTGAATCAAAAAAAAAAAGAAAGAAAAGAAAAGAAAGAATTAGGCTGGCAGGTTCAGAGGCAGATTATTCCTGAGAAAGGATTCTAACCCGGGCACATCCATCATAACCAGGTTAGTCCTGCTCTCTCAGGCTTCAATGCTTTTTGATAAAGCCACCACGGATTTTAGTAGTATAAATTAAAGCAAGAGGCAGAGTGTTTTGCTTGTTTGTGTTATGTTAGTTTGCATCTAACCAAAACAGAAATCACATAGTAATTTAATAGAAGTTAAGGAATTTGGCTTGAGGAATTGTTAAGCAGATGCAAGATAGCAAAGTAATGATGAAAATACATAGAAAAGTCTAGACTATAAAGGATGGGAGAGGTCAGTAAGTGCTTGGCACAAAAACTAGGCACCCAGGTAAAACAAAACAAAACAAAACAAAAAGCCGGGCAGCCTGAGAAGGAGGTCTGTCGCTATGGTGAGTGTTCACCTTGTTGGAGACAGTGGTTTCAGTCTGCAATGACAGAAACGTTCTCTAGGTTACCGAGAACATTACTATAGAACTCAACCTTATTTTCCAGCACAAAGCTGTTGGTGGCTGCTTGAGGAGACGCTGCTACTTCGGGCACAGGCAGGCCCGAAGAGAAGAGAGAGCAGTATGGCCAGAGACCACCGCAGGGTGTGACCACGTCGTGAAAGGCCCCCACTCTGGACTCAAGGTGGAACAGTGCACCATTAGGTGACTGTGCACATGTGCAGCACGGGATCAGACAGGAAAGCAAAATGCAACATCCCAACCGGAAGAGCTGCTCCTTGCTGCTGCAGCGTGCTTCTTGGCATGGCAAAGCTTAGCACTGACTGCAACGAAAGAAAACTGCTGGAGGCTACAGATGGGCCTCCAGCCTAATATCCTAGAAAACACTGAAAGGGAAGTTTGGAACTGGACATCAGTTACTGACACTGGATTCAAAGGAAAACCAGTTTCTCCACTGAACTGACTTCTGTAAGATAGAACATTGTGCATCGTGCGGAATTACGCGGCCAAGCAAGCTGAGGCTGAGGCTCATTCAAGCTCTTACCTAACATATCAAAGGCCAGGGTTTACTATCACAGAAACAAGCAAGGTTGAACAAGAAAATCCAGCCTGGTGTGAGGGCTCACACCTGTAATCCTGATACTCAGGAGACCAACAAGAGAATTGTCATGATTTTAAGGACAGCCTATACATAGTGTGACCTTATTCTAGGCCTACCTGGGCTATGGAATAAGACTTTATTTAAGAAAAAAGATGGCTGCAGATGGACTTCAATTGGTAGAATAGCCTAGAGTTTCACAAGACTCGGTTTGAACACTGGCATAGCGGTACATGCCTATAATCCCAGCAGCGGGAAAGTAGAATCAGGAGGTTCAACAGCTGACGGTTGTCTTTCATCTTACATGGGGAACTCAGAGTTGTCTGGATTACATGAGGAAAAAATGAAGGGCACAGAAGGGTAAGGGGAAGAGAAGAGGTTTCAGTCTAACCTGCAAATGTCTAGAATAACCGAATGGTTCGAAATAAGAATTGAGATAGGTACTAGGACATGAGCAGAGAAAATTTTGCATACACTCATATTCCGCCATAGTGCTTTTCATGTATGAGAAGGGCTGAATGAAACATTTGCTACTCAATTGGGACTTGAGGTTACCAAGTTACTCTTTGTGAGCCTTTGTATGTGCGCATTAATCACCTTCATAGGTAACAGTTTCCTGTGTGCAGGAAAGGACAAGAGGGTAAATCGGATTTGTTGTATTTGTTGTAGAGGCATTGTAACTTGTGAGCTGTCTTATCCTCTGTAATCTGAGGGAACACTATCGATTGAAAGCACCATACCTGTAATAAAGTTCGTTCTTTTTGCCAATATTTTATCCTCATACCAGTATAAGAATTAGCTAGTAGAATATGATCAAGATGCAGTTTCTCTGAATGCCAGTACAAATTATTTGTCCAAACCATTGATAGCCAAGCATTTTTAATCCATTTTTAGAGATGAGGAATTGAAATAACCCTGAGAAGTCATTTTCTAAAAATATACACCCTCTGCCTGGAACATTTGAGAGTTAGACCTTTTAGTAGACTAGGGGCGTAATCCATTTACTTTGAGTCCCTCTTACTAATAAGAGCTATTTCTCCGCTAGCCATAGTCAAGAAAGAAGTGCGTTTGATGGAACACGCAGCACTGAATGCTGTATCCACCAGACGTGCAGTTGCCTGTTGCACAGATGTCAATATTTGGGAGTCTTGTGTTGGACCATCTGTTCTTCAAGGTATTTGCGATGTGATAGTTCTCTCTGCAATGTGCCATTTGCTGTCCTTTGTGTTTTCGCTACATTTCACAGACCACACCTTATGGTTCTAAAAAGCAACAGGACTCGTGAGAGAGGATTGCTTTGAAGTTTTTAAATCATATTTGAAACACCAAACGTGATTATTTGCTAATTAGAAAACTACAGGAGAGGCTATTAACATTGCTTCCTCACACTGAAGTCTCTGATGCTATGTAGAGGATGGCAGAAAACAAGTCAGCATAGTTGACACCCAGTAATGTTACTTTCTCTGCTGAATTTAGATCCCAGTGGGAGACTGAAGAATGAAGGATGGAAAAGGCAGAGGGAGGGAAACTGCATGTATGCCCACATACACGGACAAGGTTCCATAGATCCTGATTTTATTCATTTGAAATGAAAGCTGTGCTCTTTAGTAATGGCTCACACCAGTGCTAAGTCTACTGAAGCATAGCAGGAAAATCCAGCTGCCTGCACATCTGTTTTACATGAGCCTTCAATCATCGGTAGACACTTCTGCCATCTGAGTGGATGTCTGGGTAGGATATGGCTATGCGACTTTCTAAGAAATCCACTCTGGAAGACATTGAAACAAAATTCACGCATGCCATGTCCTCTGCCCAGAAATTATAGACTCATCTGGGTGGTGTTAAGGATTTGACTTATTGAATGTGCTCACACCTGCTTCTTACATTCAACTTGTTAATCCTTTGTTCAGAAAATGAGACATTGTGAAATATGTGAACGGGCTGCTATGACTTAAACCTTAAGTGTTTAGGCTCTTAATCTGTCCGGAGCTAAAATAACACTGATGGGATAAAGTGGGGTTTGGACTTCTATTGCGCCCATGATGCTTTAGAAACTTTAACCGCTCACATTGGGATCTACAATTTTTGAGAGTGTTGGCCTGCTCTCCAAGGGGCAATGAAGCATTCTCTTTAGATACTTACAAAATAATTTTTCAGTTTGGTTTTTGAGACAGGGACTTCTATAACTCTACCTGGACTCAGACTTGCCACATAGCCAAAGATGGCCTTGAATTTCTGATCCTCTTACGTCTACTTCCTGAGTTCTGGGATTAGAGGTGTACACCACCCCACTCCCTGATCAATTGCTTTGTAAATTTTTCTCACAGTTTCACACACACACACACACACACACACACAATGTACTTTTATGATATTCTGCCTCCATTATCTTTTCATTTCTTTCCCTTCTTCTCCATCATGATTGCATATCTCCTACTTTCACATCCTGTGTGTGTGTGTGTGTGTGTGTGTGTGTGTGTGTGTGTGTGTTCACGGGCCACTGCATTTAGTTCAGGCTGCTGCATGATCATGGGTGGGTAGGTACTTGAACAAGGACAACTTCTCAGTAGCTACAGGATTCTAATAAAATTTACTCTTCCAACCAATAAACCGCATACAGCGATATGATGGAGGGCCACTGGAATGTGATCAAGACCAGCTTAAACTATTGCCAAAATTGAGTCGTAACCAATAACAATGGAATATAGTGATTGTGTCTAAATATGCAAGTCATATGCTTAGTGAGAGGAGATCTTATTTACAAGAACATAGTGCTGGCACGTGTTTTTGTGTGTTTGTTTGCTTGCTTAATCATTAGCCAAATTTACATGACAGATGCAGAGCTCTTTGGGAGGAGAGAGGAGCAGAAAGGACACAAGGGAAAAAAAATCTGCCTGGAGAAATGGGTCCCTTCAAGTGCTCTTGTTCGCTGGCCCCACCCTGTCCTCAGCAGAGCAGGACTTAGGCCAGCGCTACCCGCTGGTCTCCTTGGTCTCCCTTGGAGTGACAACCCCAACCAAGCTGCTTACCAGTGTTCGAACCCGTGAAGTCCTCAGCCTCGACTCATCCCATGAATAATCAAACTGACATTTCCAGTGATGTTTGAGACTTCCCAAGCACTTGTGTCAGTTGGTTGAGTTCTGCTTTCCTGATTTTTTTCCCTTGTTTAGGAAATTTGGGACCTTGGAAAAGTAACAGAGCTGGGTGAGCCTACACTGCCTCACTCTTGTCCCCTGACCCTCTTGGAGGCGAGATCTCCAGAGTTCAACAAAGGTCCTGTCGTTAAGTGAGGTAGTGTGGCTCTACAACACAGACCCCTGCGCAGCCCAGTCTTCTGGGAGACAGAGAGGTGTCACACATAAAACAAGAGCTAATCCTCTGTTCAGAAAATACAGCTTCTTACGGAATATGTGAAAGGACTGTGATTCAGGTTAGTAATCCCTGCATAAACTCCAGGTTACCATCAACCCTGGAGATTCATAGTACACATTTTAGCTGTGTGGTTTTGACACTAAGTTAAAATGATTAATAATTGTAATATGGATTTTCCAAAGACATCGGGCCATGCATTACTTTACTTGATGAACACCTTTTCTTTAATTAGTTAAGTGTGTGAGTGTGTGTGTGTGTGTGTGTGTGTGTGTGTGTGTGTGTGTGCGCGTGTGTGCATGCATGTGCACCATGGTGCAAATGTGTAGGTCAGAGTATAGCTCTTTGGAGTCCTTTTTATCCTGACATCTTGTGGATCTGAGAATCAGAATCTCACTGAGGATGTCAGTCCTGTCTAAAATTGTTCCTTTGTTGGTGGAGCCAATGCACAACCTCAAGAAAAGTTGTCCTACATAAGGCTCTTTAGGAGAGGGGCTTTCCTTCCTCTCGTAGGGTATCGGTCCCTTGCCCTGCCTGTCTTCCTGTTTTACACTAGTGTTTCTTAGGCTAGAGGGTGTACTTAGAGCTGCTGAGGGGCTTGATCACACACTGCACTGCTGGCCTGGACCCCAGAGTTTCTGAAGTAGACAATCCCTGACTCTTCCCTGGGGAAGCAGATGCTGCCAGTCATCAGCCTGAATCAGTTCCTGGAGAAGCCCCCAGCAGGCTCTTGCAGACCATCCCTTCTCACCACAGCAAGTGCCTTGGAGCTCTTGCTCCTGAGAGGCTGGGGCACCTCTCCAGAGGTGTGGGAGTGGGGAGCAGGGTGCATTCATTTGCATTTCTAACTAGCCCCAGGTGACCTGTTCTGAGACCACAGCAGACTTGGGCATCATGAAACAACACAGTGAAGCCCTTCCTAGCCAGCTGGTAGTGACTGGATATTTCTCTCCTTTGTGTCTACCAAAATCAGAAAGTTCACATTAGGCCGCTGAAAGTTAGATGCTTAGAAAGATATAATCTGCGCTGGGAATTTTCCAAGGTTTTTCTCCATTGTTCTTTTGTTTGTTTGGTTTGGTTTGGTTTTGAAGACTTTTATGGTCGTATGAGCCTTGGGCAGGGGTGGTAGTGGAACAGGGTTAGCAGACCAGCTTTGCCAGAACCAGAATGCAAATGCATGCAGTGCCATGAACCCAAAGAAGAGTTTGCAGTTCGCTCAAGTCTTCAATGGCATGGTTTTCCACACCATGTCAACCTCTCAAACTTCTTATTACTGTCCCTGTCCTTAAACAAAATGAACCAATAGACCGGCATCCCTAGTGAAAGCTGAAGAGACGGATCCTGCAGGCTGCTCTAGAGTGTCCCTTCACCTGTTCCGACCAGTGTTTTCCTCTAGCTTTATGCTAACTTTACACAAACCAGAGTCGTTTTGGAAGAGGAAATCTCAACTGAGAAATGCTCCCCCTAGGTTGACTCATGGGCAAAGCTGTGATGAATTTTCTTGATTAGTGACTAATACACCCAGCTCACTGTGGGTGGTGCATCCCTGGGCTAAGAAACCTGCGCACTATAAGGAAGTGGACTGATCAAGCCATGAGAAGCAAGCCATTAAGTAGCTTCCTGCCATGACCTCTGTGTCAGCTCCTGTACATGCAGGTTCCTGACTTCCCTCAGTGATGGACTGCAGTATGAAAACGTAAGCTAAGAAGCTGGGCACAGTGGCACATGCCTGTAATCCCAGCACTCTGGGAAGCTGAGGCAGGCACATCTTTGTGAGTTCAAGGCCAGCCTGTTCTACAAAGTGAGAACAGGACAACTAAGGCTACATAGAGAAACCTTGTCTCAAAACAGAAAGAAAGAAAGAAAGAAAGAAAGAAAGAAAGAAAGAAAGAGAGAGAGAGAGAGAGAGAGAGAGAGAGAGAGAGAGAGAGAGAGAGAGAGAGAGAGAAAGAAAGAAAGAAAGAGAAAATGTAGGCTAAAATAAGCCCTTTCCTCCCTAAGTTGCTTCTGCTCGTGGTATTTTATCACAGCAGTAGATATGCTAACAAAGGTGCTTCACTATAGACCCCCTCAGTGGTCTCCACACTGCTTAGTAACTCCTGAAACACACTTTTCAGAATCCAAGATCTGAGCAAGCAGGAAGAGAAGACCCACCATGGGCTTCTTAATCTTTTATGCCAGTGATTCTCAGTCTTCTTATTGCTGTAACCCTTCAACATTGTTACCTCACATTGTGGTGACTGTCCAATCATAAAATTGTTTCATTGCTACTTTATAACCATAATTTTACTACCATTATGGATCATAAGGTAAATATCTGTTAAATAGGATGTTTGAAGTGTGATGCCCAAAGGGGCTGCAACACACAGATAGAACAACTGTTTTAGGTGAAGGCAGTTTTAACTTGGAAACCCATAGAAGGGTCACCAAAGTCCTCAGATCCTCATAAACAAAGCTGGTCACTCACTTTGTTGCAAAGCCTTGTGACTGTCTCTCATTCTACTTGAAAGCCACCATGGGCCTGTGGCCATTCAAATTCCCACAATGACACTGGCTTCTCTTTAAGAGTAGGTTCATTTTTGTTTCGAATTATAGTTTATGTATTTGGCCTTTCTCTACCTTAAAAGATAGCAAGCTGATTTTCCCCCTCCTCCTATCTCCAAACTCCAAACTTGCTTTACTCCTAATAAAAAGAAAAGGCTGATCACAGCCGTACTGTGTGTGTGTGTGTGTGTGTGTGTGTGTGTGTGTGTGTGGTGGGGAGGTCCTGGGTGTTGCTTTGTTTTCTTAGCTGTGTCGTGCAAATGAACTGAAGGTTTAACACTTAGGTACTGTTTGAAGATGTAATGCAACATAGCTCAGAGTGGGGTGTCTGAGAACACCATGGCTGCCCTTACTCAAGGCCCCTTCAGTACAGCTGTTCTGAGAACTGCAAAGCTAAAAATTTGTTGCCATGGGCTTAGACCCAAACAAACCCATGCCTGTTCTGGTATGTAGATTATGTTCTCCATGGACAGCCTTGCTCACTTATTCCATGTCCATCTGCAGGACCTTTGGGTTTCAATCATTCCTGCACCATGTCCCATTCTAAAGCTGCAGCTTGTTATATGATATAGTGCCTTGTCGCTTAACAGCAAGGTCTGGCGAGGTTGAATCAACCCTGTTCCTCCTGCCTTCCGTAGCTATACTAGAGCCTCTGTCCTTGGGGACCTTGCTATGGGACCACCGTGCAGGCGTTAATACTTTTCCCACTAAACCTGCTTGGACAGAGGCCAGCATGAATGCTGCATTCAGCAGGGTGATGGAGATTCCAGGATGCGGTTTAGTCCTGAGCCACAGAGTGCAAAATTGCTTCTCTCTCGAATCCATACTTGTCCTTCTTCATTTCCAACTTCCTTCGCAGACTGCCCACCTTCTGGGAGGTGACTGTCCACTTATTTTCTTCCAAAGGCAATGGTATCTGCACCTGTTTTTGAGTCCCCTTCATCTCTGGGAACTCAAAGCAATTTCAAGGCCTAAAAGGTCTTCTAGAAAATGGTAAAGTGGAATTACCTCTATTTCACAAGGCATGTTAAAGAGGAGGAGAACGCATTCACAGTGCTGAATCAAAGTGTAACTAGAGAGCTTAACACAGAGAATTTTCATCAGAACTCTCTCCCATGTGATTTTGTGCACACACACTCACAGTCCATGGTTAGGGAACGACTGTGGCATTATTTTCCAGGCAGCTGAGAGAAAAGTGTCGTTTGAGACGCAGTGTATAACTGCTCCTCTGGAGAAATCTCCACAGCCTGGGATCCTGTAAGAGTTGTGCTGGTCCTGCATGAGCAAGGTCTGGTAACAAGACTGTTCTGATTGCCTTCTCACTCAGAAGGGCTAGGAAAGGCAGAAAGGTGATCATTTGCATAAAGGCACCAGCTCTTATCCCAGAGTGCATTTCTGCACGGGAGGAGAAAGGATGTGATCCATCCAGACTGCTGATTCATTCAGCCTTTCACAAGTTCTTCTGTTAAACCACTGATTTTAAACAGTTCCACAACCACACACCGTTTTACTCACTCTGAATGCAGCAGCGAACAGCAGACTTCTCTACTGTCCTGAGGTTTGCATTCCGGTTAGCGGAAACACAATTCACCACACACAAACACACACACACACACACACAGAACTTGGATCCAAAAACGGTCAGGTAAAAGTGGCGTGCCACTAACAAGGATATAGGGTAGAGGCTGCAAGCCTGGAGGAACCAGAGGAAGTGAGCCACAAGGAGTTAGGGGAGAAGGTTCCAGGCAAAGAGGAAAGCTTGGCATGCCCAAGGAACAGCCAAAGCCAGGGTAGCTGTAGGCAGCAATAGGGGGAGGAGCTGGGGAAAGGGAGGGGCTAAGGAGGACACTGCTGGGCTGGTAGGTCAGTTACAGACATTGGCTTTGACCCTGATGATAAATAGTAAGGTTGGTATACGTTGTCCCTGCTGCCTCTTTCTCGCCTTATTTTTGAAGCAGGTCTTTGGCAGCTGGTAGACCGCATTCCACGGTCTCAATGAACGAAGGCCTGAGTGTGTTTATAACATGACCAACCATCTCTGACTTTTTACTGTGATTTGCTCACAGGGCAGGGCTTCCTGAACACTCTATTTTTGGCTTGTAAGAAAAATTATGTAGTTCTCATCTTGATGAAATTTCACAAGTCTGGACTCTCTATAATTTCCGTAATATAAATTTTAGTAGTCTTTAATTTTCCTTTCCTTGTTTCTTCTGTTTCTCTGCTGGGAGGAAGCTCTTTCTCCCAGGGAGGGCAGCGCTGCTAAATGGGTTTGGTGTCCCCTTGCTGAAATCAGCTCTTAGGCAGCAGGAAGAGGCTCCTCTTGGGTGAAGGGGGGAGGGTTGGGAGGTAGGGACCAGATGAAGTGACCCATCACTAAAGGAAAGGCACAGGAGATCGATGCGTGGAAATATGGCCTCCGGATGAAGGAAGAACCTCAGCTTTCTTCCCAGAGCTGCCTACCAGAAAACCATTGTGAACTTGAAGCTAAATCACGTGTTCTGTTTGGTTGGTTTGTTTGGTGAAGCCATTCTCACCTGTTTCAGAGATCTGCAAAGCTCGGGGGGAATCACAGTATAGTTCCCATCTCAAACATATTCACCTTGGAGAACATAACTCTCCAAAAACAATTTCGAGGCAAATGGGTGTCTCTGGAGGTACCTCCAATGTGTTTGTAATAAAAATGAGCACTGTAAAGGTTTGCCCTTGGCTTTGCCATTGTACCTGAGGAAGATGGAGACTGTGTGGACTTAAGACTGGCTTGGAGCATTGGGCTTTGTTTACTCCACTGACAAAATGGCTTCCTCAGTGCCTGTCCTTCCTCCTGCCCTTTGCTTTTGTCTTCTTGAGTTACTGTCCAGCCAGACAACACTCATGTTGTTCTTCAAACTACTTTCTGGCCACATAAAGTTCTCAAAGCTTACAGACAGTGCTCTTTAAGCACACACAAAGACGTTTTATACTCAGAATAATGTTTGTTCCTTTTGGACTCCAAGTACGTCAGGTACATTTGTGGCTTTGTGTGGTAGATTTTATGAGCTTATGAGCAATTGCTGATAGATCATCTCATGAAAGAAAGAATGGCCAGAACCAGGTCCCTCAGATACCGCCCCCATGCCTTGGATAATCATTTGTCAGGCTAATTCCCCCAAACACTTCTCTCCAATTTTCTTTCCAGATCACCACCTTTAAGTGACATCATGGGAACTCAGTGCAGATAAATCTCCAGAGACTTGAATGCTGGACAGATATTGAAATGGATTGCCCCCACAAGGGCATTCCTTATCTCCTCCAAGAGCAGGCTTTATCACTTAAGCAGGTTTTGACAAGAAACACTCCTGGGCCTTCTGTGTACCTTAGTGAATCCATGTGCCATCAACATCAAGTCTAGATGTCGCCGCAGGCAGAGTTAGAGTGGAATCTAATTAGCAGCCGGAGCTGGGGCCACATTTTGGGTGCAAGAGGAAGCAACAGTAGTATGACATGCTAGCAATGTATTAGTTACTGAAGCTGTCATTATTTAAACAGCAGAGTAGAAGAGAGTCTCGGTCCCGATGTTGAAATTGGTGACCATCAAATGTATATCCTTTTCTAAGTCTGAATGGTTTTGTACAGATATTTGATCTCCCCATAGGTAGATCACATGGTTTTATATATCAGACAATCTGGCACACAAGCAAAACTTGGAATGTACACAATTTCTCTCAGAGTGTTCTCTTTGACTAATTCCACTCCAACTCACATTAGGTTCTAATGATGAAAATTGTTCATGTGCAGTGCCAGAATAGACACAAAGGAGAGCTAGATGAAAAGAAGTTGGGTATTGACAAAAAATAATGCTATGGTGAAGAATAAGTCAAAGGTGTGATCCCTGATGGATAAGCTCTGGAAGAGGCATGGGCAGGAATGGGCTATGGATGTGGGCAAGGGGCTGGCAGGCTGCACAGAGAGGCGCAGAGCACAGGGAAAAGAAGGACAAACGTGTGTCCATGGGGCCTCTGGCCTGGAGACAGCGAGAAGCCCTTGACTGCACAGTGAGTAAGAATTACCATTTTCAGGCTGGAATGATGGTGGTCCAAGACTGTCACATCTTTCAAAAGTAGCAAATGGCAGAACTTGGCCCATCGAGGACTGTCTTATGTGCTCTATCTCCTCTATGCAAGCATTGTCAGACTCTGCTGCTGACTCCAGGAAAGTGATGGAAATAAAAATCTGTGATTTGGGCCCCCAGGTAAGCCGGGGTTCTGTGATAGTGTCTTATTTCTTAGCATGATAGTACATGGTCTCAGAAATGACAATCAGCCAACAGTTCACCTGTCTGATATGAATTCCTGTGGCTCCTGCATTGAGACTGTTCAAGGTCACAGTTATCATGCCAGGACCTTGATTTACTCACATGAAGTGTGTGTGTGTGTGTGTGTGTGTGTGTGTGTGTGTGTTGGTATGAGGAGTGCCAGAAGGAACAGAATGAAAGAAAGATGAATTCTAAGATGCACGAGAAAGAAAAGCAAGCATGGAAACAGACCTCACACCTGGTATGTAATGACACCTCAGGCAATGACTGGAGATCCTTGGAGTTCACCAGCTTCCATGCAGTTCTTCTACTTAACAAGCTGCTCTAGGGAGCAAAGTGTTCCTTGTAGGCCGACACAGCCAGTATGTGTGTAATGTTAGTGTTGGGAGGTACTTCAGCAGCTCAGTCCAACACTTATTTTTATAGTTGAAAACAGAAAAACCTATCTAGGAAAAGTGTTTTCACCTAAGGTTGCAGGGCCAGTGTGTTCTCTGTTGAATAGGTTTAGAAAGCATCCCTATGTGATGGTATCCAAGAATACACAACAACAGAAAGGCTCGAGATCAAGGTCCTAGCAGAACCACGTACTGCATGACAGTTGATTCTCTCTGTCTCTTTCTCTCTGTGTGTCTCTGTCTGTTTCCCCTCCTTCTCTCCCTTTCTCCCTCCATCCCTTGCTCCTTTTTCTTTCTTCCTGAGCTCACAAAAACCTTTATGGAGTGGCCTGCAGTTCTCCACACAAACCTGTTTGTTTATGCTGACTGAGCTTGGAGCTCAGTCTGAGCTTTCTCTTCCCTGAATTTCCTTCTCTGCTCCTTGGAAGGTTAGCAGCTAGGAGGGCAGGCCAGTGGTCTAGAACACACCACCAGTCTTTCAGTCAGAAGTTTACATAAGTTTTCTAGAGGCTCAAATCCAGAGCCTCACATCAGTGCCCCATTTGCTAAACCTCTGCTCCCAAAGGTGGAGCAATTGTCAGTATCCCACAGGTTGATAGCTGTCACTGCTGTGAGAACCATTACATAAAGACGAGACATGTTGGGTCTTGGGAGATGGCTCAGGGATCAGTGCTTGCAGAGCAAGCATGGGGGTTGAGGTCACAGCCTCTGCACACGTGCTAAAAGCTGGATGTGGCTCTGTGTACCTTTATCCTTGGTGTGGTGTGGGAGGCTGACACAGGGTTTGCTGGCTTTCAGCCTAGCTCAGGGAAGTAAGGTGGAGAGTGATGAAACAAAAACACACACATGGCATCCTCTTCTGGCTTCTGCACACATGCATGGGTCCGTGTACCTCCAACCACATGCATGTACATGCATATACCACACGGAAGAACATGGTAACATGACAGCACCTGGAAATAGATCATCGCAGAATGACTCCATTCCCTAAGTGGAGATGGTTGGCAGTTTAACAGGTCATGCAGGCAATTGTTTGTGCA